>NC_045973.1:29721762-30033090 GCF_010909765.2 Amblyraja radiata
CATCTCTGGAGAGAAGGAGTAGGTGACGTTTCGGGTCAATATCCTTCTTCAGACTGAATAGTGTTGTTGGCTGAGTTGGAGATAGAGATTCTGAAAAGTGTTATAAATAGTCTGGTGAATTTGTGGGCAGGGTAGAAGTTGCTGGCAAAGATGGAGAACATAGAAGCCTGTTTTGTTTCAGTGGGAAATAATACCAATGCAACCTACCAAGAAACAAAATGCTTTAAACCCCAAACTAGAATTTCCTCAAGTTTATTAAATGACATAATTTTTTCATGCTAGAATAACACATCATTCGACAATAGCATACACGATAGGAAGGAATGAGTTGTCATGAAACTCATGTGGCTGAAACTAACCCAATACACTCAAGGGCAATGTACTCTTCCAGTTTGATTACATTTCAATTAATGACACCAATTACTTTAAACTTCCATTGAAGCTTTGTGTGAACTAAAGTCAGAATTAAGAAAGTAAGGTTCCATAGCAAAAAATTAATCTAGTCATAACATAACAATTCCAAATATGAACAAATTATTTTGTTATTTAAGAGCTTAGTACAATGGTGTCAAGAGAACAAGCTCTCCTTCAATGTTAACGAGACAAAAGAGCTAGTTAATGGCTTCAGGAGTGGGTACAGTGGGGTATATACTGTTGTCATCAATAGTGTTGAGGCGGAGATAGTCGAGAGTTAAGGTAATATGCGTAAATCTCACCAACAATTATTCCTGGACCAACACATTGAAGCTACAGTCAATCATATAGAAGCCTCTATTTGCAGAGTTGTGGGTGTAGCCCAGTCCATTACACAATAGTGTCTCCATTGGCACATCAACTCCATTGACACTTCTAGCTGCCCAAGCAAAAATATGTGGTGCTGTTCCTCCAGTTTGCATTTGGACTCACATTGACAATGGAGGAGGCTCAGGAAAGAAAGGTCAGTGTGTGAATGGGAAGGGGAGTTAAAGTGTTTGGCAACCGGTAGATTGCGCAGGCCCAAGCGGACGGGGATTTAGACCTTGTTACACATAAGCCCTGAAGTTTGTTTGATCACCTTCATAACCAAATTCCTTGTGTTTTGAATGAAATGCTAGATTTTTTACTACCTCAACCCAAGAGAAAGGCCATTTTACAATTAGCCAACAGGTGACACCACAGTCACAGCATCTGCATGGGACATGCAGTCCAGAGGTCTTTTCTCACATTTAACTTCATTTGCTCCTGTATATATGAAATCCATGTATATTATACCAACTGAGTCTTCAGTACAAATTTGAATAGTATTTGCACGTGAGAAATTAATCACCATAAATTTACATAGAAGATCAAAGGGAATGTACTACAGCTAGGCAATAAGACTAACAATGTGGTTCATATCTCTTGGAATGTATCCAAACGCAGCTGATATGTAACAACTGCACGGCCCAAGCTTATCTCCACAACACTTAATGCACTTAACAGAACAAAATTCACGATTTATCACTTGACCCACAACCTCAGCTTGCTTGGTAAAGTTTCAGATTTCCACCACTTTTTTGAAAACTGCTGCATGACTTAATTAGTACACAGCTTTGTTCGAATTTCAATGCGTGTCATAACTGGTCCTGGATGTCCTAATGATAGAAAGTAATTTCCAAAACATTCATTAAGGTCTTGGATACTAATCTTAATCATCTCACAAGCAAAATAACTCCACCAATCACTGGACTATTCCCACCCCCACCTCTCTTCCAGCTTCCCTCACCCTCCACCACAATCAATCTGAAAAAGGGCCCTGACCCAAATCGTCACGTCTCTGTATTCTCCAGAGATGCTGCCTGGCTCATTGAGATACTCCAACACTTTGTTTCTTTTTTTTGTAAACCAGCATTTACAGTCGCTTATGCCAGCAAGATGACTCAAATGAACACATGTCTGAACTATGTTGGTTATTATGGTCTAAAGAGGTCCTATGAGGTAACTTTAACTCTCCTTCATGCTCGAGGGAAGTTCCCGCATACTCGCGACCTCAGCTAGTTCACGGAAAAAATTTCAGCATGTTGAAAGATTTTCCGCGAGTAAAATTGGTCGGCATGGTTCTTTTTAACTCGTAGTGCAGTGGAGTGGGGTCGCTATGTAGTTACAGGCAGTCGAGGGCAGCCATAAGCAATCTCCTTCGCTGACTGGGCATTTTAATTGGCTCATTGGAGTTTTCAGGACCAAGGAAAACCGACCGGTAGGTTAAATGCCCGCTAAACTTCATTAAACGTTGTCTGACTTCTTAAAAGTGTCTCCACTCCTTCTCCCCCCCTTCTCCCCCCCCCCCCCCCCCGCGCTCTCTAAAGGACTTACCATACACTGTGCAGCCATCTTTTACCTTCCTCTTCATCGTGGGTGTGAATTTCAGAGAGCGCTCCCCCGCTTTCCCTGGCCCCCATCTTCGTGATGTGTTTGTGCGTGTGTGTGTGTGTGTGCGCGGTCTGTCAATCCAGCTCGCGGTTTCATCGCTGACGGTCGATCCAGCTCGAGGTTTTTCAGGCGAGTGCCCTCGAGCTTGGAGGTCGAAGACACTCTTCTGAATCCACGGATTAGGTCGCCGCAGTGGGACAGCCCCTTTAGTATTCGCCATGGCCCAAATATCCTTCCTGACTTAAGAGGGTGAACTGAAAGCAATATTTTATGTGCACTCTCATCTGAGCTTTATACTTTGTGAAACTAGCAGTTCTTTGTATTCTGTAAACATTTCAGAGTCATTGACAACTAAAACAAACAATGAAATACAAACAGAAATCAGTTGAAATACTCTGGTAAGGGAGCATCTTTGCAGACGGAAACTGAGACAACTTTTCAGGTGGATGATCTTTCTTCAGAATCTTTTTAATGCAAGGACATTCATGATATGTTAACTTTGTGCATCTTTTCAAAGACTTGCTGAATATTTCTAGCATTTTCTGTATTCACTTCAATACCTTAATTAATTGTTTTTTATTAATCTTTATATTAATTTATTAATCTTTATATAAATTGTGAAAGATTTTAAATCTACAAATCTTCTTTTAAAGTATTCCTTAAATTTTAGTATCCCAATGTTATAACAGAAAGTGGTGCAAAGACTGCTAAAGCAAATAAAACATATTAACTCAGTATAAAAGCAATCTGGCTGAGAAGCACACAAAATGGTCAGTTCAATGGCGCTCGGGTCCACGCCCACCCACAGCCTTGCTCGGGCCCGGCGCCTGGTGAGGAGGCTGCTGCACTATGACCTGGGTAGGTGCTGCCTCTACCCCCTCCCCCTGTGTCCCCTCCCTTTCTGCCTCCCCTCCCTCTCAAGGGAGTGAATATTGGGACCTATGGGTGAGTGGTGGAATATTGCGTTTGGGAACCCTGTAACGCCACGGCCCCACCCCCCACCCCTCAATCTCTACCCCCCTCTCTCTCCCACCTTCCTCACTCTCTAGCCGCGCCTGTGCAGTTGGGGGTACGCGTGAGAGTATAGGGGATGGGGTAAAAGGAGCGAATGAATAGTATTAATATAATATCAAGGGGGGGGGTTGGTGTGTGCATGTGTGTGGGGGGTGGTTAGTGTGTGTGTGATGCCGAAAGTGCGCCCCCCCCCCCTCGTTGTTGGGACGGGACCCAACGGGTCCCACCTGGTCTAGTGTTTTATTAAGCTGCAATATGACTTGTTGACTCTTATACTAAATGCCCTGAATGATTAAGGCAAGCAACCCAAACGCTTTCTTTACCACTATTTTTGTTGCTACTTTCATGATCCATGCTTAGACCCCTTACATCAGTTCTGTGAAAGTTCCTGCCATTAACTGCACACTTTCCCCTTGCATCTGACTTCCCAAAATGAGGCACCTCACTATTTCCTGGATTAAACCTAATTTCTCCTTCCTGCCGAACATCTTGCTGCTATGTAGAGGTAGCCGCATTAAAGAACAGATTACAGTAAAACTCAGATAATCCACGATAACGATGGCTACACATTTGGTTCACCAGCCAATCTTTCACATGCTCCCGAAACACCTTTCAGATTCCCATGCTTCCCCAAGACACGCCAGGGCCTGAGCTCTCCCACCACAAGCCCACCCCAATAACTTCAGAGGCTCCCGTTTCCACACTCGCTCAAGGTCTCAAGAGTACCTACACCCCCTCCTCCCCTCCCCCACTACTGCAAGGTCCTCCAAAGGTCCTGGGCAACTGGTTATTATACTTGATAGAATACTTAGCACACTTCTGGGTTTTGTTTTTTCTTCTTTTTACGATCTTGCAGATTTATGTGCAAGTTTGGTATAATTTACATTTTTGTGTGTTGTCTATGTGCTTATGGTGTTGCTGCAGGCAAGGTTTTCATTGCACCTGTGCCTCATCATACTTATGCATGTGACAATAAATCGGATTTGACAAGTCTTATTATAATAATCTTTGACATCATAAAAACTAATTGATAGTGTGTTGGGGAATTAAGATAAATCTGGAAAATCTGCTTATCCAGTACCAAAGAACATAGCATGCCAGATTATTGATGGTATTCATCATTGGGCAGAATTAAGGAACTATGACACAAGCAAAGTACTATACAATGGATCAATCCAATTCATGGCAAGTAATTTGTAAAATACCCATAACAAAGCCAATGCAATAAGTTACCTGATCAATCACTAGAAGCATCTACATTGTCTACATGTCTAAATTTGTGCTTTGGCAATATTCTTAATACATGCAACGTTTAAGAAACATTTAGACAGGTGCATGTCTAAATGGATACGGTAGGTTTAAAGGGATACGGGCCAAAAGGAGGCAGGTGGGCCGCATGTAGATGTGGTATGTTGGTCGGCGTGGGCAAGTAGGGCTAAAGGCACTGTATGACTATGTTATAGGCTCAACTTTGCAGCGTAAACAAAACATAACATCTTTTGACTCTTAGCAAAATTAAGTAATTCACTAATTCCACAAGTAACATTAAGGGCTGAAACACCCTGAGCAAGACGTGCATCCAAAAATTCACCTACTGAATTGCATCACACTAAGTGTCCTCACTTGCACAGCCCCAAATACAACAATATGTTCCCAATCATTTGCATAAACATACAAGTGCTGATCTGCCTGGAATTTGAACACCTTTTCATTTCCTCACTTCTGTTTGGGCCAATATCCTGGAAATTACTAACTACAGGGGGAAATTCAGCACACAACTAAGAACAAAATGTATTAGATTGTTCTGGTTGGCTCTTAAAGATAGCGGAGTGAGGAGGTATGGGGAGAAGGCAGGAACCCATACTGATTGTAGATGATCAGCCATGATCATACAGAATGGCGGTGCTGGCTCGAAGGGCTGAATGGCATACTCCTGTACCTATAGTCTATTGGCTGCCAGTGACTAGCGGTGTACCGCAGGGCCCGGTGCTGGGGCCGCGGCCTCTCTCGCTTTATATTAATGATTTGCATGAGGGGTTTGAAGACTTTGCGGCCAAGTTTGCAGATGATACGAAAATAGGTGGTGGGGCAGGTAGTGTAAGAAAACAGCGACTGTGCAGAAGGACTTGGATAGGTTGGGAGAGTGGGCAGAGAAGTGGCAGATGGAATATAGTGTAGCTAAGTGTGGAGTCATGCATTTTGGTAGTAGGAATAAAGGTGTAGATTATTTTCTAAATTGGGAGGAAAATCCAGAAATCGAAGGTGCAAAGGGATCTGGGAATGTTGGTGCTGGATTCCCAAAAAGTTAATCTGCAAGTCAAATTGGTAGTAAAGAAAGCAAACACAATGCTAGCATTTATTTCGAGATGGCTTGTATGCAAAAACAAGAATATAATGCTGAGGCTCTACAAGGCGCTGGTCAGGCCGCATTTGGAATATTGTGAGTAATTTTGGGCACCATATTCAAGGACGGATGTGCTGGCTCTGGAGAGGGTCCAGAGGAAGTTTACAAAAATGATCCCAGGAATCCAAATCCAAGGGGTAGTTGTGGACACACGCATGGGCCCCAGCTATGCCTGCTTCTTTGTAGGGTACGTCGAACAATCCTTGTTCGAGGCGAATCGTGGCCCTTTCCCCGAACTCTACCTCTGCTTCATTGACGACTGCATTGGTGCTACCTTCTGCACCCATGCAGAACTCACTGACTTCATCCATTTCACCACTAACCTCCATCCGGCACTCAAATTCACCTGGACCATTTCCGACATCTCCCTGCCATTTCTAGACCTCACCATCTCCATCACAGGTAACAGACTACTGACCGACATCTACTACAAACCCACTGACTTCCATGGCTATCTGGACTACACTTCTTCTCATTGGACTTGCCCTCATCCTTCAGTGAACGAGGGTTCCTCTCTTTGAATATAGATGAGACTCTCATCAGGGTCTCCTCTCTATCCCATAGCTCCGCTCTCACTCCCCATCCCCCCACTTGCAACAAGGACAGAGTCTCCCTTGTCCTCACCTTCCACCCATCACATACAACAGATAATCCTCCAACATTTTCGCCACCTCCAATGGGATCCCACCACTGGCCACATTTTCCCATCTCCTTCCCTTACGGCTTTCCGCAGAGACTGTTCCCTCCGTAACTCCCTGGTCAATTCATCCCTTCCCACCCAAACTACCCCCTCCCCCGGTACTTTCCCTTGCAACCGCAGGAAATGCTACACTTGTCGCTTTACCTTCCCCCTCAACTCCATCCAAGGACCCAAGCAGTCTTTCCAGGTGAGGCAGAGGTTCATCTGCACCTCCTCCAACCTCATCTATAACATCGGCTGCTCCAGGTGTCAGCTGCTCTACATCGGTGAGACCAAGCGGAGGCTTGGCGATCGCTTCGCCCAACACCTCCTCTCAGTTTGCAATAACCAACCTGATCTCCCTGTGGTTCAGCACTTCCAACTCCCCCTCCCATTCCGAATCAGACCTTTCTGTCCTGGGCCTCTTCCATGGCCAGAGTGAGTCCCTCTGCAAATTGGAGGAGCAGCACCTCATATTTCGCTTGGGTAGTTTACACCCCAGCGGTATGAACATTGACTTCTCCAATTTCAGGTAGTCCTTGCTTTCTTCCCAGCTCTCCCACAGCCCACTGTCTCCGCCTCTTCCTTTCTTTTTCCCGCCCACCCCCACATCAGTCTGAAGAAGGATTTTGACCCGAAACTTCGCCTATTCCTTAGCTCCATAGATGCTGTCCCATCCACTGAGTTTCTCCAGCATTTTTGACTACCAGGAATGAATAGGTTAACATATGATGAGCGTTTGACGGCACTCGGCTTGTACCCGCTGCAGTTTAGAAGAATGAGGGGGACCTCATTGAAACGTACAGAATAGTGAATTCTGGATGGAGTGGATGTGGAGAGGATGTTTCCACTCATGGGAGAATCTAGGACTAGAGGTCATAGCCTCAGAATTAAAGGACGATCTTTTAGGAAGGATATAAGGAGGAATTTCTTTAGTCAGAGGGTAGTGAATCTGTGGAATTCACTATCAACGGCTGTGGAGGCAGTTAGCGGATATATCTAAGGCAGAGATAGATAGATTCTTGATTAGTACAGGTGTCAGGGATTATGGGGAGAAGGCAGGAGAGAGATGGAGAGAGCGCGAGAGATAGAGATGGAGAGAGAGAGAGAGATAGAGAGAGAGCGAGAGATAGAGATGGAGAGAGAGAGCGCGAGAAGGAGAGCGGTGGAGAGAGAGCGGAGGAGAGAGATGGAGTGAAGGAGAGATGGAGAGAGAGCGAGAGCGATCGAGAGATAGAGATTTTTTGTATTGTATTGTATTTTTTAATGACCACACAGCCAGGCTGGTGGAATTTGTTCTCAGTACAGCTCGATACAGGTTCCAACATTTCATCAAACATTCAACTCGTAACGTAGATATACATACAAACAGACACATTTCACAATACATAAGGGCCATGCTTATTCGTATTTCCTCACCGTACGGAGTTTAAAAAGTTAATTGCGGTAGGAATGAAACTGTTTTTGAAACGGGTTGTTTTGGAGGCAATTGACCTGTAACGCCTCCCAGAGGGCAGTAGCTGAAAGGCATAGTGTGCAGGGTGAGTGGGGTCAGTGATGATCTTGCGGGCTTTGTGAAGTGTCCGTTTATGGTAGAGTGATTCAAGTGATGGAAGGGGTAAGCCAATAAGTTTGGAAGCTCTGTTTATAATGCGTTGTAGTTTCTTCCGGGAGAGTGAGTCGAGGCTGCCGAACCAAACTGTGATAGATGAAGTGAGGATGCTTTCAATAATGGCTGTATAGAAGCAGAGCATCAGATGAGGCCTTACTCTGAACTTCCTAAGCTGCCGAAGATGGAAAAGTCTTTGCTGGGCTTTTCCATAAATGTGGTCTGCGTTTGTCCTCCATTTGAGATTGTTGCTGATGTGGGATGATGGAGAGAGAGCGAGAGATAGAGAGCGGGCAAGCGTGAGATCAGCTATGTTTGAATGGCGGAGTAGACTTGATGGGCCGAATGACCTAATTCTGCTCCTATCACTTATAATGATGGTGCATTCCATCCAAATTTATCAAGCCTGGGAGAATTAACTCATCTAAAGGGATACTTGCCTTTCAGATGCTGTAGCTATAATGTCTGGGCAGTGGTTCAAAAGAGCAAAGCGAAAAATATTCTCCCAAACTATTTATTATATTTTGTAGACCCAAGTGTCACTGACAAGATCAACATTACTACCGATAATAGCTTTGGGTAGTGGTGGGCTATTGTAATAATTCTGATGAAAGTAATCCCATTGTACTCTTGAAAACCCAATTGCAGGATTTAGATCCAGTATATATTTCTAAGTGAGCATGGAAGTGCCTCGGAGGAAAACACTTTTTGAAACTCTGACACATATGAAACATGCACTTCTGGATACAAGTCAGTAGGATTTTTAATTTAAAAGAAGCAGGCATTTGAACTCAGATCCTTACTTGAAAGAAAATAACTGTTATTACACCAATTGCCAGCTATCCTGCTATGGTATTCTATAATTAATTATTTTCTGCTTTCAAATTATCAGAATACGTCTGCCATATAAACTTCTATACCGACACAAAGTAGTTCACAATTACAGTAACATATCTATAAAACCATAAAGAAATGCACATAAAATACAAGACACCACTATCAAGTCAGTGAATCAAACTATGGCTAGAACATTACCTGTCACAATAAAGATTTAAAGTCACTGCAGATTCATATGAAGGCTATTTGCCGTAATATTAATGCATGATTTCCTTGCTCTATTCAAATAACACTGATCTTCCTTACAAGTATTTAAACTAGTTATGCATTCAGACAATTAAGGATGAGGAATTTCACAAGTTTAATACAAGAAAAATGAAGTGTGGTATGAACAGTTGAAATATTCAGAACACTAGGCGGCTTACCTGAAACCCTTCTGTTTAATCTGTTAATAACTGGTTCTGTAAAAAGTAAAGGAAACAAAATTAGTTTCTGCTCAAAATAAACAGCAAATTAATTTACTGACATTATATAATAATCTTCCAATTGCCAGCACGACATCCAAGAACAGATTAATCATTAACATTGGCTGCTGCTTATTTTAACTCAAGTTCAACACAAATAATAAACTTAACGTATGATTTCAAAGGATACTGCAAACTCTAGCCCACTTGCCCATTCTTGCTTCAGCTCCAAAAAGTGGAAAGAAGAATATCTATTTGAATTACAGGTACATTCAGTGATTATTGCAGTGATTTAGAGTACAATTTCTATCTTTTAATCCATACATTTAAGTGACACCAGCATCTATTTCAAATCAGTGTATTTAATCCACATAATTCCAGTGTTAATCACCTTTTCCTATTAACAGCAGTATAATGTTCACTTCAACAGTTAATTCATTTCAGCATCATAAATATTTCATACTTGGCATAAATTCCTGAAGTTAGTTATAAACTTGGTACAATTAAATTTGTGAGTATGCAATAGTTCTGAAAAAGCCACTCAATTCAATATCAGCTAAGGCAGCACCTTTGGAAAAAGAGTTAATATTTCACGCTGATGCACTTCCAATCAGAAACATTCTCGTTAAAAGTCATTAACATGAAATTCTAACTTCCTTTATCCAGCACAGTTTATGTGATGGACTGGGTTGCATTCACAATTCTCTGGATTTTCTTACGGTCTCGGGTTAAGCAGTTGCCATACTAAACCTAATTACAAACACACAATTCATGATGGTCTTACCAAGAAACTCAAGGCTGAGTTTTATTAAATCCATAAAATGGGTGTAGATGAGAGCGACTTCTACCCTAGGTAGACACATTTAGCAAAAACAATTACCACTAGGATTTAGTCTGAGGAGTTGCTGCAATATGAGCAACTCTTCAGACTAAATCTTTCTTAAGTGGCAATTACATCCGTCACCTGGCTCTCCATCTGGTTGAATTATCTGGTGTTTTTAACCTGGATTTTTGGTTTGCCGTGGGGAGTTACAAAATGTTCTAAAAGGCTCACTAAAATGCATGACAAAAGTCAGTAAAGTGGACCCAAGGATCACTCATAACACATAGGAGACAGGCCCAAAGTGCCTGAGTGAAGAATGGGAGAAAGAGATCCAGGGAACAAAGGTCTGCAGCATGTCTTGCCTCTGCCCTTGTTAGTCTAAACTCATGCATAAAACTGTCAATTAAATTAAACACATATAAAATTTAGTTTTTGAAATTTATAGTTACCCTGTGCAATCTATACGTGATCCATTTAGAGTCAGAGTTATACAGCATGGAAATTGGCACTTCAGCCCAACTTGCTCATGCTGACCAAGATGCCCCATCAACACCAGTCCCACCTGCCTGTGTTACTAAAACTCTCATCTTGTTTGTTTGTGAGTCTGCCTGTCTGTCTGAGACTCATGCCCTGATGCCCTGAATTACACCAAAACAGTACATGATAGCGCTACAATTTTTGGATCACCTTAATCACCATTGTCCTGTGGTGTGTTGTATCAAGTTTTGTTCAGATTGATGTTATATTTTACAAGTTATTCACATTTAACTTTATAAAATCCTACTTTGAGAAAGATTTCTTTCATCTGCACTGGCAGTCAGCAGCTATGGGATCTCATTTACATAAACTGCCTGACAGCAGTGTTCCACTGGCTGTTAGCAGCGTATAACATCACAATGGGATCTCATTTACAAAACTGCCCATCAACAATGTTCCACCCAGTGCAATGAGAGATTTGTTACATTGTTGTAAGGAGAGGGAGGGAGTGGGGGAGGAGAGGAGGAGAAGAATGTTATTTAAACATAGTGTTTAGTAGTGGAGTGAGATAGGGGAGAGATGAGGAGTGGGGGAGCAGGGAGATAGAGGGAGAGAAGAGGAGGGGGTAGGGAGGGGAGAGGGGTTATGGAGGGACGGAGGGAGTGACTGAGGGTAGGGGAAAGGAGAGGGAGGGAGAGGTGAGGGAGGGAGTGAGTGGAGGAGGGGAGGAGAAGAGGGGAAGATAAGAGGGAGGGTGAAAAGGAGGGGAGTGTTGGGGGATGAGGGGAAGCGCCTGCGCAGTTGGGGGCTATGGGTGAGTGGTGGAATATTGCGTTGGGGGAACGGGTTGTGTTGGGGAAACAGGTGAGTGATGGAATATTGCGCTGGGGGGACGGGTCCCAATTGGTTCCACTTGGTATAATATCTCTCTAAACCTTATCTATCCATATATCTGTCCCAAATATATTTAAAATGTTGATATAGTACCTGCCTCAACTATCTCCTCTGGCAGCTTGTTCCATTTACCCACCATCATTAGAGTCAAGTGCCAGAAAAAGGTTTGAAACACAATGATCAAAATGGCATGTGCAATCATGAAAAAGATTAGAGCATACAACCTTTCCATCACAAAAACTCAACTTTTATGTCTGAAGCACTGCCTGTTTTCAGTCCTACATTGGTTTCTTCAAAGTTGAAATGAACTGGGCTTTTCCAAAATGCCCCTTCACTTATTGCATCATTTATACATTTTGTAATGCCAAACTCTTTCTCCTCCACAAAAACCCTGCTGGACAAGTTAAAGTTTATAATTTTCCCTTCACAGTATTTAATTATTTAAGTGTAGCTATTAATGTGTTAGCTAACTTTTACAAGCATTGGAGTTATACATAATACAAAGGAAGATGGTTGAGTTTGTTGAGAGGTCAATCATTCCAACTCCAAGACATGTTGGCAGAATCCAAAACCCAACTACCTTCAGGCCTTCCATCAATGACCTTCCTTCCATCAGAAGTTTGGAAGTGAGAAAGTTTGCCAATGATTGTGCAACATTAAGTTATATTATATCATTTGTAACTTGTCAAATAATGAAATAGTCACACCTGCATGCAGCAAGAGCTTCACACCATTTGGCATGGGGTGCTACGTAGTATGTAATATTCATACCACAGAAGTGCCAGACAATTCAGTCTTTCATTGTATCTCGATCTAACCCCTACCCAAAAGCACTATGGAAGTAAATTGACCAGATGAACTGCAGTGGTTCATGCCAACACAACGATTTTGTGTGGTCTGCATATAAACTCAACATCTGCTGATGTGTAACACGAAGCTTTGAGTTTTACTTCAACCAATACCAAAAAAATTGATCCATCTTCATCGATAAGACACCAGTTCTATTGACGAGAATTTGTCAATAGTTGATTTTTAACACTGGCCAAGGGGAATAAATATGTCAATGTGGCTTGTCTGATAAAATATCCATTGCAATATCAAGTAATTAGCTCCAGAGAAAAAATACAGTATTTTATTAAAACAGTATATAAATTTTGGCACTGCAAAATGTCCTTTGTCTTAACTTGCCTGCTAAATTAAGTTAGGTGATTTATTCAGGGAAAGGGATAGAAGGCTACGGGCCAAGTGCTGGAAGATGGGTTGAATATGGATAGATGGCCACTGGCTCGCATGGTCGCCCGCAGTGGGCCAAATGACCTGCTGCCATGCTGTTCGACTCGGAAGTGCCATTTACAAAAATGATCACATGAAAACAATTTTACATGCTGGCAGATAAAAATAGTATGGCTTGTTTTACAAGTTTAAATATTTTTTTTAACTACCGACATATTATTCCATTTTAACAGTTTTTTTAAAATCATATGTGACCATCTTTCACTTGTAGTCCTATTTCCTATATGACAAGGTTAAATAACAAATCTTTCATGAATCATAGCATGTCCAAGTTCCAAGATTTTCACAATCAAAATCCCATTTTTACTTCTATCTTAATTAACATGCGTAATTGCCATCACACAATTTATTAACTATAGATTAACATACACCGTCTTCAAGGTCCAACTCTACAGATGAATACACCTCAAGGACTGTATTTCAATGCTATACTGCTGTAAACTGCCTCTATTTGAGCCAACATTGCTGCTTATAAAAATTGTCAGCTTCAATTAATTAAAAAAATACATCACTGTAGAGCATAGTTTGGCTCATTCAGCTCATGGATTTAAAATAAAATCATGGAAGAGAATTTGTCTCAGTTTGATCAAATGCAGCCGCCTGGTGTTCTTATGTCATGGCATATGAACACAATACCAATTGGACTTAATTGGAAAGCTGTTCTTGTAAATTTCTAGTTTCTATCAGATTGGGCACCAAACATATTGCCCATCTGACTGCTTCTACATATTACCAGGCATGGAACTCGCTATCGAAATATGAAGGGGACCGGGGGACAGGGGGGGGACACAATCTTTTGGCGGCGCGCGCGCATGCACACACTCACACACACATGCGCGAGGCTTCGGAGGCTCAATCCAGCGCTAAATGCAGCTCAACTCTGCCTGTCTCACCGGGTTAACCTACAAGCCCTGACTGGACTGACGGGACACCAGCGCTGCTTCTCCGTGCTGGCCATATTTCCCGCAAGCCCAGGCAGGTTAACCTGACGGGACAGGCAGAGTTGAGCTGGATTTAGCGCTGCTTCTCTGCGCTGGCTGTGGGCCTGGGGGTACAGCTCGCGTCTGACTCCCAACCTCTCTGGCCACCCGTGGGGGGGGGGGGGGGGGGGAAGGCACTCTGGTGGGGGCAGGACAGTGCCGGAGACCCGGCCGGGATCGATCCTGGCTGCGGATGAGGCGCAGGTCTGTGCCACGTCTCCCTCCTCCAATCACTGCACTCTATCCTCAGTCCCACCCTCTCCACTCCTCCTCCAATCATCGCGCTGAATCATCATGTCCCGCCCCGATATGCCTGCTGACCGACGTCTCTCTCGTCCAATCGGCACCCTCGATCAGCAGTCCCACCTCCACTGTCTTGCGGAAAGCGGTGATTTTAAAATCTGGATGACAAAAACTTGGAGAGGATGTCCCCTACCTCTCAAAACATGGGGGGGGGCGCGTCCCCTCTGCCCCCCCCCCCCCCCCCCGGGTTTTCCGCCCCCTGCATATTACTAATGGAGGGACAGGCTACAAAACCAGACTGACATCAAACCAGATTTAGTATTGGTTTCAGTTATGGTTATACTGATCTTGGCTCACAAAACAGAATTGTTTAGTTGCATCATGATATTGCAAGGTCCGAATTACACCACCGTAACAGTCAGCCAGCAAGTAGCCAGAATTTAAGCTGCAGCACAGTAAATTAAATAAATCCATAAGTACGTTTCCTAGAGTGATCACACATAACCCCAAAAAAGATTCTCTCTCCACAAACATCTTTGAAGACCAATCAGCAATAATAACATTGCAGTGTTTCAAAGGCACCTGTTGACCTGATCTGGTTGGTGTTTTGCACATACCTTCATCCTCGATTGAAGATGTAGCAGATTGAACAAACTGGAACAAACAGAGCAAAGTTGTGAAATTCTGAAGAAACAGTACTGTTTCTTGTAGTGGCTTAATGATATATATGTGCCAATTGATAGCATTTAAGATATTAATATACTGAAAATTTACCATCACAATGGCATTCCAGACTCTGGTTTACAATTGGCTTAAAAAAATTTGAGCTCTAATGATAAACTCCAGTTATCCTCCCAGGGAATTACATCTACCCACATAAATAACAAATCACAATGGCAGTCAGCCTTCATCAATGCTATTACATTCCACTCAATATACCAATACAGTCACAATGCATCATCACAATGGGACTCTTTAGATTCTGCTTTACAATTGGCTTAACAAAATTGTGATGAACTCCAGCCTCATTCACCCCATGCTGTTTTATAACAAGTCAAGGACTGGTAGCCACCCGTTATGACTGCTGGGTGAAGATTTAATCCACAAAAACAGGAATTATGGATCCACTTTATGATTTCCCTTAGACACAGCATGGTTTTTGGCCCAGCAAATCAACCATCAACAGAATCATTCAGTATTTCACAACTGCTTAAAGTCGACAAGAAAGAATGTTGGCCAATGATTGAAACCTGTTTGATGACTTATCTACTATGCAACGTCATTTGTATGTATACAGAATGCTTGACCAGGCTATTCTAAATACAATTGAAAATCTAAATACAATTGAAAGTACAAGGCCTAACCACAGAGAAATGGAGCTTTAAGGAATATGGCTGGTGTAAAGAGGACTGCGCATGAAAACTCATTTTGAAGGATATCAGCATAAGCAATGAAGCATCAGATAATGTGGATCAATTTAGCTAGGCATCATATGAATGGGACAGCAAGTTTGTGGGGTGGGGGTGGGGAGCATGTATGGTGTACTCTTCCTCTGTTTATCATTGTACAGAAATAAAATTAATTGCTCGATTATGCATGGCATGATCTGCTTGATTACTTGCATCTCTTGATGGGTTAAGAGAGAATTTATCAAATGTATTCTTTGTTTGTTGACCCTTTTTTAAACTATGTCCTTCCCAGGAGATCCAGTAATTGTTGGAAAGTTAAAGGTTTAAGAGTTTAGGCATAATGTTCAAGACATCATGATCGGGCTTGATGGATCATCGAGTTTTATAAAAGGTTTAAGGACAAAGGACAAAGGACATTTATGGTCACATACACCAATTGGTGTGGTGAAATTTGAGTTGCCATTGCAGCACACCAATAAAATAAACACAACATTATAGAATTTAACGTTAACATACAAAACATCCCCCCACAGCGGGATCAAAGTTTCCCACTATGAGGGAAGGCAACAAAGTTCAATCCACTTCCTCCATGTTCACCCGTAATCGGGGGCTATTTGAGGCCTCCTCAGTCGCCGCTAGGGTGGCCCAATGTTTCAGGCCCTCTTGCCGGAATCATGGAACTCCGGCGTCGGAAGAACTCTCTCAGCGGCTTGGAGTTCCGAAACGGCCGCTTGCTACCGTAGACCGGCTCCCGAAGTCCACAGGCCGCGCTGGCGACCTCGGCGAAAGATCCCAGGGCACCGTGGTGTTTAAAGTCAGCGCCGCCCGCAGCTGGACGCTCTGCAGACCACAGCTCCACGATATTGAAGTCAGCAGGCCCAGCACTCCAGAGCTCCAACACGGCGACCCGGGTAAGGCATCGCCCGCTCCGCAATGGTACCTCAGTGCTGCGCCGCCGCTGAAGCTGCAGCTCGAAGCTCTGGCCAGTCTCCGGCAGGAAAGGCCACGCCAATCCAGGTGGTAGGCCACGAGGAGCGGGCGAAGATGCGGCTTGGAGGAAGGACGCATCCTCGCCCAGGTAGGGACTGGAGAAAACCCCCTTCCCCCCATCCCCCACATAAAAAGACTAAAAGGCCTATGTCCTTTTGTGACATGTTGATTTCCTTCAAAATGAGTTTTCATGCATAGTCCTCCTCTTTATACCAGCCATATTCCTTTATATTCCGTCCGAATGCAGGAGCTAAATCCGTAACATCGATCTGTGTGCTGCTGGTTGACCCACTGAGTTCCACCAGCAGTTTGCTTTTGGTCCAGATTCCAAAATATGCAGTCAAGCGTTATCATAATACTGATTGCAAGAACTTGGTAACTATGATCTGCAATTCTTCAGTAGTTCGCTGAAAACTGTGTCAGGTGTAAAAAATCTCAAATAGTAAGCTGGGTGAAAATAAGTTGCGCTTTTGTTGAACAAGTTGTTATCCTGCCACAATTCAACACAATAGAATTAGCTGTTTGTGAAGAATATCAAGAAAAATCATATTAAAGTTGAGAAGTCATGTTGCAGTTATACAAGACATTGGTAGGGCTGCATTTAGAGTATTGTGTTCAGTTCTGGGCACCATGTCATAAGAAAGATGTTGTCTGGCTAGAAAAGGTCAGGAGGTTTTACAAGGATATTGGCAGCACTTGGAGGACTGAGTTACAGGGAAAGGTTGAGCTGGCCAAAACTCTATTCATTGGTGTGCAGGAGGATGAGGGGTGATCTTATAGAGGTGTACAAAAGCTTGCGAGGAATAGATTGGGTAAACATTTCTTGCCCAGAGTAGGGGAATCAAGAATCAGAAGATATGTGTTTAAGGTGAGGGGGGCAAAAATGTAATGGGAACCCGAGGGGTAACTTTTTTCACACAAAAGGTGGTGGGTGTATGCATCGAGCTGCCAGGGGAGATAGTGGAGGCAGGAACTCTTGCAACGTTCAAGAAACATTTCGACAGGTACATGGATATTATAGGTTTAGAGGAATATGGGCCAAACGCAGGCAGGTGGGCTTGTGTAGATGTAACACGTTGGTCGTGTGGGCAAGTTGGGCCGAAGGACCTGTTTCCGTGGTGTATAACCCTCTGAAAATACCAATTGGTGAGATACTGCTTTGCTTCACACTATTATCATGGATTGTCCACTCCTCGTGGAAATGCACAAACAGGGAGATCTTGTCCATACATTTTCCCCATAATATAAATCAGCCATGCCGAATTTGTCGCCAAATTCATACTGGTTCTCAAGATGGATTTCTTCAGTAAGAGCTTGGAGTCTTTCCAGCAAGACCCTTATAATTGCCAGCCATGCTCAGCAGAAACATTTTTGTAGTTGTCACACTGCCCTGTATCCTTTATTTTTATGTAGGGCAATTATCTTTCATCTTTCATATCCTAGCATATGTGGCTTCCTTCCCAACAGGTGCAGAAAAATTACTCAAGTCTGTCTTGAGGAACGTTTTTGTGTACCAGGTGCAAACACTTATAGTTTTGACACTTTCCAGATCCTCTCAATTTTGAAGCCACTTCACCCTCCCCTCCCCTCCCCACACTCTCTAACACAGATAAACTCAGCCGAAAGGCAAAAACTTTACCAATTGGTAAAGACGATTCCCTTACGTTTGCAATCTGCATATTGGACAAATAACTGATTCAGTCATAGATACGAACCCAAGCCCTCTTTCAAACTAAATTTGAATTTCTCTGGCCAAGTTTGCCATTACACCTGGGCATATTTGCTGGCGGATTGCTGGACTACAACTCCAGCCAATTTGAACTTGAGAGTAAAACTTGCCTGGAGACAATTGACAGCAAATACTGAAATCTGAGCATTAAACAAAATGCTGAAGGAACTCAACGGGGTCAGGCGGCATCTGTGGAGGAAATGGACACACAAGATTTTGGGTCAGGACACTCGAAACTGAAGAAAGGCTTGACCCAAAACTGCTGATGCACAGATATGTCCCTTACATGCTGGGATCCTTCAGCGCTTTGTTTTTCACTTGGTTTTTTATTGTAGTTCGGGGAGCTTGTTCTTCTCATTACTCAAAATTATGGATAAGGATGTAAATCAAATTCTACTTTTTAAACTATCAATTTGATCCAAGTTCAGGTCTGCAATTACATATGCTCCATCCTCAAACCAACAAGAACAAAAAGTTAATTCTGGTGAGTTCCAATTGGAATTCAATTTTATTTGACATTTGTGTTGAAGATGTAAAAAATTGAATTTTTCTCACACAGAACATTTAATTATGTCACAAATTGTATCTCAACACAACATTGCAACGACGTTCCTTCCTGCTGCCTTGCAACTCTTGTCAATTTTCCCGTGAAAGTATTTGCTGCAGCAGCTGGGAAATATTCTTACTTTAGTGCCATTATATTAACTGAAAATATTACAAGGGAGTTTTGAGGAGGATTTGCAAAATGAAAACGACAACTTGGGAATTAAACAAATTCATGGTCAAAAAGCCAAGAAACGTAGAAAGGATATTGCAGGGTCTGCCTTTAATACATGATAAGGATATTAGAAGATAAAGCAAAGTATAGGAGACACTCAGCGGGTCAGGCAGCATCTGGGGAGAGAATGGGTAAGTGTAATTTCAGGTCACCACTCTTCTTCAGACGTCACCTTTCTGTTCCCTCCTCAGATATTGCTTAACCCACTGAGTTCCTCCAGCACTGAGTTTTGTTCAAGATTCCAGCAACTGCAGACTTGTGTCGTGATGAGAACATAAAATTGTTTTTGGGTTTGACAATACCAGAAAATGCAAGTCAATTCACAATATACATCACTGAATACGATTCATCAAATGAATAAACTGAAAGCAAAGGAAGAACCAAACTATGAACCACTTATTTCAACCTACAGACCAAAGAATAGAAAATGATAGCAAAATAATGTAGATTTAAACTAAATAGTTTATCAATAAACATTTCTGACAATGCTAATTGCAAATTTAGTACATTTTCACTGTTTAAGAAATTACAAAAGCAGGTTTGTTCATCGTCACTCAGTTCTCAATAGATGCAGTAATAGTGCTGGAGGACTGGAACACTGCTGATGTTACACTATTTGTTAAGAAAAGTGGCATAGGTTAAATCAGGAAACTAATAACCCAGTCAATCTAACATCACGCAGTGAAGTTATTGAAATACATTATTCAGCACAAAACAGTTTCATTAGCAAATGTATGGGATAATCGAGAAGAGTCAGCTTGGGCTTGAAGGCACATCATGTCTAATTGATTGTAGGATTATCTTTATGTTATCTTTTGATCAGATAACAACGTTTGTTCAAGGTAGTGCAATAAAGTACATTAAAGGCCGTACAAGATTATACAGGTCTTCTAATTTGAAACATGTGGTGGAAAATAATTGCTCAGTGGTTGGAAGGGCTGCAGTGAATAGACATTTTGCAGATTAGTAGATAGCTTGCAATTAATTCAAGTCTTATTTCAGATAGAGAACTGTTGAACGATTCTGGGAAGTACATTGTGATAATGTGTCCAGGTACATAAAAAGGGTACAGAGATAGTTTACCAAATTTACCAAGAATGAAAAGCAGTCGAAAAAATTAGGACAGATTAATCAGCATTTAAAGGGTTTCAAGTTGTTTTTTTCACTCTCTCTAAAGTGACTCTCAGAGTACAGCAAAAAACATCTCCAGCTCCAACAGTTTTATTCCTTTCATTCCCTTTGATTAATGTGTAACATTTTAGTTCTTGGTCTCAGTAATGTATACTTTGATGCATTGGAGGTGTAATCACACAGATATTGTTGGGCACCTAGTTAAATAAACCAATTAAACAACAAAATCTCAATATTAAACTTAGAACTCGATTTTCATCTAAATAACTTTTTTTTCCACTTTCGCTGGTGTTTTGTTGTCAGTACCGATTATTCTTTCCTATATTACAAATATATATCAGAACTTCATCAGAATCATCCTTCAGAAATATCTCCAATTTGAACAGTAAAATTTTGCTTAATAGTCAGTATAAATCTGAATCTAGTTATTTGCCAATGAAAATCCAAAGGTAACTCAAATCAAAAGAACTTGGAGGTTCAATGCTTACTTCACTTGGGCATAAACCACAGATTTAAACTCCCAAGTAGAAAGAAAATTTTACAGAAGCTAAATCCCACTTAGTCATAACTTTGATTGCATTACAAATTGTTCCAAGATTAAACGTGTTTATTCAACCTTGAAGCACTTATTTGATAACTGCTTACCCTTCTGAAAATAAATCACCTTGGGGCAATATTTTTCTCTCTCCATCTCCCTCTCCCCCCATTAATGTTTAAGGCAGATTTACATTTCACAGACATCCATAAATTAATATTTTTTATGACCTAGTGCACCTGCACAAAACAGCGGTAATCATATACGATCAGCCTTAAAAGACATGCAACTTTTTCCTAACAAGGATTGTTATCAGTAACACCTGGACTTTAATCTGAAGTCACCAGCCTGTGGACAGAATTGGAGACTGCACAGCTCAGTGGCATTGGAACAAAATTTCATTCCAGAGCGGAGAAAAAAAGTGTGATTGATAAAATCCTTTTTTTTTACCAGTTCAAAAAGATGAGGATTCAAAATCATCTTGCTTCTCTATATCTCTAAATATTATAATCTCTGAAGGAAACACCACTGAACATTTCTTATCAATAATCACAACATTTGTAGCTACTGAAGCACTGGGTTTCAATGCAATGCTTGAATGCAAACTTCCATTATCTGGCCAAATTAACCTTTCTGCACATTAGGCTTTGGCAACGAGTGTTATCTATAGTGACTGATGGAAGAACTCACAAATGAGCTCCCACAACATCTTTCAAATAAACTTTCCAGCAAAGGTTACTGACATACATGCAACATTAATATAATGACGACTTACATAATGGAGGAGTTCCTGACGCAAATTAATGAATAGTGTGCAAACACTAGCTCAACTGGAATTATAGACACCTACGTAAACGAAAGGGAGGGATTTCTGAATTATACTGCCAAGATGAAGCAAACCAGATAAAAGAACTGACCAACCGAGGAGGAAAGAAAACAAGATTACGTAGCAATCCCCGAGAAATTTGGGGATATGCCAAGAAAGGTGCAGTTGAAAATCTGCAACACAGACAGCAATACATTAAACAAAACAATTATCCACACTTGGGAAACACAAAGTAACTCATTGATTAGGTAAACTAAGAACTGCAGACGCAGGTTTACAAAAAAAGGCAAAGAGTTGGAGTGGCTCAGCAGGTCAGGCAGCAGCCTCGCCAGCAACTCATGTGTTTATAGATTTTTTTGTTATTTTAATGTGTTCAAATGCATGTTTTAATGTTTCTCGGTATGTTTTGATGTGGGGGGTGGGGGGGATAGGGGGAAACCGTTTCCAGTGACTTACCACGACAGAGATGCGACTTTTTCCCATGTCGCATCTTCGCCCCGCTCGCAGCCTAACAACTGGATTGGTGCGGCCTCTCCAGACCGGAGATCGGCACGGCATCAGGTACGGCACTGACTTACTATCGCGGAGCAAGCGATGGCATCCTTTGCCGAGAATCGCCAGTGTTGGAGCTCCGACCTGTGTACATTAACATCGTGAAGCCGCAGTCTCCGGTAAGAAGCGGCCGATTCAAGAACTGATGTTCCGATCCGTCCCGACGTTGGAGTTTCGATCACCCCAACGAGAGGGCCTGATTGTCTGTAGCGGCGACTGCGGAGTGTTCAAGGCACCGACCACGGGTGAACAAAAGGAGGAAGATGACTGAACTTTATTGCCTCCCATTACAGTGAATGCCGATTCCACTGTGATGGATGTTTATGTTAAATTCAACTGTATATTGTGTTCTTTTTACTTGTAGGCTGTATGGTAACTCAAATTTCGCTGCACCTTAATTGGTGCATGTGACAATAAATGTAAACTTGAACTTGAACTCTGGAGAACATCGACAGGAAACTTTTTGGGTCAGGACCTTTCTTCAGTCTGATTTTTAGTGGGGGGGAGTAGGACAAAGACAGGCAAGTGAGAGGTGGATACAGGTGAGGGTGGTGGGGTGCTCACCTGTATCCACCTATCACTTGCCAGACTTTGTTCTTCCCCCAAATTTCTTCCAGCATTCTCTAGCCCTACTCCAATCAATCTGAAAAAGGTTCCGACCTGAAACACTGCCTGTCCATGTTCTCAAGAGATGCTGCTTGACCCGCTGGGTTACTCAACACTGTCTTATAAAGCATTTATTGCAGTGTGATTAACAGGCTAGAGAGTCACATGGTAGGGGAGTCTAATACAAGTTGACATAAATTTAAGGCGAGACAGAGATTAAAATGAGAATTTAGTGGTAAGCCTATCAAACAGAGGATGGTAGGAATATGGAATGGCCTGCCAGAGGAAGTGATATAGGCAGGTACAATAACAACATTTTTGAAAGATGTTTAGAAATGTACATGGATCGGAAATGTTTGGAGCGATATGTGCCAAATTGGACTAATTTAAAAGGGGGGTCTTTCAAATGAGTTTCCAAACAGACCTTTCTAAGATTAAAGAGGTCTCAAACATTGACTGTTTTTCCCCAGTTTGTTGATCTCTCATTGCCATAATCGTTCATATTCTCCTGAGTGGTAGGTACTTAATAATATTGCTTCATTCAGTCCATGTTCTCAACAGTCCAGTGATCTCATTGAGATTGCTGAGACACAACCATAAACAACTTGAATTAATTTAGCACCGATGGATAACACATAGTAAAATACAAATCCCCTTATTCGTCCTGTTTGAATAGCTTGACATATACAGTATATTTAAAAAACAGACAAACAGATTACAACAGAGTCATATAAATTCATATTAACAATGTTAGCAAGGGTTTCAAAATAACAAACATAATTAACCTCCTGGGTACACAAAAATGCTGGAGAAACTCAGCGGGTGCAGCAGCATCTATGGAGCGAAGGAAATAGGCAACGTTTCGGGCCAAAACCCTTCTTCGGCCCAAAACGCTTCTTCGGCCCGAAACGTTGCCCATTTCCTTCGCTCCATAGATGCTGCTGCACCCGCTGAGCTTCTCCAGCATTTTTGTGTACCTTCGATTTTCCAGCATCTGCAGTTCCTTCTTAAATAATTAACCTCCTACCTACTCTGGGAGCTCTCACAAGGTTACACAACATAAGGATCACACTGGGTTAAGTGAAAATGAAAACGATATAACTCAATTTTGTTTAAAATGCAAATACGTGAAAACACCACGTGGTGAATGAAGTTGGTGAACTGCAGACCCCAATAATCACGAGGGAATATGATGGTGGGGAGATTTAAAAAAAAGAGGGTAAGACTGGATATTTATGGATTCTAAGTGTTCACAAAAGACAATGGAAAAAAAGAAAGGAGCATCAGTATTTATTTGAGAGAAATTATGATGCCGAGGGAAGAAGATATTGCAGAGGAGTCAAAGACACTTTGAAAATAAAACAGCAAGCAGCAGTGGAAAGAGAAACAGTGTTTCAGGTTGAAGAACCATTATGGAACAGGGAAGAGAAAACAATTAGCTTTAAAAAGTTAGCAGAAAGGATGGATTCGAAGTTACCATGGGTAAAGAAGGCAAAAACAGACAATTTTTGCAGGAAGCCTATATTCAGGGAAAGAAAGAAAACAAGCCGACTTGCAGGAAGGGTGATGAGTAGGAAACCACTCAAGGTAAACAAGACAAAAGAGAATAACCCAACATTTGCTGGTTTGGAGCTAAGGGTAGAGCAGACATTTGCTAAGTCTACTTTCTAGGTTATCAATTTCAATGACTCTCCCACTAGTGAAAACACATCAACATCTGTCCTGGCCAGACAACTCTCCCACCCCCACAAGGATATTAGCAGGGCTCGAAATTAACGGTTGCCAGGATGGCAATGGCCACCTAAAGTCCCGCCGGGCAACCTAAATCCCATGTCATTTTGCCCGACTTGGCAAGTGAAGGAAAGCTTGGCTGATGTGGACAGCGGACGGCCCGATGTAAACTGTGTCGGTGTTTCCCAGAGAGCTCCTGCCTTATCCTTGTTCCTGCCTTGCCCTGTGGAGTTGATGTTTGTTTGTGAACCAGCGGCTCAGGCAGCGGATTGGCGCTCGACACCACTGCAAATTGTTCTGTTGCTGTTGTTCCCTTAAAGGGCCTGTCCCACTTTGCAATTTTTTCGGCGGTAATGGGGGCGGGAGGGGGGAAGAGGGGAGTTCAGCCTACACTCACTGAATCCATCCCTGAGAAATTTTAGAGGCGTTGATTTAGATCTGGAAGCAGACACATACAATAAACTGAACGATTCAGACATCTTTTCAATTGCACAATTGATTTTATTGTATTAATTTGAATATATTAATGTTTGAAATCCTTGTATTGAAGGAAGAATATTTTACAGTCCCTCTATGGTCCTTAACCCCAACCCTAGCCCTAACCCTAACCGGGAGTCACCCACACGACAGCATACATCAGCATGTGACACGGCACATGACATGATGAGACACCCAAATGTCACCCCTTGATTTTGAACATCCCAAAATCCTGGGGCGACAGGGACACCGCGCGTCACCATGTGTCACGACCCGACCACGATGCAACCTCTTTTCAGGCTGTTGCCAAAAATGTCACCCAAGTGGGACAGGCCCTTAAATCCTTCACTCCATGGGAGGGGGAGAGAAACTGCAAAGCCACCTGCCCGCAGTTGGTCCATATCCCTCCAAACCTGCCCTATCCATGTACCTGTCTCTGTCCTTGTGTTTCTATCTGTCTCTGTCTCCATCTGTGTCTATCTGTCTCTGCTCTTTCTGCCTCTCTCTGTCTCTGTGTCTCGATCTCTAGCTTACCAGTCCGCCCCCACTTTTTCATCAGAAACCCACCCCGAAATTTGGGCATTGAAGCTAACCCCTAATACTCCAGTGTAGTGCCCAGTAACAGCCATGTTGCTGAAAGGGTCGTTGTGATACAGCATGGTGTTCCTGAAGTCCCACACCAGAAGAGTTACCCAACATTTGCACTCTTCTTGACCTCGTCCTTAAGGGCCTGTCCACTTGGACGACCTAATCCACGAGTTTAGAAGACCCTAGACGAGTTGAAAAAAATGCCTGCAAGAGCTTCTGCTTTCACCTGGTCCTCAGTGATCAGACAGTTGTTCACTTTAAGCATCTGGACACCAGTGTTGTCTGTCTGGATTTCACATATCTCCAAAAAGCCTTGGGTTGCTCTCCCCCAAGAATAGAAGAAACATGGTGTCTATGAGCACTCCTAATTGCACGACCTACAAAATCTTCCTCATTACTGCCAATTCTTTTGGGCCATTCTTTGGAAAGTGAACTTAAATGTCACACATGTGGCCAGGTGGCATTACATAAAGTAATACATAAAAAAATTATTGTAAGATATTATTCTTATTCACTGCTATTTTCCTACGTAATGAACTAAAATGCATGTCTGCTAAATACATGAACATTCTAACTATTTAAAATTCAGAGTTTGATAGATAAAACGGAGTTATGAAAAAATGCTTCAGTGTGACGTCACACATGTGACATCATATTTGACCTCTGACCCTCAACAAACATGTCAAGTCCAGTCACATTTATTTATATAGCACATTTAAAAACCAACTCTCGTTGGCCAAAGTGCTTTACATTTGTTATAAGAATAGTATAAACAAACAAACTACATACATCTATACATATAGCCCTCGCTGAGTGGACGTCAGGAAAGGCTTGGGAGTATAGATAAGATTTTAGTCTTGACTTAAAGGAGTCGATGGAGGGGGCAGTTCTGATGGGAAGGGGGATGCTGTTCCACAGTCTAGGAGCTGCAACCGCAAAGGCGCGGTCGCCCCTAAGCTTATGCCTAGACCGCGGGATATTCAGCAGCCCCAAGTCGGCCGATCTGAGGGACCTGGAGGTGGAGTGGTGGGTGAGAAGACTTTTAATGTAGGAGGGGGCAAACCCATTGAGGGCTTTGTCAGCATAACATAAAATTTTCACTTGATAAACTTCGGGAAAAAAAAGAATCATATATACAGTACAAAACAATATACCTGTAGTGATATCAGAATTAGATGTATTCCACCATTTTTCATTTTCTTGGTCACACTCGTCACACATATTCTTGGTCACACTCGTGACTACAGATGGGCCTTTTACTTGTCATAATAGTTCTCGTGCCACCAGAGCGTCATATCACTTCTGCATCTCTCAAATTCTTAGCTTGAACTGCTGTGCAGCTCAAACAGTTTTACTTTTTAACAATAAATACTTTAAAAAAGAACATTAATAATAGTAAAGATAAAAGCTGACTGAAAAGAGGTTATCTGACAACTGCTGCTGCATTTGTGCAATGCCACAGCGATCTGACCTAACATTACTTATTACAAACTTTGCAATTGCAACAATGGTGTGCAAACAGGAACACTGCTTTATTACACCCATAACAAAACTTGCAATATAGTCATGAGTAACAGTTCACATGTAGGGTTTTTATCCTGCAATGTTGATTTAAAAATTTCAGTTGCCTTTGTTAAGGGACGAGCAAGTTAACGGTGGCATGTAGTGACAAGGAAAGATTTTGATAGGATGGGTTTATTCTCATTGGAATGTTGGAGGCTGATGGGTAACAATACAAGGGACATGGATAGGATACACAGATTTTTTCCCCCAGGTCAGAAGAGTCTGGAACTAAAGGACACAGGCAACAATGAGAGGGAAGACATTTAAAGGAGATCTGTGTGATAAGCTTTTCCATACAGAGGGTAGTGGTTATCTGGAATACGCTGCCAGAAGAGGTATTGGAGGTAGATATAATTATGAAGTTTGAAATTCTTTTTTTTTTTTTTTTTTTTTTTTTTTTTTTAAGAAGTACGGTAAATTACAATAACACACAACACATATATCTTAGAAGTTTGAAATTCACTTGACAACTACTTGGATAGGAAATAAGTAGAGGAATATAGAGGAATATAGGACATAGAATTAGTGTAGATAGCTGTTACAATGGGCACTGATGATGTGGGCCAAATGACCCAGTATATAATTCTACAATTGTAGATTCACTGGTTCCTGTTCGGCTTTGTGATGGTAGCAGTGAGAAGACAATGTGGTCAGTAGTTGGAGTCTTTAATGATATTAACTGCCTTCTTGAGAAAGCACATCCTGTAGATGCCTTCGACAGTGGCGAGGTCAGTACCTCTAATTGACCAGACAATGTCCACCGCTTTCTGCAGCCTTCTTCATTCTTGAGCATTCGAGTTTCTGAACCTGGCCACGATCCACAGTACACTTGTAGAATATTTGACGCATTGCTGAATCTTCTTAAACTTCTGAAGAAGGACAGGCATTGGTGAACTATCATTGCATCAATTGGTGAACTATCATTGAATCCTCCAAGATGGCGTCGCGTGCACAACGCGAGGCTCTGCGCCTCCGTAGTTTTTGCAATTTAGTTTTTTTTCCTGTTAATAATTACCTTAGTTTTCGCCCGGAGCACTCGAGCGAAAACTCTGTACGGCCGTCAGGAGCTACTGGAGCTCGGCCGTCTCTACACAACGAGTCCCAGAAGCGACTTCCAACTGCCGCCGGAGATCACCAGGACAACATGGTCTAGCGGGCCAGCTCCCCCGACAGGAAGTGCCCGGAGGCGGCGCAGGGACCGCAAACAAAGACGTGGGAAGCGGGGAAGCTATCGAGCTAGGCTGAAATCAAACCCGCACCAGCCAGCTCTGCCCAGCATTTTCCTCGCGAATGTCCGGTCCCTGGTGAGTAAAATCGACGAACTACGGCTGCGGATCACCACACAGACGGATCGCCGACTGCAACGCCATGGTCTTCACTGAAACATGGCTCAACGGCAACATCCCGGACAACGCCATCGAGCTGGAGGGGCGCACTGTCTTCAGGGCCGACAGAACAGCGGAGGACTCCGGTAAGACCAAGGGCGGCGGACTGTGCATTTATGTGAATAACACATGGTGTACGGACATTGTTAGGATTGGTAGTCACTGCTCTGCTGACCTGGAATACCTGATGATAAAGTGCAGGCCCTTCTATCTGCCCAGAGAATTCACATCGACTGCTATCACTGCAGTCTATGTACCCCCGGACGCTAATGCCAGGCTAGCAATGGAAGAGCTGCAAGCTGCTATCAGCAAACAACTAACTGCACACCCAGAGGGGGCATTTATTGTTGCGGGTGATTTCAACCACTCCAACCTTAAAACTGTACTCCCCAGGTTCCATCAGCATGTTTCCTGCCCAACCAGAGGAAACAATATTCTGGACTTAGTATATACTAATATTACTGAATCCTACAAAGCCCTCCCCCTCCCCCACCTTGGACAGTCTGACCACCTCTCTCTGTTCCTGCTCCCCAAATACACACCTCTGATCAGACGTGTGAAACCTACCATGAGGACAGTGAAGGTTTGGCCTGAGGGGGCTGTCTCTGTTTTACAGGAACAGTTTCAGCAAACAGACTGGAGTATGTTTGCCACCCAGGCCACCTTTAACTCCCAAGTGGACATCAACTCATACACCTCAACATTGGACTATATAAAATTCTGCACTGATAATGTCACTACCCACAAAGAGATAAAGACCTTCCCTAACCAGAAGCCGTGGATGAGCAGGGAGGTCAGACTCCTGCTGAAGGCTCGCGATGCCGCTTTCAGATCTGGCAACGCTGAGGGATACAGCTCATCCAGGGCCAATCTGAAAAAGGGAATTAGGAATGCTAAACTCAATCACAAACGGCGGATTGAGGAGCATTTCCAAAACAACTCCGACCCCAGGCGCATGTGACAAGGAATCAAATCCATTGCCGATTACCAGAAAGTTAACACCCCCCCCCCCAGACAACGCCTCCCTTCCTGACGAGCTAAACCATTTCTATGCTCGCTTTGACCGGGACAACAAAACTCCAGCCATCAAAGTTGCTCCACCCCCGAATGAACAACCCCTCAGTCTCTCCACCTCTGCTGTACAAGATGCACTGAGCAAGGTGAATGAGCACAAAGCTGCCGGCCCCGATGGCATCCCCGGGCGGGTGCTCAGGGCATGTGCTGGACAACTATCCCTGGTCTTCACTGACATTTTCAATCTGTCACTGGCCCAGGGTGTTGTCCCCACTTGCCTCAAGACATCAACCATTGTGCCAGTGCCCAAACAATCAGCTACAGGGAGTCTCAACGATTTCCGCCCAGTGGCACTCACCCCTGTCATTGCAAAGTGCTTTGAGCGGCTGATCTTGGCTCACCTCAAAGCCAGCCTCCCCCCCACACTGGACCCCCATCAGTTTGCCTACCGGACCAACAGGTCTACAGAGGACGCCATATCGGCGGCCCTACACTCTGCCCTGACCCACCTGGACAGCAATAACACCTACATCAGGATGCTGTTCATTGATTTCAGCTCCGCCTTTAACACAGTCATCCCCGCCAGCTTGATCACCAAACTCAGCGGACTTGGCATCTCCACCTCCCTCTGCAATTGGACACTGGATTTCCTCACCAACAGACCACAGTCTAGGGTCAACAACCTCACCTCCTCCACTATAACACTGAACACCGACCGGCGTGCCACAGGGCTGTGTGCTCAGCCCTCTCCTCTACTCCCTCTTCACCCATGACTGTATCCCTAAGAATGGCTCCAACGCCATCATTAAATTTGCCGACGACACCACGGTGGTAGGACTGATCAGTGACAACGACGAGTCAGCCTACAGGGATGAGGTCCAGCACCTGACAACCTGGTGTGCCAACAATAACCTCGTCCTCAACTCCAAGAAGACGAAGGAAATTATTGTTGACTTCAGGAAGATCAGAGGGGGCAGACATACCCCCATCCATATAAACGGGACTGAGGTGGAGCGCGTCTCCAACTACAAATTCCTCGGGGTACACATCTCGGAGGATCTGTCCTGGTCCCTTAACACCTCCAAGCTGATCAAAAAGGCGCAGCAGCGCCTTTACTTCCTGAGGAGGCTCAAGAAAGCTCACCTGTCCCCCCAGATCCTGACCAACTTTTACCGCTGTACCATCGAAAGCAACCTGACCGCCTGCTTCACGGTATGGTACAGCAGTTGCACCGTAGCGGACAGGAAGGCACTACAACGGGTGGTGAAAACCGCTCAGTACATCATCGGTGCCCCGCTCCCTGCCATGGATGCCCTCCACCGAAAACGGTGTCTGAGACGGGCCGGGAAGATCATCAAAGACCCCTCCCACCCCAACCATGGACTGTTTGCCCTCCTCCCATTGCTGAACTCGGAGTCCCGCCGATAGATTTCTCCAGTCTCTCCGTTCACATTGTTTGCTTATTCTGTATTTTTATTTCTATATTGCACTATTACTACGGACTGACGCTAAACTGCATTTCGTTGTACCCATACTTGTATTTGTGCAATGACATTAAAGTTGAATTGAATTGAATTGAATGTGCAAGGGTAGATGGTAGATGGACAGATGGTCAGAGATGTGCATACCCAGAAACTTAAAGCTGTTGACTCCCTCCACTACCGCATTGAAGACGGGTGAATGTCTCGACTTTCACTTCCTGGTCAACAATTAACTCCTTGGTCTAACTAACATTGAGAGCAAGATTGTTGTTGCAGCACCACTCAACCAGATTATCCTCCTGTACCATGATTTGTCATTACCCATTGGTCATCCAATGCCAGTGGCAATGTCAGCAAACGTAAAGATGCTGTTGGAGCTGGATTGTCTAGTCATAGGCTTGGAAAGGATCGAGCAGGAGACTGAGCATGCAACCCCGAGGTGCCCATGCTGATGAGATATTGTTAACAATCTATTCTGATTGAAGTCTGCCGATGAGAAAGTCAAGGATCCAAATGCACAGGGAGGAACAGAGACCCAGTTCCCTGAGATTGACAAAAAGTTTGGAAGTGATGGTACTGAACATTGAGGTTTAGTCGATAGAACGGTATTGGGGGTTCAGTATTGATGTGGATAGAGAACTGGCTGGCAGACAGGAAGGAAAGAGTAGGAGTAAACGGGTCCTTTTCAGAATGGCAGGCAGTGACTAGTAGGGTACCGCAAGGCTCAGTGCTGGGACCCCAGCTATTTACAATATATATTAATGATCTGGATGAGGGAATTGAATGCAACATCTCCAAGTTTGCGGATGACAGGAAGCTGGGGGGCAGTGTTAGCTGTGAGGAGGATGCTAGGAGGCTGCAAGGTGACTTGGATAGGTTGGGTGAGTGGGCAAATGCATGGCAGATGCAGTATAATGTGGATAAATGTGAGGTTATCCACTTTGGTAGCAAAAACAGGAAAGTAGACTATTATCTGAATGGTGGCCGGTTAGGAAAAGGGGAGATGCAACGAGATCTGGGTGTCATGGTACACCAGTCATTGAAAGTAGGAATGCAGGTGCAGCAGGCAGTGAAGAAAGCAAATGGTATGTTAGCATTCATAGCAAAAGGATTTGAGTATAAGAGCAGGGAGGTTCTACTGCAGTTGTACAGGGTCTTGGTGAGACCACACCTGGAGTATTGCGTACAGTTTTGGTCTCCTAATCTGAGGAAAGACATTCTTGCCATAGAGGGAGTACAGAGAAGGTTCACCAGACTGATTCCTGGGATGGCAGGACTTTCATATGAAGAAAGACTGGATAGACTCAGCTTGTACACGCTATAATTTAGAAGATTGAGGGGGGATCTTATAGAAACATACAAAATTCTTAAGGGGTTGGACAGGCTAGATGCAGGAAGATTATTCCCGATGTTGGGGAAGTCCAGAACTAGGGGTCACAGTTTAAGGATAAGAGGGAAGTCTTTTAGGACCGAGATGAGAAAATCATTTTTTACACAGAGAGTGGTGTATCTGTGGAATTCTCTGCCACAGAAGGTAGTTGAGGCAAGTTCATTGGCTATATTTAAGAGGGAATTAGATGTGGCCCTTGTGGCTAAAGGGATCAGGGGGTATGGAGAGAAGTCAGGGATGGGATACTGAGTTGGATGATCAGCCATGATCATATCGAATGGCAGTGCAGGCTCGAAGGGTCAAATGGCCTACTCCTGAACCTATTTTCTATGTATCTATGAACAGTATTACGTACATTCTTGTTGTTCAAGTGGTCCAGTGCACTGTGGAGACCTAGTTAGATTGCATCCATGGTCAATCTGTTGAATATGGGTCATTTATAGACTAAAATAGAAAAAATGATGAAGGGGGTAAGGAAAGGGTAAAGAAATTAATGTGAAAATACTGCATGCATGCTTATCTGTGATCATGCACGACCGAGTGAGGCAGAACAGAAAACCGACTGGAAATAGTGAAGAACAACACGTTTAGAATCAATGAGAGGCAGAAAGAATCTAGTACAAGAAGAGAAAAAAAAAATCAGTACTCAAGGAATTAATGGGGTTGAAAGCAATAAAAGTTCATGACCAAATGATTTATGCTCCAAAGGTTTGAGGAGGCATTTATGGAGATTGGCTATCATCTTTCAAACTTCTATATATTGCAGAATGGCTCCCACATATTAAAAAGTAGCAAATCTACCTGCACACATTTAGAAATTAGGGAGAAAGACAAATGGAATTTAAAAACTTAAAACAAAAGCGGTTAGCACACATTGGGTCTGACTTCCAAGTAGTGATCAGTACCTTCAATGAAGCATTGAAAAGAATGACCTTATACTAAACTTCTGGATGATCAAGGTTCTCTATTTATTTACCACAAAACTACTTCTGCAATGATCAAGATCCATGACCAGGCCAGATAAAACATGGATCACTTTCTTTATCTTGGAAGTCATCTCCCAGTGACGGTTGACACCAATGACTAAAGTCATAATTGCCTCCAAAGTACCTGCAGTCTTCATACTTTTTCCTCAGTCAACCAAAGATCCTCAATCCTGACATTAAACTGGACGTATTGAAAGCAGCAGTGATCCCCCATCTTCCTGCGTGCTTCAGACACACGGGCAACATCAGTGCATCTCAAAGCCTTCAACAATTACAACCAACATTCTGCAATCCAAGAATCAACATTTTATAAAGCAACAACTATTGGATCCATTATGCTCCTGCAGGTCAACAAGAGATGTCCTATCACAATTTCTAGAAAAAAAGGATCAACAGACGGTCAAGCGCTGCAAGAACAAAGGTATTTTCTTTGAAACGTGTGGAGATTATCTACCTCAGCCTCCCTTTCAGGAATAATGTTTCAATCTCCCACCACTGTCTGGATGAATTTATGTTTAATTTCCCCTCAATCTTTCACCAATTATTTTGAAAGAAAACAAATCCATTTCTTCTGATAGACAGGCACGAAATGTTGGAGCAACTCAGTGGTCAGGCTGCATCCCTGGAGAAAATCCATTCATTCTATCTTACCTCAAAGCGAAAATATTAAATTTCTGGCAACACCCTCTTAAATCTCTACTGCATTCTCATTCTTACAACCACATATTTCAATATGCAACTAGAACGGTGTCAATACACAACGTGTGATCTAAAAGGTATTGTTTGCAGTCCTGACATAATCTCATCCACTCCTACTTTCTAGGTGCTGGTAAATGAAGCATTATATATATATATATATATATATATATATATATATATATATATATATATATATATATATATATATATATATATATATATATATATATTTCAGAATAGAAAAATTTCAGAATAGAAAAATTGGCGTATATATATTTATTGCAGTTTCTCTCTCTTCTTTGCACCTCTCCGAATGCATAATATCGCAATGCATTTAAATTCCTTTTGCCACTTTTGTTTCAATTATCCACATCATGTTTATCTTCTTGTTAAGCTTTTCCCCCTCAGTTAACTGCAACGCCAATTTTTCTATTCTGAAACTTCTTTATCATTCCCCACATTCAAGTCCAAACTAAATGACACAAGCAAATGGACAAGAACTAGGCTCTGCGGTACTCCACTGGTTAAAGTTTTCCAGTTGTTGAAGCATCCAATCACTAACTTCCCTTATTGAGACAATTTTCGATCTAACTAATTGTAAAGTTTGAGCATTTAATTTTTTAACAAGCTTTCTCCAAATCCTCAAAATTGGTCAAAGCCAACATGGCAACACTAAGTGGACACCACCTTTCTTTGGTCATCAGTGCCAACTCAGATTTGTTCCAAACCGTTTCATACCTCAAGTTTCCCTCCCCACTGACTCTTAGTCTGAAGAAGGGTTTCAACCTGAAACCTATTCCTTTTCTCAAGAGATGCTGCCTGAGTCACTGACTTGCTCCAGCATTTTGTGTCTATCTTTGGTGTAAAGCAGCATCTGAAGTTCCTTCCGACACATTGCAGCAATGAAGCTCTAATCACAATTGCCGAGCTACAGTGAGCAGTTCACATTGTACAGATGGCTAACATTTGATTCATGAAACAAATACACTGAACTCTGTCAAGACATGCCGTTTTCAGAAATATAAAGCAAGCATTTTAAGTACGTTAAAATTTTACTATCTCCTCGCTGATTCACGGGAGACTCTTGAAAGCATATAATGGAAAGGCAACTACAAAGGAGCCGACCATGAACTTCAACAAAGGGCATATGCAGAAGCCAAGAACAGCAAAGGGAGTACACAATATTCCAAACAACCCATTCACCGTCAAGCACCACGTGTGACTATAGATCACACACAGGACTCATCAATCTCCTCGTTATCAACAGAAAAGGAACAGAAACAATTCATCTTCAACCCCAAGGGAGTGTGTTAGAGAGTAAAGCAATTCTGAAGATGATTTAACATAAAAGAAGAGTATAGATCCCAGCTAAGTTTAGAATCAGTGAATTTGCACTGTTAAAATTGTCCAAAAACGACCAGCACTAAACAAAATACACAATAGTAACTCCACAAGTACACAGCTCCACTGATAGTTGTTACATTTCTAAACTCAAATTAAATGCAAAACAAAATTCACATGTATCTGAAATGTTTGTCAAATAAACACATCTGATGACAATTGAGGAAAAGATAGCAAATAAACATTTAAATTCAGAGAAAATAAATAAACTGAAAGTAATTTTAGATAGATTTAAAGTCTGGACTATGCCAAATCAACACAGTCTTTAATAATACAGCAAAAGGAGCAAGACGAGGGATTTACAAGGATATATAGAACCAGTGGGTTTGGTGAGATTTGGAATGTTTGGTGCAAAAGTTAGCTCAAGTCCTCAGGGCTCTGAAGCAGCATGTTTAATACTAGAGGACATAAGTGAGGATCTTGCAAAATCCTCAAAAGATAGGACAGGCAAATCAATGTCAATGTCCTCTCCCACGCCAACAACCCCAGCATTGAGGTTCTGACAACACTCAACCAGCTTTCGATGCCTGACACCAGATTCCCTAAACAAGTGTTCTACTGCACATGTTTTAGGGCAATTGAGCATAAATAGTACTGCACAGGACCAGGACCTTCTGCACACCATGTTGGTGCCAAACATAATGCTAAGATCAACCATTATCTACCTGCACATTCTCCATTTCCCCTCATATCCATGTACCTGTCCAAAAGTTTCCTAAATGCCACAATCGTATCTGCCTCCACCATCAGCAACCACCCTCTGTGTAAAAAACACCTGCCCAGCACATCTCCTTTAACCTTAAAGCTATGCTCTCTAGTCTTTGATAGTTCAATTATGTTAAAAATGGACTGACTCTCTGTCCCATCTATGCCTCTCATAATGTTGTATATTTCTATCAGGTCTTCCCACAACCCTCAGTGTTCCAGATACAACAATTCTTGTCTGTGCAACACCTCCTTGTAGCCAATGCCAAATAATCAATACATCATTCTGGTATACCTTGTCTGCACCCTTTCCAATGCCTCCACATCTTTTCTTTATTGGAGCAACCAAACCTGCACAAAATACTCCAAATATGACTGTGACTAATAATTTCATCAATGTTACAGGCAAGTTGGAATGCAGAGGGATAACGCTCATAAGATGAAAAATAGAATCCACCTTGCTGACAGATCAGATGAAACGATTAAATTAATTGTGGTATAGCCATCAAGAATGCATGCCTCCAGTTTGATTAAATTAGCAGCAAAACTGTTGCAATGGTACTCAAACTCCCTGCAAAGGTCCAATGAGTTCCAATTAAGTCATGTACACAAAGCCTTAACTCCATTTCTCTTTCCAAAGGCTACTGTACCTGTTGAAAATTTTCAGTTTTCTGTTTTATTCTGGTAAGAATCCAAAGTTCATTTCAGCGTTGGAAAGGAACAAATAAATTGAACTAACTTGCAATAGAGCGCAGTCACACAGTTTGATACTACGGCACTAGTCTTGCTGTCAGTTGTGACAAAAGAGATCATGATGGCTATCACTGTAATCGAGCCTGTGGTTACAAATGAGCAACACATGTTGCTAATATGAGGCATCCAAAGAGACCAAATGTTTCTTTGATTACAAACACACACCACTATTTTAAAAAATTACTAATCTAAAAAGATACAAATCAAGTGGCTCCAAAATTAAATTTTTAAAAACTATTTCCAAGCACATCCCAGAGAACCAAGTCTTAGGTGACATTGACATAGCCGTCCATAGCACCCTAAAGCAATGCTTGGAGATTTACAGTGCTGGATATTCAAAGAATATCATTATATTTAAGTAACTACAGTAATGATCTGTACTAAGCAGTATGTTGATTTAGCCATTTATATTCAAAATAGACTTTTAATGTCTTAATATTTCCATAAAAATTCTCCTCGGGGAAAATATGTAATTTTATTCCTCTCAAACTGATCAACTATTTTTAGCAAAATAAAGCTGTGTGCAAGAATAAGATAAATTAGCAAAACAAGTGGTCAATATCACATACTTTTCAAGTTGAAGGTTGAAATCAGCAATAATTCTTACTCAAGATGCTAGTCCAAATGTAAATACATTTAAAATGGGTTTTGCCTCAAGCAATCAACATTTACTGTCCAATAGAATTTTACAGCAACTGATATTCTGCAGACATAAGATGCAAAACAATAAACTCAGGCTCCAGCATAGATTTTGTCTTTATTATTAACAATCACCTCACCACAACAGCATTTAGAGATCTGTCTTAAGGGCCTGTCCCACTATGGCGACATAATTTGCGAGTTTAGAACCGTTTGCACTCACCACAAACTCGCAGCATGGTCGACACGTGTTCCTAGGAGGTCACTGTTTGTTAGTCTCCAGAGGTTTCCGTTCAGGTTTCCTAAGTGGGACAGGGGCATTACTCTCCTTCATGCTCGTGAGAGGTTTCCGCATACTCGGTTTGGTCAAGGAAACATTTTCAGCATGCTGAAAAATTTTACGCATGTGTGTGTGCACGCGCGCACCGATGGTCGATCCTGCTCGCGGTTTCATTGCTGCAGCTCGAGGTTTTTCAGGCGAGTGCCCTCGAGCTTGAAGGTCGGAGACAGTTGCTGAAAATTTGCGTAAGTGGGACAGGCCCTTAAGTCAACACGCTGGTCTGTCAAATCACTTTGAAAATATATTGGTGATTCATTCCATTCACTTATCTTTATATTTCATTTTTATCCAAGTGATTTGGAGAAAATGAAGCAATTGATTGTTCATCAGATGGCAGAAGGAACGTCTTGCATATTATATTTTAGTTCTATCACAAGTAGTATCAGGACATTACAGGAAAATAAAATACTGATATCAATAGTCTACATGAATATGAATGCACATAACAGAAGAAATAGAAATTGGTGACTTTGTTTTGTTTACAGTTTGGCTGCATGAAAATATTATAAACTATATAGCGTGTCATATTTTCATGCAGCCACACTAAATTACCAAACACTGACTTAATTAAATATATCAGCAGACACTGAAATGTTCATATTATGACTGCTTGAACTGTGCAACCATCATGCAATTCCAAACACTAAAGAAATCCCCAAGATCGTGTAACCAGGGAACTAACATATCAAACATACCTCAGTTTCCACTAACAAAATTATATGAGAGCGGTTTTATTCTTACAGCAGTGCAGTTGGCTATACTCTTTGAGTATACAATATCAAATTTAGTGGACAAATAAGCTTGAAGATCCAGAAAATAATAGACCTTTAAAAGGTCTCTGGCAGAGAGTAAACAAGTCAACCCTAGATATTTGGACTTTGTGCCACTAGATGTAGTGGCAACAAGTTCCACCCTGGGAGCCCTTCAAAAAAAGTAACAAAACTAAATATCATTTGCAGAGCTCACAGATTTAAAAAATGAATATGTGCAATGCTAGACAACAGCTATTATGAAAAAAGTGTCCACGTCATACAAAAGTTAATCATTTAAAATTCAGATTTACAAGATGAAAGCATCTCAATTTGTAACAATCCACCAGAACTATTGTACACATTTGATGAGAACTCTAGGGAGAAGATTGCAGAAACTTTGAAGAGTGATTTTTTATTAACATCTTTGCTAGCCATAGATGAAGTGTCAGATGACAGGACGACAGCAAATCTGATACCTCCATTCAACAAGGGCAATGTGGCCCAGTAACCACAGGCTGGTGGGTTTAACTTGAATGGTAGAGAAGTTGTGAAAATATAATTGAATGGTCCAGGAGTTATCTACCCTTGGAAATGAAGGGATTAATCAAGATAATCGGTATGACTTTGTTTGGGGGAGATCCTGTACAATCAATCTGACTGAATTTATCAAATAACAAAAGGTGTTTCGGAGAACAATACAGTTGATTATTCCATGGATCATAGTCTGGTTTTAGACGATGGATCAATTGTCCATGTGAAATTTTCTCAAAGCTCATGGGAACCAGGACAGATATTCATGTTTGCTCCAAAACTGGCTGGGTAACAAACATGTGATGGTAGATAATTGTTTCAGCCTCTGACCAATGGTGTGTGGTAGTCAGATCCTAACTGTTATATACGTTAAGATATGATATATATGGTATGATTACAATATGTTCACAGATAGCATGAAGCTAGTGGCGCTGTTGATTAGCCAGGATAGTTCTTATGCTACAGGATAACACTAACCAGTTGGTAAAATGGGCAGAGCATGTAATTTACACATTGTTTTTTTTTGAGTGTAAGAAGGGACTGTGGACGCTGACTTGAACTGAAGATAGGCACAAAAAGCTGGAGTAACTCAGCTGGACAGGCAGCATCTCTGGAGCGAAGGAATGGGTGACATTTTGGGTCGAGAAGCTTCTTCAGTATGCTGTATATAGGGAAATCAAATAACAGTAGGATGCAGATCGTGAAGGGAAGGGCCCTCAGAAATTTGGATTTGGTGTAACTTGGATGTACAATTCCAAGAATCTGTTAGGGTGGCAGGGCAAGTGGATAAGGTAGTGAGATGGGATATGGGACACCAGTCTTCATTAACCAGGGCATCTAGAGCAAAAGAGCAAGGGGTAAAACCTTTTTAAACTTAGCTTCAGCTGGACAACTACGGATGTGTAAGAAGGAACTGCAGATGCTGGTTTAAACCGAAGATAGACACAAAAAGCTGGAGTAACTCTGCGGGACAGGCAGCATCTCTGGAGAGAAGGAATGGGTGACGTTTCGGGTTGAGACCCATTACAATGGAGATGGGTCAGAGGAGATTTATCACAATGTGAACTGGGATGGGGCGTTTCAATTACAAAGAGTCCCAGGCTTGTCACTTTCTTCCATCCGGGTACTTTCACGCTTTGTTGCATTAGCAAGACAGAATATCATCAATTGTGTCCATCACTCTGGTCATCCCCCATTTAAAAATCCTTTTTTTTCCTGCGACGTGGCCTCTGCAGCTTTCTGTGGTAGCGAATTCCACAGGTTTACAACTTTTCATCCGTGTCCTAAATCTCTGGCGCTGTATCCTGAGATCATAGCTCCCTGTTCTAGACATATTGGCACTCTGCTCTTGCTATCAACATGGATAATCTCACATGAATCCATATAATACTGTCCCAAACACGTTTTTGCCTACTAGCTCAAGCTTTTAAGATGCCCTGAAACATCTAAATGCCATTCCTCTGCACACTCACCCACCCTGCATACACCCACCATATCCCTTCCTAATATTCAAGCCAGAAATAGGCAAATTAGACACAAGCCAAAAAACAACAGGAACATATATAGAAAGTTATCAATTCCCTTGGGCAACCAATACTAATCTAGATCAAATGGGGTTGGATTGTTCAGCTCTCAGTAAATATGGGTCTTTAACAAAATCCTCATTTTAATTTGAACTTAAACCACTCGTAGAAAACAAAAGAACTGGGGTGGGGTGGGTGAAACTGTTAATGTTACACAAGCATGGCAGTTCAATTCCTCTCAGGTGAGGACTGAGCATCATTACTGCAGTCAATTTGAGATAACTTTACTCAGCATCTAACTCATTCATCCTCTGAAAGAAGTGCTTACCAAGAGTTGGTACTTCAATTAACTGCAATGAGCTTGTCGCAGAACAAAAGTACATAATTGAACATAGCAGCCCAATGTCAAATATTTTCACCTGTAACACATTTTAACCAACTAATTCTCCATAATCTACTTCATAGTGTAGTGAACGAAAGAGCAATCTTGCGACAAATTAAGTTTGTGCCCATTAATTCAACCAGAAATTTGCAATCCGTGGACAATCATATCTATTTATATATTAAAACTGTGCGTGTGCGTGTTTATTTGTGGGTCAGATTTGACCTTTGATTCCTTGGTCCGCCAAAACCACACGCCAAAACTCCGAGATTTGTTCGCTTTTACATTCACTAATGCACCCCCCCCCCCCCCCCCCATTTTAAAATCTAAACTGGACTCACCAGCTGCTGACGTCACAATCCCACATGCCGACCAATCTCTTTCTCCATTTGGCAGCCCGGCTCTCCTCCACTTCCCCCCACCCCCCCTTCCAACACCGCTCGCGCCCCGCCTCCCGCAGCTCAACTCACCCGCCCCCCGGCGCCCCGATAACGGCAGCGGCCCCCGCTGCTATTTTCGCCGTCCTCGCTGCCGGCCCGCAGGCTCACTCGTGATCACGCCCGCCCGCCCACTCCACCCCCCCTCCCCGTACTCGGGGTCTGAAGCATCTCTCCTCCCTCCCTTCTTCTGCTGCTTTTGATCGTCCGCTCCGCTCGTACCAGCATGGTCGACCACTCAATAGACGCCGCAAATCGGAAACGCCAGCTACAAAAGGCAGGAAGCTCCCCTGCCTCTGTGCCCCCTCTGCGCCCGCTCCAACCCTCCCCGTTGTTCAAATTGCGCAGAAATAACCAAAGATCCCATAGCTGTTAAGCGGCTATAGGATCTTTGGAAAGAACGAGCGTTCTGCAGATCCGGAGTTGACCGTTCACAGCCGCCGCTCGCTCACAGCTGCAAACCAAACTCCTTTGAAAAAATCTTATGAGCAGGCAAGCAAGCTTTGAAATAGCGAGCTTCTACCTGAAGGTAGCAGGGAGATGAGTGTGTGGCCAGGATGGTGTCGGTCTCTGATGATACTGCCAGACTTTTTGAGGCAGCGACTGCGATAAATCCCCTCGTTGGAAGGAAGGTCAGAGCCGATGATGGACTGGGCAGTGTTTACTACTTTTTGTAGTCTTTTCCTCTCCAGGGCGCTCAAGTTGTCGAACCAAGTCACATTGCAACCGGTCAGCATGCTCTCTACTGTGCACCTGTAGAAGTTAGAGAGAGTCCTCCTTGACAAATCGACTCTCCGTAACCTTCTCAGGAAGTAGAAGCGCTGATGAGCTTTCTTGATAATTGCATTAGTGTTCTCGGACCAGGAAAGATCTTCAGAGATGTGCACGCCCAGGAATTTGAATCTCTTGACCCTTTCAACCATCGACCCATTGATATAAACGGGACTGTGGGTCCCCATCCTACTCCTTCCTAAGTCCACAATCAGTTCCTTGGTTTTGCTGGTGTTGAGGGCCAGGTTATTGTGCTGGCACCATATGGACAGTTGCTCGAACTCTCTTCTCTCCCCTTCCCCCACCTCTCCCCCTCCATTCTCACCCCATTTTCCCCCTCTCCCTCCTCCCATCTCTCTCTCCCCTCCTCCCATCTCTCTCTCCCCTCCTCCCATCTCTCTCTCCCCTCCTCCCCCACCCTCCCTCTCTCCTCCAAGATCGGCTGTTCCCCCGCTGGTTTTCGCCCTCCTCCGTCCGAGGACAGCAAAAAGCAGCGGGGAAACAGCCGATCTTTGGCTTGAGCCAGCTTGACAGAGCCGGCGCGTCAACTGCCTGTCGGCCCGCAGGCGCATTGAGGGCGTACGCAGCGTCTCGACGTCTTATGCAGCTTCTCGACATCGCACGCAGCGTCTTGACGGCGTACGCGTGGCGCGATGACGTCAGGCCGCCCCCCCCTTGCAACCGCGCGTTGCGGGAACAGACCCAATGGGTCTGCACTTGGTCTATTAAAACTGTGTGTGTGTGTGTGTATTCGTGTGTGTGTGTGTGTGTGTGTGTGTATGTGTGTGTATATATTTGTGTGTGTGTGTGTGTGTGCGCGTGTGTGTGAGATTTTGCCTGTGAAAAGTATCTCCTCGAAAACCAGACGCCGAAACAGTAAAAATTTTACATATTTCAGTCGAGATTTTCCTTGTAATTTTAGAAATCCACTCCTCTGTACATTTGGTACATTATTTTCCCAACCAGTCAGACCTTTTTTTTTTTATTAATCTGACCTCTGCCCAGCTGCTGACATTACAAATAACAGTGACATTTTTACATCCTCTGGTAGAAATTTTCTTTATGATTTCAAAAATCCAATCCTCTATAAATTTGGTCAATTATTTCCCGAGATATTTACTAAAATTTATAACCAAACTAACATTTTTTTTAATATTATGGTTGCCCAGCTGCTGACCTCACAATGCCTTTCCTCGTTCCCCCCCCGCCGCTCTGGATTAATGCAGCTGCTGTCAACGCGCATGTGCAGTTTTCCACGAGGTACGATAGCCCCCCCCCCCGTTCTACAAAAGGCGCAGAAAGATCGAGATTCTGCAGCAAAGACCCTACAGCTCAGCTCCGTTATAGCAGCGCAGCTTGTGAAGGCACGCCAACGCCCCCCGCTCACTCAGCTGCCGGTTTCCAGAGAGTCAAGCCGCTTCTGTCTCTCTCCGCATTTCGCAGCCCACTCACTCGCCCGGCTCCACTCCACACCCCCCCCCCTTCTCTTCTCACCTCCTCCCCTATTCCGCTCTCCTCTTTGCCTGTCACAGGGGACAACCTCCTCTCCGGGGAGGCCCGATCGTCTGTCCACCCCCCCGGCCTTGCCTGGCTCTGTCACGCTGGTGGGTGCGCTTCCCTTTGCGGAAGCCACAATCGGCTGGTCCCCCCCGCTGCTTTTCACCATCCTCAGATCGCTCTCTGCCTCGCTCGGGCCCACGCGAGCTGCCGCCCCACCCCTCTCCCCCCCCCCTGCCGCCCCGCCCTCTCTCCCCCCCTCTTCTCCCCCACCCCCCCTACCCTCCTCCACCCTCCCTTAAACCCCCTTTCCCCCCTCCCCTACCCAATTTCCTCCACACCTCCCCCTCCCTTCCCACCCCCTTCCCTCCCCCCATCTCTCGCTCCCCTCCTCCCCCACCCTCCCCCTCACCCACCCACCCACCCTCCCTCTCCTCCTCCCCTCCACCACCCCCTCTCCCTCTGTCTCTTGCCCTTCTGTCTCTGCCTCTCTCTGCCCTCACTCTCTACCCCCCCCCCCCCTCTCTAGACGCGCCTGCGAGTTGGGGGCTATGCGTCAGTGGATAGGGCGGTTATGGAGTAAAATGAGCAAATTAATAATATTAATATAATATCATGGGGGGGAGTTAGTGTGTGTGTGGGGGAACAGACCTAACGGGTCTGCACTTGGTCTAGTTGTCATTAAAATTATGCCCATATTTAGCATTACCTGTATTTACCATTTGAATGTATTTGGGCAATGACTTTCTAACAAAAAAAAGACAAGAAGGATAACCATTTTAAATATTCAGCAATTCAAGTATGATAATCACTTGTTGCCTAGCAATAAATAATTAGCTATCACTGTTAAAATTCTAAAGACATTTCACTACTTGCTAGTTAGGACTCAATTGAACTAAAAAAAAACAAGAGATCTAATAGGTTCCAAAATAAAAACAATCTTCCCTATCTGTACATTAATCTACTTGCATTGATCATGGTATAAATAACCCATACTAGTTGTACTATGTACGATGTGGATATAGCACTGCAAATTTTTATTATGGTAGAAAAAATAAATCTAATTTTCAGTACAGACCCGTGACACAAGGAGATGAAACCAAGTTGTCAACTTACGAGCTTTTCTTTTTTTGCAACAATTTAAAAGGATATTGATTTCAAAAGCCTCTGAAGTAAGTGAATGAAAGGACTAGTCCAGCAAATAGAGTAGCACACAAATATAATGCATTTTACTTCTTGCAAGATTAGTGGTAAAATGCAAGCTACTGTGATAACATCAGTGATCTCCAGCAAGAGACAGTGTAGCCTAAAAAGGGATTCAGTCTTTATCAAAAACTGACAAAGAAGCTATGCCAAACATCTAATGAAATGACGCAACTCCAAAAGTTGTACTTGCACATGATGATCCCGTGACAAAATAGCCTACAATTCCAACCATCTCTGAAAAAAAGCACTTGTTCTTGAAACGGACATGGTACTTTACAGGAACTAACAATTATCTTATTATATTGTTCAAAATCTCATCATTTAATTAGACAGAGAAACAAGTGACAGGTGGATGAATCAGTTTGTTTTCTACCTTGGGAAGATGATTAAATAGAATGTGGAAATTAATGCCACTGAACTTCTTGCAACTGTACAATGCACTGAACTTTACCCCCTACATTTTAAGTAGAAAATCCCACACCTAAAATACACCCAAATTTGCATTTAGCCGCAAAGTTCGTAGCATTTCTTAATCCAATAATTTTTCAACATTTTAATAATAACAATACATTTTATTTATAGGGCGCCTTTCAGGACTCTCAAGGACACCTTACAGTTAAAACAAGCATGAAACAAAAACAACATATACAGCAACAATACACAATTCTCAAACTTTTAAATTTGATCTTGTTCTTTATTCAATTTACTGTCTCGGGTGGTTAGCCTAATCTTCCTGCAAATACACATCTTCAAATATTAATGTCATCTCTTTGAAAACGATTACCCTCTCGTGCTTCCGACCCTCTTATTTTATAGTTATTTTGTAATTTAGGAGTTTGCAATAAGCACGAGTGCAGTCAGCGACACCAACATACCGGAAAATGATTATGTATAGCCTCCATTTTTCATCTTGTCATAAGAAATAAAAGCAGTTGCAGACCACACTATGCTTCACAACTCTGTCATCGTTCAAAAATATATGGCTTGTCTTCCATCTCAGTGCCACTTTCCTGGGCGAACAGCATACCATGCTATTCCCTCACAAGAGAGATCCCTCATGCCTGCCTTCTTGACCTGAGCTTGTTTATCATTCCATCTGAGATCTCACCCTCTATTTTCTTCCCATCTTCTCTGCCACCCCCACACTCCAAACTATCATGTAGACTTTCTCTGTTTGTCTTCCCAATCACCCATATTTACCTCCTCTTGCTCCTAATTCTTTTGAATACTTGCATTCCTCCCCACCTCTCTTTCATAGCCAGTTTGCCTCTCACCCACCCTTCTCAGGTCCCCAAATATTTTGTAGATTTTATATGAACTCTGTCCATTACTCTCTCTTGTCCTGGTTCCTGCAGTTCTGTTCTAATAGTCCATTTCTCCTCTTTTTGCTCTCCCTTCTCGCAATCTTCATCTTGGTAACAATGATCCTTTAGATTTTCTGTGGTCTCCCTTCTCCATACCTTTCTTACTGCTCACCCATTTTCCTTCCTACTGATCACTAGATCTGACTTGCTTCCACTCTCTCATTGCCATGCTCTACCCCTCCCCACTTTCCCACAGAATCTGATTCTCTGACCATCTAAGCATGCTCCTTATCATGTTAATCACCCTGCAATGAATGCCCTCTCCCAATCTGATAATTCATATAATCTTTTCCACCTCCAAACCATACCTTCTGATGCTGTTCAGTAAACACACTATGCCAATCCCACCTATCATCCTGACATCCCAGTATTCTGCAGACTTTATTTCCTGTCATCTCATCGGCCACCCCACAAATCGATCTCACTTTAATTGCCCATCCTCAAATCCCACCAGTGGATATTATCTGCTCCTCCTTTCATTAGACCCCCCCCCCCCCAACCTTACTGTCCCCTGTAGCTTATTACCCTGTACTTTCCACTTGCCTTTTCCCCATCCTCCTCCTATTGTTCCCCATAATTTCCACACTCTGCCTCCTTTTCCCCACTTCCTGACAAGTGCCTGATTTTAATCCCCCCCCTCATCCTGTTGCTCCCAAGTATCCTGTACCCTCTCACCCCATTCCTCTCCTCCTCATCCTCCCCATAAAAGCTCCACACACACTGCCTGCTTTCCCCTCCTTTGTTTCCCCACCTTCCCTATTATTGCAATTTTCTCATCTGTCTCCCCCTGATCCTCGTCCTGCTGCTCCCCATCATTGTACCCTCTCTGCTGTGCTTCCACCTCGTTCTTCTTCTCATCCCCATCTTGCACCCTGTGCTGGCCTCCAATCTTATTCTTCTCACCCAATCCACTTCCATCCCACTCCCCATAATTTTGTTGCTCAATCTTCCCTACCCTCTCACCCTGTCACTGCCCAATATCCTGCATGTTCACTGCTGCCCTCCCTCCCCATTCCTCTCCTATCCCCCATCCTGTTGCTCTCCAGCCTCCCCTACCTGTACTGCTCTGCCACCCCATTCCTCTTCCCCTATCCTCACCTTCTTGCTCCTCAGTCTCCTGCACCTTCTCTGCTTCCCTGGCACCCCGTTCCTCTCCTCTCCCTATCCTCCCTGGTCTCCCCTACCTTCTCTGCTGTCTTCCCACCCATTCTTCTACCCCTATCTACCCTGTTACTCCCCCGCCTCCCCCATGATCTCTGCCTCACAGCCAGCCCGTTCCTCATCACTCCCCATCCTTATCCTGTTGCTCAGTCTCCCCGACCATCTCTGCCTCCCTGCCACCCCTACCTCTTCGACTGCCCTCCCATCTCATTCCTTCATCAGCCCCCGGGTCAGTTTACCTTCGAAGTCGGACTCGGAATCAGACTCGCTCTCTTCGTTGTCCTCGGTGGACTCGGTCTGCATGGCGTCGGCATCGCTGTCCTGCCGGCTGTCGATGCGCTGTTGCTGTTCCTCCTTCTCCTTGAGCCGGGTGAAGTACTGGATGGCGAAGTCGACCAGGTCCGTAGGCTGGTTGCGGAGCACCTCCACGGTGTAGCCCTGCAGCAGGTCGGTGAGGCCGGGCGGGATCTCGATGTTCATCCTCTCTCTTTCCCCCTCTCGCTGGCCGAGCAGTCGGCGATCGGAGAATCAAGCGATTAGTTAACGGCCCCCGGCCCCCGCCGCCGCCGCCTCCTCCTCGCCGCCTCCTCCTCCTTCTCCTCCTCAACCCCGCCGCAAACTCACTCCAACACCGGCCGATTAACCAGCAAAGAAAGCCGCCAATATCAAACCGATACCTTCCCGATTAGTCTGCATTTACCTCCAGAAAACGCTATCGAATCATTGAAATGTTGTTTTATTTGTAAACTTTCAATTGCTTCATTTAGCGAAACGAAACGAAAGCTGATTTGGATTTGTGATTTTATACATAGATAAATATATTATTTAATCTCGTCTCCTCGCCTCACTTGGGCGCTCGCTCGCTCGCTCTGTGCTGTTACGGCGCCCAATCAAACTTGTTGGCAGGAAGTGGGCCGGGTCAACCTGTGATGGACGTGAAGGCTGGCCAGTCGGCGAGCCGGCCTGCCCTGAGCAGCGGCCAATCAGCGCTGGGAAAGGGGCGGGACTTGCGCGCAGCAACAAGTTAGGTTGGCCGTGCACGACCCGCCCCCGTCTTCCTGTCCCGCCCCTCTTCGCCATTGACCGACAGCCACCGCGACCAATCACAGCGCGGCCTCGCCATTGACGTCAGCGACCGCGCGTTTGGCTTACCCTGCACTGTTGCTAGGGCGACTGCTATTCAAAAAACAAGGGGGATCCCTTGCAGAATAAAATGGGAATTCCTGCAGACTGAAATAAAAATCAGACACACCTATCCTTGTGCAAATCCTTCTTTATTAAATATCAAGGGGTGAGTTTAAAATCTATCCATAATGATAAAGCTATACTCAAAATGTATTTGTGTTTAGGAGTAAAGAGGTAATTCTGCAGTTGTCCAGGGCCCTGGTAAGACCACATCTGGAATATTGTGTGCAGTTTTGGTCTCCTAATTTGAGGAAGGACATCCTTGCTATTGAGGCAGTGCAGTGTAGGTTCACGAGGATGGCAGGGCTGTCATATGAGGAAAAGATTGGAAAGACTGGGCTTGTATTCACTGGAATTTAGAAGGATGGGAGTGGATCTTACAGAAATATATAAAATTATAAAACGACTGGACAAGCTAGATGCAGGAAAACATTTTCCCAATGTTGGGGGAGTCCAGAACCAGGGGACACAGTCTAAGAATAAAGGGGAGGCCATTTAAAACTGAGATGAGAGAAAACATTTTTACCCAGAGAGTTGTGAATTTGTGGAATTCTCATTAGAGGCCAATTCACTGGATAAATTTAGAAGAGATAAAGCTCTAGGGGCTGGTGGAATCGAGGGATATGGGGAGAAGGCAGGCACGGATTACTGATTGTGGATGATCAGCCATGATCACAGTGAATGGCGGTGCTGGCTCGTAAGGGCCAAATGGCCTCCTCCTGCACCTATTTTCTATATTTCTATTTTTCAATGCAATTTGAAATATCAAAACGAAACAGCAAGATTCAACAAAGATATTCCCGAAGATTCAGATTCAGGTTCACTTTCAACTTTAATTGTCATTGTCAGTGTACAGTACAGAGACAACGAAATGCAGTTAGCATCTCCCTGGAAGAGCGACATAGAATATGATTTCAATAAATAAATCTATTTACATGCATACAGTCATAGTGTTTTTCCTGTGGGAGGAGTGTCCGGGGGGGGGGGGGGGGGGGGGGGTGATTGGCAGTCACCGAGGTACAGTGTTGAGTAGTGTGACAGCCGCAGGGAAGAAGCTGTTCCTGGACCTGCTGGTCCGGCAACGGAGAGACCTGTAGCGCCTCCCAGATGGTAGGAGGGTAAACAGTCCATGGTTGGGGTGAGAGCAGTCCTTGGCGATGCTGAGCGCCCTTCGCAGACAACGCTTGCTTTGGACATCCTTTTGCAAATCCCTTTGACAGATATATTTGCATCTCCTTTAAAATGAAATCACCACGCAGTCTGTGGAAATGTCAAAAACAAAAGCAAATGCTGAAACTGTGTTTGTTCAACATTAGACACAAAACACTGGTATAAGATCACTGTTTTAAAAAAAAACAGGATGCCTTGTGTGCTATTTGTAAGATATTTTCAAATAAAAACAATGTAAAAGGCATTTATTTCAGATGCTATATTCAAAATAATTGAAAACTGGCTCCCTCGCATTTAGAAATGAAGCGCACAGCTCATAAGACAGGAGCGGAATTAGGCCAATCACCCCATTCTGCCTGCTCTGCTATTCAATCATGGTTGATCTATTTACCCCTCTCAAACCCATTATGTTACCTTTTCACCGTAACCTTTGACAATCTTACTAAACAAGAATCTATCAATCACCACTTTAAAAATACCCACCATCGTCTGTGGCAATGACTTCCACAGATTCAACACCCTCTGTCGAAATAAATCCTCCTCATCTCCATTCAAAAGGTAGACAAAAATGCTGGAGAAACTCAGCGGGTGAGGCAGCATCTATGGAGCGAAGGAAATAGGCGACGTTTCGAGTCGAAACTCAAGTTCAAGTTCAAGTGTTCAAGTGAGTTTATTGTCATGTGTCCCTGAAAGGACAATAAAATTCTTGCTTTGCTTCAGCACAACAGAACATAGCAGGCATTAACTACAGAACAGATCAGTGTGTCCATATACCATTATATAAAATATACACACATGAATAAATAAACTGATAAAGTGCAAATAATGGGCTTTAATGTTCAGAGTTTTGTCTGAGCCAAGCTTAATAGCCTGATGACTGTGGGGAAGTAGCTATTCCTGAACCTAGTCGTTGCAGTCTTCAGGCTCCTGTACCTTCTCCCTGAAGGTAGCAGGGAGATGAGTGTGTGGCCAGCATGGTGTGGGTCCTTGATGATACTGCCAGCCTTTTTGAGGCAGCGACTGCGATAGATCCCCTCGATGGAAGGGAGGTCAGAGCTGATGAAGGGAGGTCAGAACCGGGCAGTGTTTACTACTTTTTGTAGTCTTTTCCTCTCCAGGGCGCTCAAGTTGCCAAACCAAGCCACGATGCAACCAGTCAGCATGCTCTCTACTGTGCACCTGTAAAAGTTAGAGAGAGTCCTCCTTGACAAACCGACTCTCCATAATCTTCTCAGGAAGTAGAGGCGCCGAGATGTGAGGCCACATCTTCAGACTGATGTGGGGGGGGGGGGGGGGGGGGGGGGGGGGGGGGAAGAAGAAAGGAAGAGGCGGAGACAGTGGGCTGTGGGAGAGCTGGGAAGGGGAGGGGAAAGAAGGAGAAAGCAGGGACTACCTAAAATTGGAGAAATCAATGTTCATACAGCTGGGGTGTAAACTACCCAAGTGAAATATGAGGCGCTGCTTCTCCAATTTATGGTGGGCCTCACTCTGGCCATGGAGGAGGCACAGGACAGAAAGGTTGGATGTGGAATGGGAGGTTTAGTCTGCTGCTGTGCTCCCTGGTCCTAGACTCTCCCACTACTAGAAATATCCTCTCCACATCCACTCTATCAAAGCCCTTAATTATTCGGTAGGTTTTAATGAGAAAGTCAAATTCTTCATATAACTCTCGGGGGAAACATAAGGGAAAGAAAGTGTTGAGCACTAAAAGTATGAGGACAATAGTTGATCTTTGGACATTAATCTGACAGGTGAGATGGGAATCAGTTCTGTGTGAGCCCTGCTCTGGGCCTCACCTTCCCTTGCTCCCTACCCCCAGCAATAAACCATGAGAACTGGCAAAATATAGTGGGATTTCTAATCCCTCAAAATATAAATTGAACTGTGTTTTGTGAAAAACAAGAAAAGCAGGTGATCCGCTGAGTTACTCCAGCAGTTTATCTTTTTTTCCTCTATCTCAGCAGCCACTTCTCCTACGATCCAAGGCTGAAGCCTATTGGGCCCCAAAGACTTGGCATCCTACAGCTTCAGCAGATTGCTCACTACCTCTGCCCTGCTGATGATACATTTGCTAAATTCTCCCTCCCTTCCAATTCACAAAAATAAGACTATTACTAGAACATTACTCACATCCTTTTTAAGCGAAGAGTGTTGCGAAATATCTGTTTAATTCAGTTGCCACTTTATCTAAAGAAGGGTCGCGACCCGAAACGTCACCTATCCAGGGATTCTGCCTGACCTGCTGAGTTACTCCAGCACTTTGTGCCTTTTTTTCACCTCTTTGCCTAACATTGCCAATTCCCCGGACTGACTGATTACTACCTCTTGCGGAGAAGGACCTATTCCTTTTTGCCACAGCCGATGGTGGAGGCCAAGTCATTGGGTATTTTTAAAGTGGTGATTGATAGGTTCTATCAAGGATTGATAGGTCCTTGGTTGGTTGTGCAGCCCTGACTCGGCTGCAAGGAGTTTGAAGATTTAGCCAGAGCAAGAATGACATTGTTGCTGCTATAATGCTAAACTAAAATAACCTGGAATCTGCAAGCAAGATTCTCAGGCTGTTTTGCTAGACCTTAGCCAGGCGGAAAGACATCAGCACATTCGGGCTTGAGATGGTTAAAATTTGTCTCGATAAGATCAACCTCATCGGCATAGTGGGCCAAAGGGCCTGTTCCTCTGCTTTACTGTTCTCTGTTCTCTCAGTCTGTACTATTAGAAGGAGACTGAATGAAAGCTTGAGGAACAACACCTCTATTTATTGTCAGGGCACGTTGTAGCCCTGCAGGACTCAATATTGGATTCTTCCATTTCACATGACTTGGTCTTTCTTTCCTTTTGTATCAGGACAGGCCATTAGTGCTTGCCATTCCTGTCGCTCTCACTACCAATGCACACACACACAATTTTTTCTCTTTCATTTATATACTTTGGTTTTCTGGGCACATCCCAGTGGAGCAGACTGTACATTATCCAGACTTCACAAAATCAGCAACACAGAATACAAATTGTCTATTCAATGGCTCCACTATTTGTTGTATCCTCCCCTTTCCTCTATTGTACTAGATTTGAACTGATTGCATTTAGGTATAGTACCTACCTAAATGCCTGAATAGAGAACATGTGGTGAGGATGTTTCCACCAATGGGAGAGTCTTGGAACAGAGGTCAGAATAAAAGGATGTACGTTTAGAAAGGAGATGAGAAGGAATTTCTTTAGTCAGAGGGTGGTGAATCTGTGGAATTAATTGCCACAGATGGCTGGGGAGTCCAAGTCAAAGGATATTTTTAAGGCAGAGATTGATAGATTCTTGATTAGTACAGGTGCCACGGGTTATGGGGAAAAGGCAGCAGAATGTGATTGAGAGGGAAAGATATATCAGCCATGATTGAATGACAGAGTAGACTTGATGGGCCGAATGGCCTAATTCTGTTCCTATAACTTATGAACTTATGAAAAGGAATAGGTGATGTTTCGGGTCAAAGCCTTTCTTTAAACCCGTCTGTAGAAGGGTTTCGATCCGAAGCGTCACCTATTCCATTTCTCCAGAGATGCTGCCTGACCTTCGAAGTTACTCCAGTATTTTGTGTCTATCTTCAGTGTAAACCAGCATCTGTGCTGTTCCTGCCTACGCATGAGGAAAACTAGATCTGCTTGAACTTATATCATGTATTCCCTAAGAATTGCAGGTGATGGTTTGTCAAAAAAAGACAGCAAGTGCTGAAATAACTCAGCGGGTCAGATAGTGTCTCTGGAGAACATGGATAGATGACATCTTGAGTTGGGATCCTCTTCAGACTGATTGTAGTAGTGGGGAGAAAGCTGGAAGAAAGCCGGGGGCAGGACAAAGCTTCTCATGTCACTTCTGGTAAAACCAATGCCACCTCATTTAATGCAATTTTCTGCTCAAAAATTGTCCAGAAAAACAAATCCATAAGGATCTCTCATTGTCCTACTGCCAATAAAACCAAACTCCTTGAGTTTCTGTTGTGCATTTGTCATCAATGTGTGCTTTAATAATGGAAATGTTCATCAAAGCTGATTCATGGCAGAATAAAATATCAGCTGCGTAATGTTCAATAATGTTTGTCACATATGCAACTGCACAGTGGAATTCATTTTGTATATCTACATATGCAACTGCTGCCATTTTGACGACGTTATTCAAAGTCCGGCTGGCCCATGCGTTCATGGTACTGGAGCAGTTCCCGTTAACTGACATCCCTCTCCTCTCCACGCCCGGCCATCTTCGTGTCCCGGGGACGCCTCCTGCAGCCGACCTTAAAGACGCTGGAGGAATTACTGTAGTCCACCCTCTTGCCAACCCATTCTTAACACCCGATGTCTCCAGCTCCCTCCTGTTTACGCTGTCTGTCGAGCCTTCGGGTGGGTTCCCGGTTAAGAGTAAAAGGAACACAAAATTGTTACAGGAGAGAATTCTGGGGTGATTTGCCATCTACACAACTTCCCAGCATTTTGGGCTAGAAGGCACTCCTTCATTTCCCACCTCCAGTGTGGTGCTTCCAGTGCCTTCAGCAGCTGGGCTTCTCCAGAGTTCAATCCCTAGACATTCCTGTCTCTCTCCTACTTCTCTCTTTGCAGATGCTCTTTAAAACCTACTTCTTTGACCAAGTTTGTTACTTGATGTCCATTTACATAATTTATAATTTATTATATTCCTATGTAATATGTAAGGTGTGACCAGTGGTAGAGATCCTGCCTTAAAGCGCCAAAGACCTGGGTTTGATTCTGACTACAGGTACTGTTTGTACGGAGTTTATACGTTTTCCCTGTGACCTGTGTGGGTTTACTCCCACTCTCCAAAGACATGCAGGTTTGTAGGTTAATTTGATTTAGGTAAATATTGTAAAATTGTCCCTGGTGTGTGTAGGATAGTGTAAGTGTGCGGGGGTCGCTGATCGGCATGGACTCGGTGGCCCGAAGGGCTTATTTCCTCGCTGTATCTTAAAATTAAATGAAACTATACTAAACCCTATAACGGTGAATTGTGCTAAAGTTGTGTTATGAATGTATTGTTAGATATTGTTAGGGTATTGCGTTCAGTTTACGTCCAGGAATGCGAAAACTCTTAAGAGCATTGTTATTACATATTCTTTTTTCTAGAAATAAAGAACTGCAGATGCTGGTAAGCCACGAAGTGCTGGAGGAACTCAGCAGGTCAGGCAGCATCTCTGGAGAAAAAGGATAGGTGACTTTTCGAGTCAGGACCCTTCTTCAGACTGGAGTAGAGCATGGGAGGGGGGAAAGAACTGAAGAGACCAGGTCAAATCAGGGCCAGCAACAGATGACCTCAGGCAGGGTGGTTCCCTGATCGCCCAAATGTTGGCTTGAGAAGGTGTGATCTCAAAGGGGATACACTGTGGAACTGATTAAATGACTGGATTGAGGAAGGGAGCAAATGGGGAGGGGAAGGGAGTGTGAGTAGAATTCAACAAAATTAGATCTTTTTTCTATACCCTTTCTCACAGCCTTACTCTGAGACTTCCCGCTGGAACATTCTTGCTCTTCGCAACGCCACTGGCACCAGATATAACTTGACATCCTTTAGTCAGAACTTTTCAAAAATGCATTGAGATGCAGTAGATATATATCTGTGAAGATGTGAGATTGGAGCAGGACATATGTTTCTCAGGGTGTATGAGGAGCTATGCTTCCAGTTTGCATGTAACTTCACTCTGGCAATGGAGGACAGAAAGGACAGTATGGGAATGGGAGGAGGTTAAAATAATTGGCAACCAGGAGATCCAGCAGGCTTCGGCAGACCAAGCAAATCGTCTTAACATAGTCTCGCTGATATAAAGAAGGCCACATTAAGAGTAGGTGCAAGAGATGAGGTTAGATGAGGTGTATGTGAACCGCTGTCACATCTGGAAGGGTTGCTGGTAGTTCTATGTCATTTGCAACTGCTTTGCAAGGTGCCTTCTGGGATGGACAATAAAGAGTGTCATGCCTGACGCCTGAAAGAAGTCCAGAAATTTAAGACTGCAGGTAAACCTTTAACCACAGAAAAAATTGGTTGAGTTATGAAAGGGATGAATAATTTGCTGCCTCGTTTTTGGCCTTAAGATCTAATTTTTTCAAGTTAAAATGTGGTGCACATCACACTTGGGCTGTCGAACAAAATATCCCTGCAGCTGCAAGTGGGTCATGTTGACCTTCAGGAGGTCACAGACTTGGTGCATTGGTCTTCAACAACAGTTCATTTGCCCGTCTGCACAATAACAATGAGTTCTTGTTAATGGATTGCTGGATAATTAAATACAAAACAAAAGAAGGTACAATGGCACAGAGAATGATTTCTTCTCTGCAGAATAGATGTAGGTCCCAGACAATTGGTGGTAACACGAGTGCAATGTGAATGGAAATGATCTAATCCTAATGCAAGTTGTAGTTCCCACTAATTTAGAATTTGCCATTTTCAGAGACCCACAGCACCCTGGCCACGCTCTCATTTCACTCCTGCCATCGGGAGCAGCACGGTAGCCCAAGGTGGAGTTGCTGCCTTAAACCCCTGTCTCACGGTGCGAGTCCACCCACGAGTGATCCCGAGTTTAAAAACAAATCAAACTCGTGGTAATCACGTAGAATTAACGTAGCGGGAACGTCGGAACTCGTAACGCTAACGGCAGGTACTCTGGAAAATCTTTCAACATTTACAACAAAATTTGTTCTTGAAGTGAAAAATTTAAACTTTTAAACTCGTTGTAAGAACGTAGATGCCCCGTGAGTTTACCGTAGTGACTCCTGAGTCTACCGTGGGAACTCAGCGGGACAGGCAGCATTTCTGGAGAGAAGGAATGGGTGACGGGATGACGTTTCCAAAATTCTGCTGCGTATTTGTGTTACTCCAGCACTGTGTGTTCACTTTTTGTCAACCAGCATCTGCCCTTTCTTGTGTATGACATTATTTGTATCCGTGGCAGTTGATTGTCACTCCCTTCAGTTTCCCAGGGGGTTGGGGCGGGACTGGAGTTGGGAGGGAAAGGTGGAGGGGATGGAGGGGGGGGGTTGGGGAGAGGAGTGGGGGGAGAGGGGGGGTTGGGGTGACTTAGTATGGGAGACAAGTGTAGGAGAGGTGTGCTGACTGTGTGAGCAGACACTTTGGTAGTGATTGTCCACGGTAGACTATTGTAAACTCACGGGGCATCTACGTTCTTACAACGAGTTTAAAAGTTTTAAAGTTAACCTTTTTACTTCAAGAGTAAATTTGACTCGTGGAAATCTTTCGTCATTTTGAAAGATTTTCACGAGTTAACAAGTTTCACGAGTACCTGCCGTTAGCGTTACGAGTTCCGACGTTCCCGCTACGTTAATTCTACGTGATTACCACGAGTTTGATTTGTTTTAAACTCGGGATCAATCGTGGGTGGACTCGCACCGTGAGACAGGGCCATTACAGCGCCAGAGGCCCGGTTCGTTCCTCACTATGGGAGCTATCTGTATGGAATTTGTATGTTCTCCCTGTGACCGTGTGGGTTTTCTCCAGGTGCTCTGTTTTCCTCCTACACTCCAAAAATGTACAGGTTTGTAGATTAATTGGCTTAGGTAAAATTGTAAAAAATTGTCCCTAGTGTATAGGATAGTGCTACTGCATGGTTTGATCACTGGTCGGCGTGGGCTTGGTGGGCTTAAGGGCCTGTTGCTGCACTGTAGCTTTAAAACAAGATGGCATAGGAGCCTGAATACTGTAACGCCCAAGTTCAGAAGCAGCTTCTTCCCAACAACCATCAGGCTGTTAAACACTAGAACCTCCAAAGAGGGAGAAGAGGAGGGAAGAGACTGGAGACCTAAGACTTTTGCCTCCATCACAGTGAGGAGATGTTGGGTGGACTCACTGTGGTGGATGTTAATATGTGTTTATTGTTGTTTTTTATTGTATTGTATTGTATGTATGACTGCTTCAATTTCGTTCAGACTTCGGTCTGAATGACAATAAAAGGTAATCTAATCTAATAAGCTCCAAACCAATAGACTTGGGGGCATTATTTTTGACTTTGGACTATTATTGTTTATTTATTTGTCTATTTGGATTTTTTTATGCATAGTGAACTTTTTTTAGTGTTCTGTGTTTTACTGGGTACTACTGTGAAAGTTTGTTTCTTAAAAGCAGATAGCAATAAAAACTGTTAAAGGTAGACCATGGCAATATTTAATTGATTCGTCAGACAGGAGTGGCGATCTACATTCACAGATATGAGCACAAGAACATATCCTTCTTCATTGGAGATTCCCATTTGTCCACATCCAAGTGGCTCCTCTGTATGTACAAGGCTGAATGTCTGCTAACACTGGGACAGGTTCATGTTTCGCAACATTATCACCCTCACCATTTTCAGTCACTGTTCCATTCCGAGGTGAAAGGGTTATTGAACAATCCAGAACTTCCTCCATTGAGTCCTTATTTCTACTGGATGGGCACTGTCCCTCATTCAAAACAACGCTGCGACTTGAATGCATGTCCAGGATGTAACTGTGGCCCTCTGTTATCAGAGTTCTGAACAGTCCTTCCATTTGCTAGGATTCTGCCTGATTCACCTCTACCTCATTGCAGACATTGGACTTTGTCTCTGGAACTGCTGCGCTACAATGCTCAGAACTATGTTCTCCACACTAACCTTTCCTTTGCTCTACCTATTTTAGGTGTGCCTGGCTTGATTACATTTAGTCATGTTAATCCTTTGTGTCTTGCTGACATTGAAAAAGGGTGCAAGATTCTTAAGACTCCTCATTTAGCTATTGAATAACTATTAACTGGGTTCCTGCTTAATTAATGTTTCTATACTTAGCTGACTTGATTCAATTTCAATAGGTTTGTTTTTATCTGTACTCTGGGTCAAGGGATGAACCATGGACAAATGAACATTTAAATTGTGAGCCTTCTCGAACCGCTTCTCACATTGGTCACAAGCAAATTCAAGTTCAGCTTCTGCCTTGTGCTTGGTCATATGGTATTTCAAGGATGTCTCTTTGTCTGCACTGGAATCCACAAATTTCACACGGTTTTGCTCCAGTATGGCGCATTATGTTGAACTGACAGTTGTTTCTGCTGTTTGAAAGTCTGTCCACATTTATCACAAATGTAGTTTCTTTTCACAAATTGATTTGTTCTTTCTCCCAAGTTGTCCATCAGCGTGTGAAACCAACATTCTTCCTTCTCCATCAATGCCAACTGGCTGTCTAATCCATCCCAACTCAGCTCTTCACTTTGATCCCGGCTGGGATTTACCTCAATCCAGTTCTGTAACTGAGTCGTACTCCAAAATCAAGGCTGTTCAACTGCACAACCTGATTGCTCACCTTCAGCTGCTGTGTGATGGAAGCGAGATAGTCATTTTCAAACTGGGCACTGGTGAGCACATTTCTCATCTGTTTCAGCTCGGTCTGTAGCTCTGGGATAAGCTGCAACCTTTTTCTGGTTACTTCAAGAACCTGTGGTAATGGATCAATCTTGGTCAGTGTTATAAACGTAAGGACAGTTGTCAGCCTTAGTCAGGACATCTTGGTCCAGCCCATCTGGGCCAACCTCAGGAAAAAAACTAGGGTCAATAGCCCCATTGTCCTTTCTTGGTTCTCCTCCATTTACAGTCAATCGTATCAGATGTCTCCAACGGGGTAATCTTCAATCTTCACGGCGGTTGGTGTCGTGGTAGCACCTGGTACAGTCCCCTCCAACATAGTCCCAATTTTGTCCAATCCCAGTAGTATGGACTGTGTCTGTGTTCAACTGGCAGTGGCTTCTGCCTTTTCAACCTCTGTGAATGCAAAATTGACAAGGTTGTGCTTAATTGCTGTGCGTATGTAATTAATTAATTGCTGTGGGCCTGTAGGTCATAACTAACTTACACACTCTTTAGTGTCCTATTCATTCCCTCCACTAATCCAGAATTCTACCGGTGATGGGGGATGTGAGATCACTCTTTAACTTCCTATCAGGCAGACCCTTTAAAAATAGATTATTATATAAAAAAAACAATTAAAAAATATTCCCAATTGTTCCAATCTATCTCCCCAAATTTACAATTTCAAATTAACAGATTTTGTTCTGAGTTAAAGGCATCTCCAATCTCATCTAACACCTGAATGCCATGTGGCCATTGTGGAATTCAGGTCTCTGTTTGAACTCAATTCAAAAGGTAAGAAAGAAAAAAAAAAAAACAAGTTAAGAGAAAACAAAGAATAAACAATTAATTTTCATAGATTGCAAGCTCATTCAATGACATCCTATTTCATCTGACATGAACCATTTCATCAAAAGGGGTATACATATATGAATATATAAATATAGCCTGGGACTGGATGTCGAATCCCGAAATGTTTTGGGAGAAATTAAAAAGACATAGCAAAATTCTGAACACAGGAAAATGAAGCTGCTAGTATCTTGGTGGCATAGCCTTGAAAAGAACACCGAACTTCTCTAGTCAGATAAGAGACAGAACTTGGATGTGACAACTCGAAAGAACAAGGAGATCTGAGTAATCAGATAAGAGCCAGAACTTGGATGAGTGACAACTTGAAATAACTTTTTAAAATACCTTTTTAGAGAGCTTTTGGTTTTAACAAATACTAACCTTCGAACATTGAAAGAAAACTAATACAAATAAAAAACAGGTAAAATATACATCAATTACACAAATTTATCCGAGAAGAGTTAGCCAAAGTGGCGCAGCCCCCCTCGTTTCCAAAATAATTGTGCAAAACATTAGAGACGTCTCTCAGTATTAATTTTATATTGCCCCCTTATCTGACAAAAGCCGTTCTGTTTAAAATAATCTTTGTTTTATGGGAACCAATTTGCAGAATTACCAAGCTAGGAAATTCCCCTGGCAGATTTTATGAACTAGGGCTGGAAGGTTTACGTCTTCTTTGTTGGAGTGAGAATGTAAAATGAACAAAGGCAGTTCAATGTAATGGTGGGCGGCTAAAGTTCAAAATAGGAGTGATCTGAGCTGTGATTGGACAGTGGTCCAGATTGTGATTGGCCACCTCCCCCTTCTTCTATAGACAGGGTCGCCATTGTCAGACATAGGGTCTCGAGAAGACCTCGAGAAGACTTACTGGTACTGGGTTTGTTCTCCAAACTCTTATGTGCTTTCTTTCTCTGCCTCTACCCTTATCTCCTATTCCTCTGCCCACTGGCATTCCATCTGAAGTACTTTCCATTCTTTTAATAGTTCTGTCTTTATTCCACAATTCAATTCATCTTTTACAGACATAATCCATCTAACTACTATCTCTTGTCTCCTCAAGACACATAGTCTTTTCAATACACTTCCTTTCAAGACACCTCGTCTTTCCAATACACATTACACCTCGTCTTTCCAATACACATTAGTGACAAAAACTTTATAGTCTGCCGTGGCCGATCCTTTTATCATTTCCAATACACAAGCTAATCCTTTACTCATTTCCAATACACAAGCCAATCCTTTACACAAGTGGTCTTACCTTCAGTGTCTTCTTCTGAGGGTCTTGGCTGGAACCAGGCCAACCTCAGACTGAGTGACCTTCGTTTTTTACCGGGAGCTTCTTCGGGAGGCCAGACTCAAATGGTCCAACTAGAGCTCAGTTTTCTCCACTTCAGATCCCGGTCAACTGCACCCTCTTACTCAGTCATCTGTTGCTGGTCCCAGCTAGATCTCTGCCGACTACAGCCAAATGTGAAAGTCCATTTGTGTAAAAAGGTTACCCCTCATGTTCCTATTAAATCTTTTTTCCCGCATATCTTAAACCTATGTCCTCTGGTTCTTGATTCCCCTACTCTGGGTAAGGGACTTTACGCATTTACCCGATCAAGAAGGAAGGTTTTGGTTTATTGTCACATGTACCGAAGTACAGTTAAAGGCTTTGTTTTACATGATACCCAAGCAGCTCAGATATACTATACAGAAATACAATCGTCAAACTCAAGTACAATAGATAAAACAAAGGAGAAGATAGTTTAGTTTAGTTGAAACAACCCCTTCGGCCCACTAAGTCCGCACCGACTGCAGTGATCACCCGTGCACTAGTTCAATCCGACGCACTATTGACAATTTTTTTTTAACGGAAGCCAATTAACCTACAAACCTCACGTTTTTGCAACATGGGAGGAAATCAGAGCACCTGGAGAAAATCCACATGGTCACAGGGAGAACGTACAAACTCCGTACAGCCAGCACCCGTACTCAGGATCAAGCTCGATTCTCTGGCACTGTAAGGCAGCAACTCTACTGCTGCTCTGCTGTGCTGGCCAAAGCTGGAAACAAAAAGCCAATGTTTTGTTTAGTTTTGTGTAGTTTATTGTCATGTATACTGAGGTACAGGGAAAAGCTTTTTGTTGCATGCTATTTGGTCAGTAGAAAGACTATACACAATTATTTTCAAGCCGTCCACAGATACACGATAAAGGAAATAACATTTAGTACAAGATAAAGTCCAGTAAAGTCTGATTAAAGATAGTCCAAGGGACTCCAATGGGGTAGATGGTAGCTCAGAACCGTTCCCTAGTTGTTGATAGGATAGTTCACTTGAATGATAACAGTTGAGAAGACACTGTCCCTGAATATGGAGGTTTTCACACTTCTGTACTGCTTACCTGATGGGAGTGCCAATGCTGCATACAGTTGCCACTAACTAATCCTTGTCCCAGAAGGGAAGACTTGTAATGATGTATTGCCCTTTCAACGACAATGGCTTTGGATTTCCGACAAGACCAACAGCACACATGGCTAAGATGCAGATTTATAGAAGTTTTGCAGAGTATGTAACTTATCTACTGGAACTGAACTTGACCCGAAAATGTTTAACTCCTCTGCATTCATTTGTGCCATGTACTCAAAATTCATTCCTCCATAATCTTCAACTTTCCATGGCTACAAAAGGATGAAAATAATCAACAAGAAGCTGTAAATGAATTACTTCCGAGAAGACTCAAAGTTCTCTTCATGTTAATTTGTCCGAAACTCCAAACCAAGTCTTAAATGAAGTTGACTTTTATGACTTTGGGAAAGGTTAATAGAAAGCTGTAAAATATTGACCAAATGTTATCCACTGAAGTCCATTTTTCTTCTCCATCATGTGGACCTTTCTCAAAATAGTGTGAAGAGACACAACTGCCAACAAACTTGCTAGCTTTGAAAAGAACACCCCTTCTCAAGGGAGGACGTTCTATGTTAAATCACTGCCCCAGAACATGGGGATGTATTGAGATGGAGATTTTTCCGTTTCCATTTGCAGGATCTTGGTGTTTTAGGCAAGAATCAAAAGTCGAGAGGAGTCAAGAGTGTTTAATTGTCATGTGTACCAACAACAGAACATTCTTATTACAGCACCATAACAGTCCTGTAAACACATCACACATATATAATATATAATAAACAAAATCCAATAAATTAATAACACAACACTAGAACAGAAAAACCCCAAAGTTCTTAGTGCAAACTAGTGCAGTCCATAAAATGTTGATAGTTGAGGTTATTTCTATACAGTGTTCAAAAGCCGGATGGTTATTGGGAAGAAGCTATTCTTGAACCTGGTGATCACGGTTTACAGATTCCTATAGCTTTTTGCTTATACAAAGTGTTGGTCCTTGATGATGCTGATATTGGTTGCCTTTTTGAGGCAGCGCCTCCTGTAAATCCCTTTGATTGTGGGGAGGTCAGGACCTTTAATAGACTAGGCCATGTCCATCACTCTGTAATTTACTTTGTTCCTGGGCATTCGAGTTGCTGAACCAGCTCTGATGCAAACTGCCAAATGTGCACTCAACTCTCTAATGTACACTTGTAGCAGAGACCCAGTTCCCTGCGGCAGTGCTTATTGCTGATTACTGGTTGTACTTAGTTTCCAAGACCATTTACAGTCACCAATATTAGGTTGTAGTTATGTACAGACCAGATCAGATAATGAGGCTGCTTGCTTTCCTTCAACAAAAGTAATAAATCAATTATTGATATTGAAATTCCAGATTTAAAAAATGTTGTCCATTGAAATAGCCAGTCCACTGTAGTGGGAACTGTGATCATGTCTTCAGGTTCAGTAATAAATCCTCCCATACAGATCAGAACTAAGCTTTCTGCAGTACTTCCACATGTAACCGGGAATGGTGATGGATAAGCTAATTGAGGGAGAGGTTTCAAGACCATCCCCGACCCCCCAGAATGGGACCCAACACGTTAAAGAAACAAATGAAAAGGGGTGGCATGGTGGCACAGCGATAAAGGTGCTGCCTTGCAGCGCCAGAGACCCGGGTTCGATCATGACGACGGGTGCTGTCTGAGTTTTTACGTTCTCCTTGTGACTGTGTGGGTTTTCTCCGGGTGCTCTGGTTTCTTCCTACACTCCAGTAACATACAGGTTTGTAGGTTAATTGGCTTTGATAAAAAATTGTAAATTGTCCCAAGTGTGTAGGATAGTGTTAGTGTATTGGGTGATTGCCGGTCGGCACGGACTCAGTGGGCCGAAGGGCCTGTTTCCATGCTGTGTCTATCTCTATATAACTAAAAGTCTTCATCTTGTTTATGCCCACAATGTGTTTCTGTGTCAATCTGGTTTTCCTATCTTCTTCCAAATGCTAGGCCACAGCCTTCCCATTTTCACACATCCTACTTACATTTTTCCTGTGGTAGCGATAAACATCTTTCCGTCGCATTTCCACCTGTTTCCGAAGTTAATAATCATTGAAATTTTTAAAACAGCCAAAACTACCTTCTCACAGACAGCTTCCAGCGATCACAGTGATGATGTCACAATGCCTCTCACAGTGCACCAATCACAATGGGCTCTCAAGCTGGCTGCCGAATGCCACAATGACATCACAATGGGACATTGCCAATGGAAACGAGGTTGCTGCCCCTCTACCAATATCTGAAGGAGCTGCTCCTCAAGTTCTGGTTGCATTTTGGTCCCACACCATACTCAGCTTCACTTAAGATTTCATGCTATATTTCAAAGGTTATTCATGATTAAAAATTTTTAAAGCCAAAACTGCCTTCTCAGAAAACCCCTTTTCCAGGAGCTTCCAGTGATTATGTCACAATGCCACTCACGCTGCATCAATCACAATGGGCTCTCCAGCTGCCGACTGCCACAATGACATCACAATGGGACGTTGCCAATGGTAACGAGGTTGCTGCCCCACAATCCTAGTGATTGGCCACAAGGCAGGGAATGGGGTGGGCTGATCAGGGGGGGGGGGGAGGGGGTTGGGGAACTCTCATCGCCCTCCCCCAAACCCGCCACCCACCCCCTCCCTGCCCCCGCAACCCCCCGCATTGGTAAAGTAAAAGTAAAGTAAAAAAGAAATGTCATTATTTATCCATGTCAACTTTCTACTTCACTCCCCATCCACACAGAAACCAATTTGATTCACTCCACGTGATATCAAGAAATGATTGAGAGCACTAGATACAGCAAAGTGGCAGTAGAGTTATACCATTGGCATTTCTCTAATCTGAAAAATCCTCCACCTATGCACTGTTCACGAAAAATAAATCTTTCTCTCTTTTCCCCTCTCCTGTCAGGCAGAAGACGCAAAAGCTTGAAAACACTAAATTCTTCACTGATGTTGTCTTGAACAGATCCCTCATATGCTTAGGATCTTCCAAACTACCTTGTTAAAGCACCTGCACTTTTTTTTAAATTTACACTTTCTCTGCAACCTCAGTAGTAAATTATGCACTTTTCCCGTTTTTTTCTAAACCTGGAAGAAACCCCAACAACATTGCCCAAAACTATACACAGCAAGAATGTTGCTTGAATTAGAAGGTATTCGCCATGCGGAGAGATCAGACAACTTGGATTGTTTGCTCTGGAGGGGAAACCTGATAGAAGTGTATAAAATGATGACAGTCAGAACCTGGTTCCCAGGGTGGGAATGTCAAAGACCAGACAACATCATTTGAAGATGAGAGGGGCAAAGTTTAAAGGAGATGTGCAGAGCAAGTTTTTTTAAAAACACAGAGAGTGGTGGGTGCTTGGAACTTGCTACCAAGGCTGCTGGTGGAGGCAGATACGATAGTGGTGTTTAAGAGATTTTTTGATACACACTGGCTGGCACAGCGGCAGATTTGCTACCTCACAGCACCAGAGACCTGGGTTCGATCATGACTACGGGTGCTGTCTGTACGGAGTTTGTACGTACTCCCCATGACCTGTGTGAGTTTTCTCCCGGAGCTCTGGTTTCCTTCCACATTCCAAAGACGTACAGGTTTGTAGGCTAATTGGCTTCTGTAAATTGTCCCTGGTGTGTGTAGGATAGTGTTAGTGATCGCTGGTCGGTGCAGACTCGGTGGGCCGAGGGGCCTGTTTCCACACTGTATTTCTAAACTAAACAAAACATGGATATGGAGGGGAATGGAGTGGTATGGATTATTTGCAGGCAGAGGAGATTAGTTTAACTTGGCGTCATGTTCAGCATGGACATTGTGGGCCAAAGTGCCTGTACCTGTGCTGTACTGTTCTACATTCTATGTATTGTTCTATGTTCTAAGGCAAGAGTATGAAATGATCTTAACTCCCAGGTGATGAGGTGCGAGCATAATGCATAACATAAACCAAATGAGCATTGTAATAATGCAATGATTTGGAAAAAGGTGCATTGAAAGGCGACAAAGCCCACTGCATTCAAGCTATTTGGTGCCGAGTCCAGTACGTTCAGGTCATGAACGAAGGAAGTGGAGAGTGTCAAATGACAATAACAGTGCTTGAGAAAACAGGATGTGACTTTCAACCAAAAATGAATGCTCAAGGTGAGAGCTTTTGCAGTAGAATTACTGAGGAGGGAAAGTCATATCCAATACCAAGAGGCAGCCACGTCAGCTGGTGATAAACCTTTAGATAAACCTGGTACTGACCTTCCCACAACCAAAGGGATCCATAGAAGGCACTGCCTCAAAAAAAGGCTACACCACCCTAGCCAGGCACATTCTCATTTTGCTCCTGCCATCAGAAAGAAGGGATACAAGAAAACTGTGACCCCCCCAGCTTGAGGAACAGCTTCTTCCCAACAAACGTCAGGCTGTTGAACACTACAAGCACCAACTAAACTATGAACTTTCTGGGTTCCACTAGGAATTTCAAGTTTTCTTTGCACTACGATTGTTTTTTTTAATTTATTGAACTTTTTTTTTTGTTTAATGTGTTATCAATGAGCACTCTGTTTACAGATCTGTTATACAATGCAACCTGCGTTGATTGTTAATAAAGAAATATGCATTGGGCTGGCATAAAAAATTATTTGCACTTCACTTGGTCTTCGAGGCTAGGAAAACATCAAAAGAAGTGGGATATGTTTTTGTTTGCTTATCTTTACTGGCACCTGGTGGCATTATTGAGCTCAAAGGTGACAAGTTATGAGATGAAAAGAAGGAGAAAAAAAATGGCACATGGAATAGGTCTGGAAAGCAATGGCGAGGAACTGGTTCTAGCTGATTTAATAACAACACTCCAAAATAAGCTGGATAAGGGCCTGAAAGGAGAGGGCACAGAACATAGAACAGCACAGGAACAGACCCTTCACCCTGCAATGACTGTGCCAAACATGATGCCAAGTTAAACTAATCTCTGCCTGCACAAGATCCATACCCCTCCATTTTCATGTGCCAATCTAAAACCCTCTCAAACGAGATAGTGGTGAAGATGGACACAAAATGCTGGTGTAACTCAGTCTGAAGAAGGGTTTCCACCCGAAATGTCACCTATTCCTTTTCTCCAGAGATGCTGCCTGACCCGCTGAGTTACTCCAACATTATATGTCTATCTTCGGTGCAAACCTGCATCTGCGCTTCCTTCCCACACGAGATAGCGGTGAAGGCAAGTTCAACTGCAACAGCACAATGGGAGCTGGCTAAATACCTGAAAGGAAAGAATTTGTGGAACCGTGGGAAGAGGATTGCTCTTAGTCTTAGTATGGACGGAGTGAATGGCCTCCTTTCACGCAATTCTGTTAATTTACAACTGCAATGAAAAAGATTTTTATATTTTTATTATGATTGTTATTTTATACCCAATAAATGATGGGGAACTGGAATGCAAACAACTGCAAAGGATACATAGAACGGCAATGATACTTCTACCCCATCCTAACTGTGTGTGTGTGTGTGTGTGTGTGTGTGTGGTCTGTGCGTTACGTGTGTGTGTGTGGGGGAGGGAAGGAGAGAAGGGGGGAGGGAGAGAAGGGAGGAAGGACAAAAGGGAGGGAGGGGAGTAGAGAAAGGAGGGAGGAAAGGAGAGAAAGACAGGATGGAGCGAATGAGAGAAGGGAAAAGAGAGAGGAAGGAAGGAGGGACGGAGAGAAGGAAGGGAGAGAAGATGGGAAGGAGAGAAGGGAGGGAGAGGGGCGGACGCGTGCTCGCTGTGGCCGAGGTTTGTAAACGTTGCTCCAACCCCCGGCCCGGCCCTCCGTGTATTGTTCACCGTGTCTCCCCGGGGAGAGGGGTGGAGTCGGGGCTGTGTGCGTGAAGCACGGCGACCTGAGGGGCAGGTGCGCTGCCGTGAGCGAACGACCCACCTACCCCTCTCCCATTCCCCCTCACACCCCCCTCCCGGTCTACCCCTTTCTTCCCCCTCCACCCCTCTACTTTCTCTCCCCCCTCCACCCGGGGTAGATCTACCCGAGCTGAGAGTAGATTATTCTGGTGCGGGGCCCAATTGGGAGCAATTGGTCCAATCGGCTTAAGGCCGGCCCTGAATATGTCTGTGCCAAACATGATACCAAATTAGACAAATCCCTTTTGTGTGAAAATGGCAGTTGCACCCTAGGTTATAGGACTGATCAACAATCTGATAACAGAGGGGAAGAAGCTGTTCCAAAATCTGGTGGTACATGCTTTCAAGCTTGGCATTTTCTGCCCAGCAGAATGACAGGCAAAAAAGACTTGGCTAAATTCACAACTCTGCAATGTGTTGCTGTCTTGGGCTACGCTGTTCCAAAACCAAGCTGTTATGTAACTTAGTAGGATGTTTTCCACAGTACATCTATAGAAGTCGGTAAGAGTCAGAGACAAACCAAACTGAGGAAATCGAGCCATTAGGATGGAAATCTGTGGTGTCATCTGCAAGCTTTCAGATGGAGTCAGAGCAGAATATAGTTTAGTTAGAGATATAAACCCAAGTCTGCCTGAATATGTTCAGCAAGAGCCTCCATCGTTCTTTGGGGTTACGAGCTGTCGAGTTTCACAACCTTTGGTGAGGTAATTTTTTCTTCTCTCCATTTCAAATAACAACTCTTACCTTGCATTGATGTACCATGACTCTCGACCATGAGGGGAAACATCCTCTGAGTGAGCTGGCAGGAAAGGGATGGTTTGGAGAATTTGGCATTGATGCACCATGCATGAACCAGTGGGGTTGCTGCATGAACATCATTGTCTCAATGTCATGAGTGAGCGAATAATTCCATCATTAAACTAAAACTCGAGCTGCACAGGTTCTTCCATCTTCTCCAGTGCAGACACCAAACCTTCAGTTATCCAACACACACACAGCAGGTACAATGAAATCAGCTTTATTGTTGTGTGAAAGAACATTAAACACCAGAGGCATATTAATTCAGTATAGATGAGGTAATTTGTTTCTGTACAAAGAATACTGTGGATCTGTACTTCAAGAGGTAATTCTAGGGTAGCGTTGCCAACTTAAACATTTACCCGTGTTATACAGGGCATTAGTACAACTGTCAAACAGCTTCAAAAATCTTACGACCACCCAGTCAAAATAAAAGGCATTTAAAAATAACCTTTTGCAGTCAAAGAATATCCCAAAGGAAGTGTTTCACTTTTGTTTTGTAGGAAACGTACAAGTTCCCAAAACCAGAAATGAGTTCAGCAGCTAACCTATTATTGTACTATGAATAAAAGGAATAAAATTGTCTTGGACAGCAAGAAGAATAAACACTGCTGTTAGGAAACCTGTGCGTCTGAGAGGACAGACGGAATTGAATGTGCTTTTTATCTGAAGATCAACATTTCTTACTGTGCAGTACTCACTAGTTTGAGGCTTGGGTTAGTAAGCCCATCTAACTTTGATATGGTACAATTGTGTGCTTTTAGACTCAAATTTCTAAACACACATCTGAACCCTTTTCATAAGTAGCAGTCAGCTGTTGGTATATTTAACCATTGGCCAGCATTAAACTGGAATCAAGGTGGAATGCCAGTAGAGTTTGATGCATTTTCTATCTTTGTGGCTCTGCTCACGTCCACTTTCACCAACAGGTGGATGGCCAAGACTTTACTGTCCATCCTATGGGATATTGGGAGGACAAGAACAGAGGAGAGACCCATTACTGTATCTAACAGGTAACACCGCCCAACTCACTTTCAAGGACGGTACAGTGACTGGCTTTATAAGCAAGTCATTGGGTCACTGACTTTTGAGGGGATAACTGTAAAGCCCATGAAGCAAAGTTAAGGCTTCCTCCTCAACTGGCTGAATGAAGCTATAAACCTGGACAATGATTTAGCATGGAGATGCTTCAGAATCAACCTTTCCCCTCAAAATAACAGAAGTGCAAACTAAAATTGCTAATTGCTTAAAACATGCACTTGTCTTTTACAAAGACAACACGAATGGACACAAATGCTCTCAAGGAAGGATTGTTCCGAAGGCCACCTTGTTTTTAAATGGAAACCAGTATCTAAATTTCCAATGGAAACAAAGGAATGGCATTGGAAAACACCATCTCAAGAACAAATTGAGAATGACCCAAGAATTCATCCTATTTCAGAAAGTGGCGTTAAAGAACAACAGCTGATTCAAGTGGTTATTTTATTCCTCCTGCGCCCCTGACCTTCAGTGGCTTTATCCCTAGCTCCAATAAAGCGAATTACCTAGATCTGTGCTCAAACACGACAGCCTTTATAATTTCGTCAATCAAGTGCAATCCACAAAATATAATTAATATTACAGTGTAAGGCAGATGCAGAGATTCGTCTGCATAATCACAAATTATGACTAATATTTTAAAAACAAAATGGCACACATTAAAATGTTGAAGCAGTTTTAAGGAAAATTACATTCAGGTATCAGTTTCAAATTATGTCGCCAAATGCATACAAACCCAGAACATTAAATCTCAGGGGAGGGGGGCAGTAAATGCCCAAGTGCTTCTCAAAACAATGTTATGTTTTGATTAAAAACATAATTGAATTTGGCATACCATCAATTTGGAGCCATGAAATAAAGAATCACAAGTGAACTCGGAAAATTCTGAAAAGCAAAAGTGTGAACAGGTTCATCTTCTTCTATCTCTGTCCATAATCACATTGTCATCTTCCTGCACGACACCATAACCAGCACCCCCTACCAAAACCAGCCCCAGCCCCACCCCCACAACCTCATGCAGAAGTAATTAGGATCTTCTCAAAGGTCTGCAAGGCCGATCAATAGCCGCGCTGGTAACTGAAGCATTGCCCATATATGTGGACCATTCATCCCTGGTCAGAACTCACTTTGCTGATGACTGGAGTAAGTCATCAGGCAGGCTGGGGACCGACTACCTGCCTTAACCATCACCCAGCCGAATACAGCAAGTGGCCATCAAACCAAGCTCAGCTGTAATTCACCACTTGGTGAAACGGTCCACCATGAAATGATACCGAGCGAGCCAATATTTCAGTATCAATTCATCTTACATATACAGCACGGAAACAGACCTTTCGACCCATCAGGTCTGCGCTGACCAGCGATCACCTCGTAGACTAACACCAAGGCAATTTACAACTTACTGAAGCCAATTAACCATCAAACCATTATGGCTTTGGAGTATGGGAAGCAACTTGAGCACCCGGAAAACTCCCACACGTCACAGGGAGAAAGTAACAAACTCAGAAAAGGGAGCATCCATCTGTGGAAGCAAACACTTAATGTATCAGAACACAAAGTGCTGGAGTAACTAAGCAGGTCAAGCAACATTTCTGGAGGACGTGGATAGGTGATGTTTCCGGTTGATGTTTCTCAGTCTGAAGAAGGGTCCCGACTCAAAAGTTCACCTATCCATGTTCTTCAAAAATGTTGCCCAACCCGCTGAGTCACTCCAGCATTTTGTGTTCTACATATGATTCCAACATCTGTGGTTCCTTGTGTCTGCACTCAGTGTATCAGCCTCAATTTTGAGATGTGTACATGCTCAGTGTTGCTGTGGAAGGTGATTTGTGTTGGGTAGCTTCTTTCAACTTTCTCATCCTGTTGCAATCTCCCTCCTCCCTCCGCAAATGGCACTGACATTACCAGACACTTAAGGCACATATTCAAACAAAAATGGAAGCCACAGGCCAACATTTCTGAGGTTGTAAGAAAGCTTCCTTTCTCAGCTGCCCGCTAACAACTGGAATAACAATTTCACATGGCTTGATTCCACAGGCAAGATCACAGTACCATTCTTCACAGACCCAGTACAACCACCATTCTGCCATCATCAGCATTACCACCATCATCCACAGTGCCTACTGGACCCAATGCAGGTTAAATCTCGTGCATTAATGCTCAGAGGATATTTTGTCACTAGGACAACAATATCGCAATGAAAAAAACACCTGGCCATGATATCATTTCACTCCAGCCATCTGGAGGTGCACGGTGGTGCAGTGGTAGATATGCAGCCTTACAGCGCCAGAGACCCTGGTTCATTCCTGACTGTGGGAGCTGTCTGGACGGAGTTTGTACATTCTCCCCGTGACCGCGTGGGTTTTCCCTGGGCGCTCCGGTTTCTTTCCACACTCTAAAGACGTCCAGGTTTATAGGTTAATTGGCTTCAGTGAAGATTGTAAATTGTCCCTAGTGTGAAGGATAGTGCTCATGTATGCTGGTAGGCATGGACTCGGTGGGCCGAAGGGTCTGTTTCCACTCTGTATCTCGAAAATAAACTAAATTAGTTAATCAACATGAAATTCTAACAATATTTCAACACTACTTAAAACTACGACTGTTATGGAAACATCTGGTCTGAATCCGTAAATGGAGAAGTAGCACGACTGACTCTAGTGTAAGTGGCAGTTAAAAAGAATAAAGTATCATTTATCCGTGTGGGTTCGGACAAGGTTAGAACTTGCAGGTACATGTTAAGGCCAGGTTGGCTGTTGCTCCTGAGAGATAGAGGGGTGGTTGGTTCAGGTCCAGATGGATAAAGGACTACTCTGTACAGATGTCAATGCTCATACAAACTGTAGTACAGGAGCCAGGGAGTAAAGCTCACTTAATAATCTGGTGCAGACAGGCCCCATCTCCCCTGTCAGTCCCAACAGTGCAGCCACAGTATTCTACCTAGTGCAAATCTGTCGATGTCTAAAACCTATATACAAGGTTGGTTATGTTAAAAAAAATACCCTGGTTAACATCATGCTTAAATCACATTCAAAATAATTTTGTTAATAAATGGCAATGTGCAAAATATCAACCATTATTTCCCTTCAGACATTGTGTGCATCCAGTATTTTCCATAGAGTTTGCAAAAGCAGGTTTTGTGGCGTACTGGTAAAGGTTTAACAATGACAATAGATTTCAGTGCAAATAAAGTCCTGGGCAATGAGATTTTTGACCAGGAATCATTTTTCCGCGAGCCTAACATAACTAGATACTATCCCCCTGCAAGTGTACATGTTGCTTGGAAATTATGGCTCAAAACCAGCTGGATGCCAGGGCTTCACTTCAAACCCAGTCACCTGCTGAACATTGTTAAGGCAAGTGTATGCATTACATGTATATATATATATATATATAAAGTATATTCCTCAAGAAAATTATAAAATATTAAATCGGTAATTATCAGATGATAAAATGCCATTCCTGATTCAGCTCGTTGAAGATTGGTCACACCTTTCTGATTAGCGGCTTCACAATTTCAACAACAATCCAATATTGCTTCCCATTCACGAGTCAGGTACAAGCCAGTTGAGAAACTTCATGGCCAACTCGAAGCCAAGGAAACAGGCCTGAAAGTAGAGCATTAAAGAATCACAACATTGGCACATTTGGAAATATGGTTTTAGTTTCAGAAGAGCCAATGAAAACCTCTCCCAAATTATCTCAGCATGTGGTCAGAATATATTAATTCCATTTTATTCATTTATTTATTAAATGTATAAAATACACTAATCCTTCCCCTCCACCTCTATGCAAGCATCACTTGTGGCCTGTGGTCACAGTGGGATGGTGGCAAACGATAAAATCCAATGCGATCAGTCTTCCCACACTGACTCCATCTACACTTTATGCTGTCTCAGAGAAGCAGCCAACATAATCAAGGACTTCTGGAACCTGTAGCGTTGAATGAAGTGCAGTTGGGGTCCATTGCAGGTGTGGCTGAGTGAGGCCCGAAACGTCACGCATTCCATCTCTCCAGTGATACTGCCTGTCCCGCTGAGTTACTCCAGCATTTTGTGTCTATAATCAAGGACTTGTCCTACCTTGTTCATTCCTTCTTCTCCCGGCTCCCATCCGTCGTGCACCACCAGACTTCTTCCCCTACATTAACAGGCTTCTGAATGGTCCTTCCTTAAGCTAGGCTACTGTCCGATTCACCTCTACCCCATCGGGTACATTGGACTTTGTCTATGCAATTGATGCGCTACAATGCTGAGAACTCTGTATCTTTCCCTTTGCTTTATCGATTCTACCTGAACTTGACTTGATTGTATCTCTGTATGGTGTATATCTGATCTGTTTGGATAGCAGGCAAAAAAAAAAAGCTTTTCATTGTATCTCGTACATGTGATAATCATAAACCCAAACCCATAATGACCTGAAGTACGATTCTAACAACAGCAAGGTAGGGCAATTTTCCGCTAGCAGATTTTTATTGTGACCAAAGCAAAGCAAAAGCCTGGAATAAGCTCACAATGCTGTGTAAATGTAGCGCATCCAACAGATCATAAAAGGTGCTTCACCTCACTGCCATACACCACGTGGTAATTAAAAACAATAAAACAAGATACATATTTCCCACTCTTTGATTGCCACACATTTCTCAGTTATCTAACTACATATGGTATTACAGATTCAGGGACAATTGTTTTCCCAGCTGTTATCAGGCAACTGAACCATCCTATAACCAAGCAACTGACCCACCATCTATCTCATTGGAGACCCTCAGACTATCTTTAGTCAGACTGCACTGGATTTTATCTTGCACTAAAGATTATTCCCTGTATCCTGTATCTGTACACTGTGGACGGCTTGATTGTAGTAATATAAAGTCTTTCCGCTGACTGGATAGCACGCAACAAAAAAGCTTGTCACATTACCTCGGTACACGTTACAATAAACTAAACTTCTGCCCCCATTGTAATGATATATAGTTGGTCCTCACCGCATTAGCAGGGAAAGCTCGAATCATAACAGCTGTGAAGCCTTTGTACAGGGAGCCAATGCCCTCTTCCCTGATCAGCTCACGGAGAACATCACGGAAGCCGTTGGGATACAGCCCTTCAGGAGCTAGTTTAGCAAAGTAAGGAAAATTATCCGTTAGTGGAATTAGGCTAATTGAGCAAAGAAACAAGCCATTCCGCCCAAATGGTCCACACTGTTGATTACCCATCAAATGATCTATTCTTGGACTTCCAGTACCTGCAATATAGAGAAAAACAATTTGAATGAAAATGTATGCAAAATGCTGGAGTAATTCAGCGGGTCAGGCAGCATCATGGGATAGGTGATATTTCAAGTTTGGGCCATTCTTCAGTTTGGAAAGACTGAAAAAGGGTCCCAACCTAAAACGTCACCTATCCATATAACTTCAGAGATGTTGCCTAACCGGCTAAGTTCCTCCCACACTTTGTGTCTTTTGTTGGTCGGTATAGACAGGCACAGCGATGCCGCTGCCCGAGTTTCTGCCTCACAGCGCCAAAGACCCGGGTTCGATCCTCACCTCGGGTGCTATTCGTGTAGTTTGCAAGTTCTCCCTGTGACGTGTGGGTCTGTAAATTGCCCCTAGTGTGTAAGGAGTGGATGAGAAAGTGGGATAACATAGGACAAATGTGAATGGGTTGGCATGGACTCGGTGGGCTGAAGGGTCCGTTTCTGTGCTGTATTTCTGAAACTAAAACTGTCAGTGTGTTGAAGGGGCTGTTCCAGTGCCAAACTGTTGCTTGCATTTCTCATTAATTTCAACCTGCCTACATTGGCCTGCAGAATTTTCTTTGGAGCTGAAAGAGGAAAATAAAACAACCAGAATGTCATTTATTTCTCCAGTTCTACTCCAAGCAAGGTGGTAAATCATGCACGGTTTCACAGGTCCCAGTAACCTTCCTGTGCTTTGTTCCAAAGACTGAACCTCAGAGGAGAATCCATCAGTGTCAGTGAGGTGACTGGACATTGCAAAGCTGAATCCTGCCTTCCCCTGCTGTGCACACACAAGCACTCGCTTCTCAGAGGCTGTCAGTGGATTGTGATGCAAGCGGAGGTTAATAAAACACAGAACAGTTAAGTGCAGGAATGGACCCTTCAGTCCACAATGTCTGTGACTAACAAGTTGCCAAGTTAAATTAATTTCCTCTGCCTGCGTTTATTCCATATCCATGTTCCTACCTAAAAGCCTTTTAAAAGATCCGCTGTCACCACCACCAGACCTGGCAGCGTGTTTCAGACACCCACTTCCCTCTGTATTAAAAGAAAACTTGCTTTGCACATTTCTTTTAAACTTTTCCCCTCTCACCATAAAGCTCTGCCCTCCAGTATTGGCTATTGGAATGTCTACCCTATTTATGCCTCCTAAATTTGATTTAATTTCAAACATAAGGCTGCTTCCAACACATCGCAGTGGCACAGTGACGCAGCTGGTTGAACCGCTGCCACTTTACACAAGAGATCCGCTGTCGATCCTGATCTCGAGAGGTGTCTGTGTGGAGTTTGCACGTTCTCCCTGTAACTGCGTGCGCGTTCTCCGCTTTCCTCCCACATCCCAAAGACGTGCAGGTTTGTAGGTTAATTGGCCTTTGAAAATGCTCCTAGTGTGTAGAGTGTGGATGGGAATGTGGCTAAACATAGAACAAGTACGAACAGGTGATCGATGGTTAGCATGGGCTGAAGGGCCTGTTTCCATGCTGGACCTCTGAAACTAAAACATCACCATCCACAATGACTCTTAACTCAAATCATCAAAGTGACCAGAAGTGAAGTGAAGAAGAAACTGACCTGTCTGAAATCTGGACTTGAGCACATCCGCAGGAATTGCAACTGCCCAGTTGAAGATTCCAGCCATTCCACCCGCAAACAGGATTCGGGGAATGCTAAGATCAGCCACACTGCAGCCAAGGTGAAAAACCACAGGGATTTGTGGAGTTAGAATCACTCAATTAACCTGGTACAGAAGGCCACTGCCTGGCCCGTCGTGTCCTTGTGGGCTCCACATGCTGCAATTAGATTCTTGGAACCATTCAATTTTCACACCACTGTGTTCAGGTCTTAATTCTTGCCTTTCACATAGTGCTCAGGAGGGAATTAGGCATCAGCCCCACAAACCTCTCCTTCTGTTCATATATAGCAAGTCTGTGGTAAATATCTAACAACAGTGCTGGGCAGTTTTCCAACTAGTCTTCAATTCCTTTCCAAGAATGTGGTTACAAACACTGCCAACGACAATAATATATTTTACTTCTGCGTGCCCTTCGGGGACAAAACAAAAGTATCCAATCGGCACGCCAAGAGTTCTTTTCCTGAACTAGGAATCTGGCAGGTGGGTGGCTATGTGTTTGGAATTAAGGCTTAACAGTCTGAAGGAAGGTCCTGATCAGAAACGTCACCCATCCACATTCACCAAAGATGCTTCCTGACTTGCGGAGAGCGAGGTGGGTCGGGGTGAGGGGTCTCAGAGAATGAAGGGGGACCTGGAGGTTGAGGGTGGAGGCGCCGAGAATTAAGTAAGGTGGGTGTGGGGAGGAGGTCTTCTGCCACATGCGGCAGCAGGCAGGATTGTTCGGTGAACTTTTGTAACTTTGTCGGTGGCAAAATGTGATGACAATTGTGTACTGCCTCTGTGAGGTTTGCTGTATGATTTCACACAGTTGAATGCAAAAACAAAGCATTTCACTATACCAAGGCACATGTGACAATAACGTTTCTTTGAATCATTGAGTTACTCCAGCACTACTCGGAATTCAATCGGGCCTACAATGGAAATGCAATGTGAAAGGGTTACTGACCTCTGTCCCTCGGGAGTAAGTGAAAACTTTAGCCACTCGTATGTCATGAAGTACATTCCACTCGCTGGGACATCTAATGGAACAGAAGGTTGAAAGTTAAAAGTGAGACATTTGATGCAACTGTTATTTTAACAACACCTCCCACAACATCACCCATCACCTACTCTATCTGCCTATAACTATCTTGATTGTTCGATTGAAAGATACAGTATTGAAATGTGTCCTTCAGCCCACCGAGTGCACCGACTATCGACCACTCAATTACATTTGTTCTATGTAACCCCACTTCCTCATTCACTCCCTACACACCAGGGGCAATTTACAGAGGGCCAATTAACCTACAAACCCGCACATGGGAGGGAACCGGAGCACTAAGAGGAAACGCATGCAGTCACAGGGAGGGCGTGCAAACTCCACACAGCGGGAACCAGCGGTCAGGTCAAACCTGGGTCTCTGGTGCAAAGGCAACATCTCTACCAGCTGTGCCACTTTGCCAACCTTTTGTTCAATATTAGCAACATTTTGTTACAAGCAAAATAAAAGGAGCCAGAGGAACGCAGCGAGTCAGGCAGCATCTGTGAAGAGAAAGGCAAACAACATTTCATCTCTCTGCCTTATCTCTCTCTCTCTCTGTTTCTCTCTATCTTTGTTGCTGATTATTGTGAACAGATGAGATTTTGGGTCAGGACTATTCTTCAGATCCAACTCAAAATGTCATCTGTTCATTCCATTTAGATGCTGCCTGACTCCACCACTTTATGTTTCCCCACTATTTTATGTTTTGCTTAAGGTTCCAGCATCTGCCGTCTCTTATGTTCCATTGTTCAATACTGGTATCTTCTTTGAACTTTCCACATTTTTCTTGCTTCACACGATCTGCTTTCTTCCACCCTTAAGTGATGGCAGGGATCAGCAACAAAGATGGGGTCAAGGAAAGAGCGTTCACGTCATGGTCTTGTTTTCACCAATCTTTCCACCACCACGCACAAGAAGCACAAGACAGACACCATTGTATGCAGATGCCGAGAAGTGTGGTCAGTTCTGGCTGAACAACTTCTAATCTTGTGTGTGGACTCGATAAGAAGAAGCAACAAAGATAGAGAGAGACGGAGAGAGATAAGGCAGAGAGATGAAACCTTGTTTGTTCATTCTCTCCACAGATGCTGACTGACCCACCGAGTTCCTCCAACACTTTGCATGCTTTGCTCATATTGAACAAGATTTTGCTCGTATTGGACAACAAGGCCACACAGTGGAATCGAGTAGCAAGAGAAGTTGCAAGTCTCAGTTCTTAATTTTTTTCAAATTACTTCTTGTTGAATCAACATGGTAGAACTTGTTACATTTTTTTTCTAAACGGAACCACAACATAAAAATGTTTTATTCTGCATTGTACCTTTTCCCGTAAATTGTTAATGGATTGAACCCATTCCTTCTCTCCAGAGATGCTGCATGTCCCGCTGAGTTAGTCCAGCATTTTGTGTCTATTAATGGATGGAGTGTTTGCTTCGCGAGATATATTCTGGAATCCTTTTAAGTTCAGACCAAATACCAGAAAGCAGCATGGATTGTATCATGTAACTATCACTCCAATGGAGATTGCCAAGGTAACAGCAAGCCCTACAATCTGTCTGCAAGCTAACAATGAAGCGATCTGCGTAAAACAGCAGCAACTAGCAAGAACTGATCAAAACTATAATTATTATTTCACTGACAAAAGACACAAAGTGCTGGAGTAACAGCAGGCCAGGCAGCATCTCTGGAGAATATGGATAGCTGACCTTTTGGGTTGGGACCCTTCGTCCGATTGATTTGTGTTTACCTCATCGGCCTTATCTACTGCATCTGGTGTTCCCGATGTGGGCTCCTATATATTGGCGTCACAAAGCGTAGACACGGCGGCCGTTTCGTTGAACCTTTGCGCTCGCTGCCATGGACGACTGGATCTCCCAGTCAGTAACTATTTTAACTCCCCTTCCATTCTTATACTGATCTTTCTGTCCTAGGCCTCTGGGCTTTCTGTCAGAATGAGGCCACGCACAAATTGGAGAAACACCTCATATTTCACTTGGGTAGCGGTATGAATCCCTGGCAGTTCATTCCAAGACACTAACCTTTCTATGGGTTTAAAAAATATATATTGCCTCGCACATTTCCTTTAAACTTTCCCCTCTCACGTAAAAACTGCATATGCCCTCTTGTGTTGGGCATTTCCACCTTGGGGAAATATACAATAGCGATGCTAAGTTAATTAACTTCCTCAGGACTTCCCTCAGTTTCCAAATCTCTAGAGAAAACAATCCAAGTTTGTTGAATATCTACTTACAGCCGATACTCTCTAACCCAGGCAACATCCTGGCAAATCTCTCTTGCACCGTCTCCAAAGCCTCCACATCCTTCTGTAATGGGGTGACCAGAACTGCATGCAATACTCCCAATGGGGCCCAATGGCCAAATTGAAACTATAAGGCAACTGATGGAATTACTAAAGATTCTGATGAGTTTACTGGCATATACAACAGGGTGCAATGAAATTCTTTGCTCACATGAAACTCAGAGTAAACAGTATACATGACAATGATAAATAGAACAATAAGTTCAACAACGATACAAATTCATGAAGTAACATTTGCAACAATTTCAATTTCATTGAAGGGGCATTTGGGCAACACAGCTGGTAGTGCTGCTGCCTCACATCGCCAGGGACCCGGGTTCGATCCTGACCTCGGCTGCTGTCTGTATGGAGTTTACAGGTTCTTCCAGTAACTGCATGGGTTTCCCCCGGGTGTTTCGGTTTCCTCCCACAACCCAAGGATGTGTGGGTTTGAAGGGCAATTGGCCTGTTAAAAATTGCCCCTAATATGTGGATGGGAAAGTGGGATAGCATAGAACAAGTGTGAACAGGTGCTCAATGGTGAGCATGGACTCAGTGGGCCGAAGGGCCTGTTTCCGTGCTGCATCTCTAAACATCAACATATGCCACATCCATGTGCCTAACTAAAGCCTCTTTGATGCCACAATCAAATCTGCCTCTTCCAACACCCCTGGCAGGATCAGGGTTAATTTAAGATAAAATAGTCTCAGAGTGGAAATGGTAACATCTGGATTGAGTAATAGACAAGGATAAGCTGAAGTACTTGTGAGCAGTTTTGGGCCCCATATCCAAGGAAGGATGTGCTGGTGATGAAGAGGGTCCAGAGGAAGTTTACGAGAATGATCCCAGGAATTATTGGGTTAACGTACGATGTGCGTTTGAAGGCACTGGGCCTGTACTCGCTGTAGTTTAGACGGATGAGGAGGGGAACCTCATTGAAACTTGATAGAGTGGATGTGGAGAGGATGTTTCCACGAGTGGGAGAGTCCAGGACCAGAGCTATAGCCTCAGAATAAAAGGATGTTTAGAAAGGAGATACGGTAGAATTTCTTTAGTCAGAGGGTGGTGAATCTGTGGAATTCATTGCCACAGACGGCTGTCTGGAATCAATCATCTGGAAGTCAATGGATATTTTTAAGGCAGATTGACAGATTCTTGATTAGTACATGTGTGGGGGGTTATGGGGAGAATGCAGGAGAATGGGGTTAAGAAGGAAAGATAGATCAGCCATGGATGAATGGCTGAGTAGACATGATGGGCCTAATTCTGCTTCTAGAACTTATGAACATGAAAGTAATACAAATACTCTCAGTTACCTCTCATGAGGGTGAGGGCAGTCCCCTTGTAGATGCCCCGAATGCCTGATGTCCTGTAGATTTGGCTTGCACAATCAATGGGGCCGGCATACTTGGTCGCACCAGTTGATGCTTGAATCTAACAATAGGTATATTAAAAATTGGAAATAAGGAAAACCTTAATCATCATAATCATAATTTATTAGCCAGGTATGTTTAGCAACATACGAGGAATTTGGTTTGCATACAGTCATACCAAAAAAGCAACAAGACACACAACTACATAAAAATTTGACATAAACATCCACCACAGCGGCTCCTCCCCATTCCCCACTGTGATGGAAGGCAATAAAGTCTAATCCTCTTTCCTCCTTTTCTCCCGCGGTCGGGGGAGTTCGAACCATCCAGTCAGGGCGAATGAAGCTCCCGCAGCCGGAGATGGAAGCTTCCACGATCGGGCCGGTTGAAGCTCCCGCAGCCTGGAGCTCCCGAAGTCGATCTCTAACCAGGGACCGCGAGCACCACGTTGTTAAAGTTTGCAGGCTCCTGCAGCTGGAGATTCCGAGATCGATCCCTGGCAAAGGGATCGCCAGCTCCGAGATGTTAAGTCCGCAGGCGCCCACGTTTGGAGCTCCTGAGGTCCCAGCAAGAGGCCACCAGCTCCACGAGGTTAGGCCGCAGTGTTGACGGAGATACGACATGGAAAAAGTCGCATCTCTGTTGTGGAAAGAGATTTTTTTTTAAGTTTCCCCCGCCCCCCATATAACACAAAAAACTAAAGATAAACTAAAACATACATTTTACAACAAACTCAAAACACAAAGAAGGAAAAAGACGAGGCACCCATCGATCAACGCCCCCTGGTGGTAATTAATCCAAAGCAGACAAAGGGCAAATAAGTCACAGTGGTACAAAAGGCGGCACAGTAGGAGAGTTGCTGCCTTAAAGCAACAGAGACCAGGGTTCGATCCTGAGTATGGGTGCTGTCTGTACAGAGTTTGTATGTTCACTGGGTTTTCTCCCACATCCCAAAGACGTGCAGGTATGTAGGTTAAATGGCTTCTGTAAAAATTGCCCCAAGTGTGTTGGATAGAACTAGCGTATGGGTGACCGCTGGTCGGTGTGGACTCAGTGGGCCGAAGGGCCCGTTTCCGTGCTGTATGTCTAAACTAAACTAAAAGATCCCTGCTCTGCAAGAGTTGCTAAAGGGATGTGAGAGTTGCTCTGAACAGATGGGCCCCATGTTTGATTGCTGGTTTGCACCAGGCTGCCAGACAACCGATAACAATTGTCCTTAATGTCATTAAGCCGAGGCAGCACAAGTTTGCGTGTGTTCCAACTCCTAATCTAACAGCGCACATACAAATGCATAGACGCAAAATAGCAACAACAATTGTACCAAACGACCACTGGTGCAGAGAGAACATTTCAAATTGCGCATTTCACTATTTCACCATCGTCTTAGATGGCATCTCAAGATGCAAGAATTTATTTTTGGTTGCAGCACCAGACTTAATGAAACTTAAAGAAAACACAAGGTCAAGTAATATCTGTGTGAAAGAGAAAACAGAAAGTTAATGTTTCAGGTCCTTTCAAAAGAACTGGGAGAAAGAAAGAAAACAATTTCTAGAGTCATACAGCACCTGAATAGGTCCAACTCATCCATGCCAACCAAGATACCCCATCTAAACTTTGCCCGGGTTCAATCCACTTTGCTCTTTACCTTTCCTATCCGGGTACCATCTTTTAAATGTTGTTATAGTACTTGCCTAAACTACCTCCTCTGTCAGCTTGTTCCATATACCCATCCATCACCCTCTGAGTGAAAAAGTTGTCCCTCAGATTCCTATTAAATGTTGCCCATCTCACGAGATCTTAAATTTACAGGTGGAGGTGCGGGGGCAGGGGATAGGTGAAGGAATGGAAGGACTAAGGAAATATCTCTGATTGGGCTAGGGTAGGCTGGCCTAATGCTTCTGATATTTAAGATTCAGGGATATAAAAGCAATGAAATGCAACACAAAACACAAAAAGTCTGCTGGGAATGACCAGCAGATCAGGCGTTGTCTGGGGAAAGCGTTCATTTTACAGATGGGAAATAGAGGAAATGCCCAGCATGTCAGACAGCATCTGCGGAGAGAGAGAGAGGGAGAAGCACACTTAATATTACAGTAGAACTGACAGGGTCTGATAAAGGGAACTCAAGAAGGAACGTCGCATTGCAACCAGACACTCAGAACGCTAACAATTCTAAAATAGACATTTTAGGCTTTCATCTTGGTGACCAGATGAAGAAATCCTCTAATTTTACCTGCAAAAGACACTTGATCCGTTCTCCTGGGGCCATGATCACGGTGGTGAAGACTCCAGAGAGCATCCCAGCAGCAAACAGCTGCCGGTACCTGAGCAAGACAATGCAAACAGAGAGAGTCAGTCAACCTGTCCATTTGTTTAAGAAATTACAAACAGTAAATTTCCCATGTGTTCATTGATAAAGGGAGTTTAGAAAGACATATCTAGTTCAATTTAGAGATTCAGCACATAAATGGTTCAATGCTGCTTTTATTGCCACATGCACTGAAATTAGTTTCTTACATACAGTCCAGCAGAGTATTGCTATACCCAAGCACATTCCCGATGAACAAGTGTGCAGAAATAGTCCACTGAGTCCGCATGAAAGGTGTGCCAGGTTTTGGCGCTATTTTCGAAGTCCAGTCCGCGCTCTCGTTGTTATGAGCATTGCCCGTCCCAGGCAAGCCCCAGGCTGCAGCGGGCCTCCAGTCATCGCCGCCTGAAGAAGGGTCTCGACCCGAAACGTTACCCATTCCTTCTCTCCAGAGATGCTGTCTGTCCCCCTGAGTTACTCCAGCGTTTTGTGTCTGCCATCCTTGGATGTTTTAATTGACCAGCAAACTCATGTCCCTCTCCTCTCCCGTCCATGCACTTCAGTCTACGGAGTCCACACTGACCATTGGTCACCTGTTCACACTAGTTCAATGCACAAAAAACGACAGAACTCTCGCCAAAACACCACAGGCCACCAGCCTTTGTTTCCTCAGCTACGGGATATCTCTGGACACCAATGGTACAAGGATAAGAAAGGTTTAGAGGGATATGGGCCAAATGTGAGCAAATGGGACAAGCTCAGAAGGGGTACATTTAGTTTAGTTTACTTATTGTCACGTGTACCGAGGGAAGGTGGAAAGATTTTGTTTGCATGCTATCCAGTCAGAAAAAAGACCATACATGAGTAAAATCAAGACATCCACAGATACAAATGATAAAGGGCACAACATTCAGTGCAAGATAAAACATTGGAGTCTGATGAAGTTTGATTAAAGATAGAGCAAAGATCTCAATGAGGTTGATGGGAGGTCAGGACCGCACTCCAGCTGATGAGAGGACCGTTCAGTTGCCTGATAACAGCTGGGAAGAAACTGTTCCTGAATTTGGAAGCATGCGTTTTCAAACTTCTGTACCACTCGCCTCAATTTCCCGATGAATCTATCAGTGCTTAAGATTAGCTGATAACATCATTGGATACCTGATCAAAGGATAGCTGACAACATCCTTGCAGAGGGTCTTGGCTCCCCTAAAGTTCACTGCAGTTGAATGAAACCACTGACAGACAGGTCACTGAGGGTGCAGGCTATGGGAGTGACATGTTGGAACTTAGGTAGCTGCAGCTAACAAATCCGTGCAGATTTTCGCTCAGGCAGCAAGATGTATCATGTGGGTGGGATTCAAGCATTCTTTGGAATTCAGAGTGGTTTGATCAGTGTTGGACTTTTCAAATCAAGAAAGCAACTTCTCAAGTACAGGTCCACCGCCGATTTTCCGGCAACTGGTGGTCCGGCACTTCCTTTCATCTGGACAAAATTACGAGAGCACACTTGAAATCCCGCTGGAAGTTCACCTGAAAATGTGGTGCCTAGGCCTGGACTTCCGTGCCAATCGGCTGGTCAAATCTGCCCGCTGCAGCCAAAGCTCTGGAACTCCGGCCCAGCCAAACCCATCAGATCCGTTCCCATAGCCGACTTCCATGGCAGAATTTGCCGGCCAGTATACTGGCTCCTAGGTGAACCGTTCTGGTACCTTTGGACTCCTGTCGGAGACTATGACCTCTGTTGGTCCGGCAAAATGGATAATCCACAGAGGTTTGGGAACCAAAGGTGCCAGAAAATCGGTGGTGGACCTGTATATCATTCTTGCGTAAAACATGACTAGATCCTAAGACTGTCAATGAATACGTTTAACACACTGTCATTGTACACAGTAACTTGCAAAAAAAAATTATTCCCAAACCAGTACTCCAGCAAGAAATGAATACCTTGAAAAAGGAATGTGAAGAGACGGGTTTAGAGAGCAGCAGAGTGGTCGCAAGATAGTGGGAGCCAGAGACAGGGGATTGGAGGAAGGTGAGGCGAGGAAAGGATGTTAAACAGTGGAAGAAATGAGACAAAGACAGAATAAAATGTCTTGCTTACGATGGAATGTCAGAAATAATTTAAATACCCAAGTGGCTGCAAATCACCATTTAGGTATAGCATTTTTTTGTGTGTAGGAGGTTAGGATGGCGTGATTTGTACCACTGAGACCTTGCTTTGTTATCCAGTTGTTAATTTGGGCCACAGATGCCGTCAGTCCACTGTTGCTTAGCAATGCTTTGGAACGGTAAGCCTTGCAAGGAAAACATTGGCGCGAGATATGCACAAAACATGACGAGCAAACAGACAGACACTTATCCCTTACTGAAAGCCCATTCGGAGTGAATCAGAACCAGTATGGGTCATTATGTGCACGTCCAGTCGAGAAAGTCTTCAACCATTCTCTTATTTTAAACAATCAAATAATTACTTGACCGCTTGCCTACGACTGTCAAAGTCCAGGAACAGATAAGAGTTCAACAAATCAGAGCAGACAAAGCATTTATGGGGGAGGGGGAAGATTTACATAGATTCAATCTAAAACATTTTTGATTTATTACCTCTGGCACCCTCCCACTTTTACAGTTGTTTATCATTTGAGGCGATTTGATGTGTCGCAACACCAAAGACATGAAGGCGACAAGCCCCACTGTGTATTAAAGGTCCAGTCAGTTAGGCTGGTGTGAAAAATAGCCCCTTAATAAGCAAACGTCCTGTGTCTATTTCATTGGAAGGTCTAAAAGCTTGGAGCCATGTCCAACAACACTGAAACCCACCAATAGATGCTTTTCAACTCATAATTCCCATCAAAAACAATGATTTTTGTTGAAGTACTTTCGCAACCATTGCTTGACCTATAACAACTGATCTTAATGTCCACTCTTTACACGAGAGGCTCTTCCAAAGACAGGGGAAGAAATCTCAAGAAACTGAAACCTATGCTCAGCAGAACATGGAACCATCAACACAGGAACAGGCCCACCGGCCCACAATGTCCGCACTGAACATGAAGCGAAGATAACTGCCTGCGTGCGATCCACATTCATCCATCTCTGCATTTCCATGTGTATATCTAAAAGCTTCTTAAACGCCACTGTCCCATCTGCCTCTATCCCGACTCCTGGCAGCACTTTCCAGGCACTCACCACCCTCAATGTAATAAAACCTACCCCGCACATCTCCTTTAAATTTTGCCCCTCTCACCATCAAGCTTTGCCTTCTAGTATTTGACATGGTCCTCCAATAATAGCTCCCCACTAGAGATAATATCTTGCAGGACCAGAGGCCAAGAGCACAGGATCAAGGCAAAGGCAAATAATACAGGTTCAGGAACAGCTTCTTCCAAACAACCATCTGGGTATCGAATATTTCAAAATTTTAATTTATCTGTTTCAGTACATATGTCAATGAAACACCTAACACTTGACTTCCGCTTGCATGGTTTAAAGCATTTTTAGTTTCCTTTAGAGTTTAATTTTGCCCATTTCTGTTACTTTAATGGTTGGACAGGTACACAGATAAGAAAGGTTAAGTGGGGCAATGTAAAAACAAGGAACTGTAGATGCTGATTTACACAAAAGGACACCAAGTCCTGGAGTAACTCAGCAGGTCAGGCATCAATAGAGAACATGGACAGGTGACGTTTCAGGTCTGAATAAGGGTCCCTACCCGAAATGTCACCTATCCATGTTCTCCAGTTTGCTGCCTGACCCGTTGAGTTACTCATGCACTTTGTGTCCTTTAGCGTTTCGAGGGATATGAGCCAAACACAGGCAGGAGAGACTAGCGTAGATGGGCCATCTTGGTTGGCATGGGCAAGTTGGGTCCAAGGGCCCATTTCCACGCTGTACTATTAATTTCACAAATGGGATTAGTGTAGATGGGCATCATGGTCAGCGTGGATGAGATGGAGGAAGGAACTGCAGATGCTGGTTTAAACGAAGATATGGACACAATATGCTGGAGTAACTCAGCGGGACAGACAGCATCTCAGGATAGAAGGAATTGGTAACATTTCAGGTCGAGACCCTTCCACAGACTGAAAGGGCCTGTTTCTGTGCTATACGATTCTGTGAAGGCAATTTAAAACAAAATACGCCCTGCTCTGAAAACATACTCACGTGAGGATGTCATTAGGATGCTTCTGCTGCAGTTTCTTGCCCAAGCCAAAGCCAAAGAAGCAGACAGCAAACATTGGCGCTACACCAATAATGGGGGTAGCCATTCCCTTGTATAACCCTTTCACACCCTGAAAGAAAACACAAGAGCACATAGTTCACACACTGCTGCAACTTCATCTGAAGTTTAAGGTCACTCAAGATAATTGCGACTATAATTCCAATTGAGGATTCACATAGTTGTCTACAGACATTTCTCACAAGGGCAACATGATTTTGGTCACAATTTGATATCAGGATTCAATACGGGTATTGAATTGAATTGAATTGAATACCTTTATTGTCATTCAGACCTTATGGTCTGAACGAAATTAATGACATCACTATTTTATCATGGAAACGGCGGCTGCAAAGAGCTTGCTATAACGATGTAACTGCAGGACCTCGTGAGTTGCGTACATTGTGAAGTGAGCTCAGACATCGTTTGATTACCACCGCGCACGGAAAATTATATTCGCCAACTTTGCCTAAAATTGAAACATTTGGAAATTAGTGCTAAGACTGGATGGGTTTCTTTTAACTGGTTAAAATTAGGTTAAGTTCATCAAGACTTGGTCAATATCCACCCAAATGCAAACTCTCAATTACCCCATACAGGAATTTCAGTTGAAGATTTAGTTTAGAGACAGAGCACAGAAACAGCACCTTCGGCGCACCGAGTCCACGGCAACCATTCATCACCCGTTCATAATAGTTGTATGTTTATCTCACTTTCTTATCCTTTCCCTACACATAAGGGGCAATTTTTTTTTTTTTTTTACAGAGGCCAATTAACCTACAAATCTGCACATCTTTGGGATGTGAAAGGAAACCGAAGCACCCCGATGAGACAGGGTGGAGGTGCAAACTCCACACAGACAGCACCCAAGGCACGGTGAGGCAACAGCTCTACCAGCTACACCACTCTGCCGCCCAGTTTGTCACATACAATGGAGACACAAGGAACTGCAGATCCTAGAATTTTGAGCAAAACACAAAGTGCTGGCGTAACTCAATGGGTCAGGCAGCATCTGTGGAAAGAATGGACGGCAACTTTTCGGGTCAGGATCCTTCATTCCCTCCACTTCTTGCAGAGACAGCTCCCTCCACAGATCCTTCCCACATGAACCACGCCTGCCCCAGGTATTTTCTTCGGCAACCATAGGAGATGTTAACACCTGTCTCTATATACCGTCGCTCACATTAATCCAAGGACCCGAGTGGTCCTTGGATTAACCCTTCCAGATGAGACAGAGGTTCACTTACACCTCCTCTAACCCCATCCATGGCATTCAGTATTTACAATGTGGGCTGCTTTACATTGGCAAGACCAAGTATAGACGAGGTGACCGATTCGCAAAAAGTTATGCTCAGTACGCCAAGGCCTGCTGTGCCTCCCGGTTTCTAACCACTTTAACTCCCCTTCCAATACCAACCTTTCTGTCCTGGGCCTCCTCCAATGCCCAAGTGCGACCTCACCCAAACTGAAGAAACAGCACTTCATATTCCACTTGCATAACTTACAACCCAACAGCATGAACATTGCATTCTCCAATTTGAAGTGAGTAACCTGCAAAATGTCCCCATTTCCTCGCACACTTTTTTTCGCCTTCTCTTCCTTGTGCCCCACCTGGATGTGAAACCCATTTCTCCCTTTCACCCGTCGCTTTCCAACTACTTTTCAGGCCACTCCTTATCTCACACTTTTTGCCTTTTCATCTCTGGTCTTTGTCCAACCAGCTATCAATCACCCCCCACATTCACTCATCAGCATTCACCTATCACTTCCCACCCCCATCTCTCATCCAGCTTACTCCCCACTACTACAATCAGTCGCCTATCCATGTTCTCCAGAAATGCTGCCTGACTCGCTGAGTTACCGAAGCACTTTGTGTCTTTCCTTTAACTATGAAACATTAACTGTCACCTTCCACAGGTGCTGCCTGACCTGCTGAGTGCTCCCAGGAACATGTAAACAAGTCTTTTTTTAATATAAACTAGTACATATAATGCTGTAAGCTAGCATTACGCAGTCCAATCAATATTATTTTGATCAAGAACTAGAGAAACACTTAAAAGATACCTTAAAAATTGACAAGAAGAAAAGGATTTAAACATTACAAGTGGAAAAAAACTGTTACCATGTAACCTCCCTGCAGCAATCAGACATTGTTTTGTCTTGAGGGCAGAATCTGTCAATTTCACTGCGGGAGGTCATTGAAATTGACAAGAAATTACTTCTTAGCAACACTTGTACAGCTATACTCTGTTAAAAAATGTAACATACAACACTCAGTAACAAAAATAAAAGTACTGCCATTTAAAAGTATTGCCATTTATTTTTGAAAGTCACGTGGGGTAAACTAATTTGGATTACGCCTGTTTGAAATGCTCTGGACCCGAAGCTCCCCCCCCCCCCCCCCCCAATCCTCATTGACACAATTGCCTTTTCTATAACACCAGCTTTCTTAGGAACGCAACAATCGTGTTGCAGCAGAACTACCTGTACTGTACGAGTTGATTGTTTGTATAACCTGATGTGAATGACAGATAATTTGATACAAGGTAAATAGTAGCCTTGGAGCACACGAACTGTGGAAAAGTTTCGAGGGACAGCTTTAATGAAGGGTATTTATAGTAATATTGGTTGGCTAACACCCAAGACCAAGAGGATTCTGTACAGCATGAATTGAGGTGCACCGTAACGGAAGAATCAGAGATAATGGTGATTGAGCTTGTCGTGATTGATTGACGAAAAGATCCTGATAGTTAATTTTATTATTGTCATGTGTACCGAGGTACAGTGAAATGCTTTTTTATTATGTGCTATCCAGTCAGCGAAAAGACTATACATGATCACAATCAAGCCATCCACAGTGTACAGATACAGGATAAAGGGTATAACGTCTAAAGAAGGTGAAGTCCAGTTAGGTCCGATTAAACATTGTCCGAGGGCCCCCAACGAGGTAGATGGTAGTTTAGGACTGCTCTCTAGTTGGTGATAGGATGGTTCAGTTTCCTGATAACCAGCTGGATGAAACTGTCTCTGAATCTGGAGGTGTGCGGTTTCAAACTTCTGTACCTCTTGTCTGATGGGAGAGGGGAGAGGAGGGTGATCGGGGTTAGACTGATCCTTGATTATGCTTGTGGCCGTGATGCGGCAGCAAGGTGTAGATTGAGTCAATGGAAGGGAGGTTGGTTGGTACAGATACAGCACGGAAATAGGCCCTTGGGCCCACCAAGCAGGAGAGGATGTTGAAAAGGTTATAATAATCTTAGACACAAAATGCTAGAGTAACAGGCAACATCTGTGGAGAGAAGGAATGGGTGATGTTTCGGTGACAGGAGGCTCGACCCAAAACTTCACCCATTCCTTCCGGAGATGCTTCCTGTCCCTCCGAGTTATTCCAGCATTTTGTGTCTGTCTTTGGGGTAAACCAGCGTCTGCAGTGCCTTTCTACACACTTCACAAAATATTATCTGGTTTAAAGGGCTTGGAGAGTTTAATTTAGTTTAGAGATATAGCATTGTAACAGGCCCATCGGCCCACCACACTGACTATCGATCACCCATTCGCACTCGTTCAATATTATCCCACTTTCCTCATCCACTCCTTTCAAACTAGGGGCAATTTCCAGGGAGACAATTAACCCACAAACCAGCTCGTTGGGACGTGGGAGGCAACTAAAGCACCCGGAGGAATCCCACAGGATCATAGGGAGAACGTGCAAACTCCATACAGACAGCACAAGAGGTCAGGATCAAAACCGGGTCTCTAGCGCTATGAGGCAGCAGCTCCCGCTGTGCAACTGTGCTCCCCAGTGGGTTGAAACCTCGAGCCACAAGTTCCAAGTGGCCGATACTTCCTCACAGGTTTTTCACTGTCCAATGACAATCAAGACTGGCCAGTTTTTCCATCACTAATAGTCTTCCACCTTTTTCCTGTTTTCAAAATCTGTCCCCGATCACATTTCTCGATAAAGCTGTGCTAACTCTGTTCTTGAGCTCCAGGGACTCAGCAGAATGTGTCATTCGCAGTTTAACCTCTCACCCACATTGCAGCTCGTTCACGTTTACTTGCGCAAGACAGGCAGCACTCGCGCTTTAATGAAAACAAAATCTTTGTCGTTCAGCACTCACTAATTTGAAAATAACTACCGATATAACCAAGGCCCCCTTCTCACGATCAGCAGGAAACTCACCCCTCCTCCCCAACTTCCACCAACCCCACTGCAACTGGCACTGCTGCCAAGGGAGCAACTTTTTTTCCCTCAGACCTTGGCACGAAGTGCAAACTAAACAGAACTTTCATGGAGAATTACGGCTCACCTAACCTTCAGCTTGGGATCAAGATTCCTGGCTCTCAGCATTTCAAAGTTAAAGTGCAAGAATCAGCTCTGCAAACATTCAGTGTTTGGATCTATAGTTCAAAAGCTGGGAGAGCTGGCAATAAACACACCCAAAGAAGAATTGCACCCATTGGGACTCATTTTCAATGGGTAAAGAAACACTGTACAGGAGACTGTCATTTTAATTATTGTTTTTGGGACACGGTCAACATAAGCAAAGCTGATTTTACTATCCGTCCTGTGGCTTGAGGGAATTAATTTCCATCACTTTTGTTTTCAAAATTTCTGTATTTAGTTTTTGTTTCCCATTTTCAACAGTAATTAGATTCAGAGTTCCACAGCATTGAAACGGACCCTTTGGCCCACCACATCCCTGCCAACCATCATACGGGATCATGCTAATTGATCTGGATCACATGCAGGCAGAGGTTAGTTTAATTTGGCATCATGGAAATTGTGGGCCTGAAGAGCTGCTCCTGTTCTATGTTTCATGCAATCCCACTTGCCTGCAATAATTCCACATCCCTCTAAACCCTGCTCATTCACGTACCTACTCAGATGCCTCCAAATTGTTGCCACTGTTTCTACCTCCACTACCTCCTCTGGCAGCTCATTCCAGAAACCAATTAGTTAAGGGCCTGCCCCACTTGCACGACATTTTCGGTGTCGGCCTGAAAAGAGGTTGTCGTGGCGTGGTCGGGGCGTGATGCGGGGTGAAGCATGTAGTGACGCGCGGTGTCTCCCCATCGCCCCTGGATTTTGGAATGTTCAAAATCTTCAGGCGACATCTGGGTGTCTTATCATGTCGTGCGCCCTATCACACGCTGACGTATGCTGTCCTGCGGGTGACAGCCGGTGACGCAGATATATAAAGCGCCGACTTATCCATTAAAAATGCATTGGTCCTTAGATTTATTGTAGATAAATTCATTTCCAAAGTGATTATTATACTTCGGTGTAACCTTCCTTTGTTGTGAAGGCGGGTGACGTGGAGTGTCGTAGCTTGACGTGACGGTGACACGGAGTGTCATACAACTTGACGGTTTTTAGGGAGCCAGTCACTGATGTTGGCAGTCCCTTTAGTGCGAAACATTTAACTCTCAGATCCCTTTTAAACCTCCTCCCTCTCACCTTACACCTATGCTCTCATTTAGACACAATTACCATGGGAAACAGATGCTGGTTATCTACCCTGTCTCTGCCTCTTTATTTACTTATTTTACACTTTTCAGCTCCTTTACTTCATGGAGAACTGGCACAGCCTATCCATCTAAATAGGGCAGCATAGTGTCACGGCTGCTGGAGCTGTTGTCTCCCAGTGCGAAACCCTGGTTCGATCCTATTCAGTATCAGTGTTTCGTATTCAGTATTTACTTTAATGTCATTTCACTGAGTACTTACATACACAGAAGAAACAAAAAATTGTTTCTCATCAGTTCCTGTCAGTGCAGTTAATAAAAGCAGAATAAATACATACGACTTTAAAATTAACATATCTAAAATAGACCTAAAAATTGAACTAAAAACAGACATTCAGACCGAACAGTGGCTTTGCCTTGACAGGTGTCTAGCTGTCAAAGTATGGGCGAGGTTAGATGTGTTTTGATGTATGATGTATGGGGAGGGGACACAGTCCGTTAACCAGTTTTATTGCCTGTGGGAAGAAGCTGTGTATCATCCTGCTGGTTCTGCAGCTGATGCTCCTGTACCTCTTCCCAGATGGCAGAATGGAGACGATGTGGTGTGATGGGTGATAAGGGTCCTTAATATTTGATCCTGACCTCGAGTGCAGTCTGTACGGAGTTTGCACGTTCTCGCTGTGACCGCATGGGCTGCCTCTGGGTGTTTCGGTTTCCTCTCACATCGCAAAGACATACAAGTTTGCAGGTTAACTTGTCTTGAATTTGAATGATGACAGTTAAATTCCATCTGCAATTCACCTTGACCTGTATCACATTGCGAGATAATCTTCAGTGTTCACCACACCCGCAAACTTTGGTCATCTGCAAATTTATCAACCCGGCCACCTCCATTCTAATCCAAATTGTTAATACATGTGACAAACAAGCACTAATCCCGACAGCACACCACTGGTCGCAAGCCTCAAATCGGAACAACAAGCCACCACCAATTGCTTCCTCCAACACCAAGCCTGATTTGTATCCAATTTGCTAACTAACCCTCGTCAACATCATGTTATAGAGTCATACAGCATGCAATCAGGCCTCTTGGCCCAACCTGCCGATCAATATGCTCCATCTACGCTAATCCCACCTTCCTGCCTTTGGCCCATATCTCTCTAAATGTTTCCTATCCACATACTTGTCCAAATGTCTTTTACCTGCCTCAACTACCTCCTCGAGTAGCTCATTCTATATACTCACCATCATCTGAATGCAAAAGTTGCCCCACATGTTCCTATTCAATCTTTCAACGCTCACCTTAAACCTCAGCTCAATTCCCCTACTCTGGATAAAAGATTCTGTGCATTCACCCTGTCTATTCCACTAATGATTTTATACATCCCCATTAGATCAACTCTCAGCCTCCTGTGTTGCAAGGAATTAAGTCCTGGACTGCCCAACATCTCCCTATAGCTCATTCTTTTACGAAGGAGATGAGGAGAAATTTCCTTAGTCAGAGGGTGGTGAATCTGTGGAATTCTTTGCCACAGAAGGCTGTGGAGGCCAAGTCAGTGGATATTTTTAAAGCAGAGATAGATAGATTCTTGATTAGTAAAGGTGTCCGAGGTTATGGGGAGAAGGCAGGAGAATGGGGTTGAGAGGGAAAGATATATCAGCCATGATTGAATGGCCGAGTATACTTGATGGGCCGAATGGCCCAATTCTACTCCTATCCCTTATGACATTCCATCAAGTCTTGGCGACATCCTCGTTAATCTCTGCACTCTTTCCACCTTATTGACATCCTTCATTTAGCAGGGCGACCAAAAATGAACATAATTCTTCAAATGCGGCTTCACCAACGTGTTGTACAACTGCAACATAACATCCCCACTTTTCAAGAGTGTCTCCCCTACCCATTCCTCAGCCCACATCCTGCTGATCAAGATCCTTCTGTAATTTTTGATAACCATCTCCATCATCTACGATACCACCCTTAAGTGTCATCCGCAATCTTACTAATCGTGCCTTGAACCTCATCCAAATCATTGATACAAACCACAAACAGCAATGGGCCCAGCACTGATCTCTGAGACACTGGCCTCCAGTCTGAAAAACAACCTTCCACCAACACACTTTGTTTCCTTCCTTGAAGCCAATTCTCCATCCAGTCGGCTAACTCTCCCTGGATCCCATGCAACCTAACCCTCCAGAGCAGCCTACCATGCAGAATCATTTTATCATTGAAACATCATTCTTATCTTCCACCATTTCAGACATGGGCTGGCGATGCCGGGATCCCGAACATGAATATGAAGAACTGCTTCTTTCTGTTCTATCCTACCATCCCCACTCTCTCAACGTCTGTAAAACTTGCCATAGCTCGAATGAAAAATGACCAACCCAGAGCATTAACAGCAATAAAAATGAACTACAGATGCTGGTTCATACCAAAGACAGACACAAAATGCTGGAGGAACTCAGTGGGTTAGGCAGCATCTCTGGAGAAAATGTACAGTTGACTTTTCGGGTCGGGTCCCTTCTTCAGACAGTCCAATCAGAAACATTACCTCTCCAGTTTCTCCAGAGTTATTCCAGCATTTTGTGTCTACATTTGAGAGCATTAACAGCTCTTTAGTTCCCTGATGCCGCCTGACCTGAGAGTTACTCCCAATGCTTTCTGTTTTTATTTGTGTATTTGTCTTTGCAAGAAACACAACACATTACCTCTCCAACCAGGGTCTTGCGGAAACAGTCAAAGGTGCCTGTGAATTTGGGAGATTGGCCAGGCAAGGGTTTCGGCTGCGTCTGTAACCGCACCTGAACAACAATGGGAATGAGAAATGAGAAAGGAATAAGTGGAAACAAGCAATTCATAATGTTTGGGACATAAGTGCCCTCCATAATGTTTGAGACAAAGACCCATCATTTATTTATTTGCCTCTGTACTCCACAATTTGAGATATGTAATAGAAAAAAAAATCACATGTGGTTAAAGTGCACATTGTCAGATCTTGTTAAAGGGTATTTTACACATTTTGGTTTCACCATGTAAAAATTACAGCTGTGTTTATACATAGTTCCCCCCATTTCAGGGCACCATAATATTTGGGACACATGGCTTCACAGGTGTTGTGCTGGCACCATTTGGTCAGTCGGTCGATCTCACTTCTATACTCTGACAATACTCTATACTCTGTGTATACACTTCACGGGTGTTTGTAATTGCTCAGGTGGGTTTAAATGTATAATACAGGTATAAGAGAGCTCTTAGCTCCAGTCTTTCCATCACCTTTGGAAACTTTTATTGTTGTTTATCAACATGAGGACCAAAGTTGTGCCAATGAAAGTCAAAGAAGCCATTATGAAACTGAGAAACAAGAATAAAACTGTTAGAGACATCAGCCAAATCTTCGGCTTACCAAAATCAACTGTTTGGAACATCATTAAGAAGAAAGAGAGCACTGGTGAGCTTACTAATCGGAAAGTGACTGGCAGGCCAAGGAAGACCTCCACAGCTGAAGACAGAAGAATTCTCTTTATAGTAAAGAAAAATTCCCAAACACCTGTCCAGCAGATCAGAAACATTCTTCAGGAGTCAGGTGTGGATTTGTCAATGACCACTGTCCGCAGAAGACTTCATGAACAGAAATACGGAGGCCACACTGCAAGATGCAAACCACTGATTAGCCGTAAAAATAGGATGGCCAGGTTTGTTTGCCAAGAAGTACTTAAAATAGCAACCACAGTTTTGGAAAAAGGTCTTGTGGACAGATGAGACGAAGATTAACTTATATCAGAGTGATGGCAAGAGCAAAGTATGCAGGAGAGAAGGATCCAAAGCATACCACCTCATCTGTGAAACACAGTGGTGGGGTGTTCTGGCCTGGGCATGTATGGCTGCTGAAGGTACTGGCTCACTTATCTTCATTGATGATACAACTGTTGATGGCAGTAGCATAATTAATTCTGAAGTGTATAGACAGAGTATAGAGTATTGTCAGAGTATAGAAGTGAGATCGGCCGACTGACCAAATGGTGCCAGCACAATAACCTGGCCCTCAACACCAGCAAAACCAAGGAACTGATTGTGGACTTGGGAAGGGGTAGGATGGGGACCCACAGTCCCGTTTATATCAACGGGTCGATGGTGGAGAGGGTCAAGAGCTTCAAATTCCTGGGCTTGCATATTTCTGAAGATCTCTCCTGGTCCGAGAACACTGATGCAATTAATTAAGAAACCACATCAGCAACTCTACTTCCTGAGAAGGTTATGGAGAGTCGGTATGTCAAGGAGAGCGCTCTCTAACTTCTACAGGTGCACAGTAGAAAGCATGCTGACCGGTTGCATCGTGGCTTGGTTCGGCAACTTGAGCGTCCAGGAGCGAAAAAGACTACAAAAAGTAGTAAACACTGCCCAGTCCATCATCGGCACTGACCTCCCTACCATCGAGGGGATCTATCACAGTCGCTGCCTCTAAAAGGCTGGCAGTATCATAAAGGACCCACACCATCCTGGCCACACACTCATCTCCCTGCTACCTTCAGGTAGAAGGTACAGGAGCCTGAAGACTGCAACATCCAGGTTCAGAAATAGCTACTTCCCCACAGCCATCAGGCTATTAAACTCAACTGAAACAAATCTCTGAACATTAATAGACCATTATCTGTTTATTTGCACTTTATCTGCTATTTATTGATGTGTGTATATATTTATATAATGGTATATGGACTCACTGATATGTTCTGTATTCATGCCTACTATATTCTGTTGTGCTGAAGCAAAGCAAGAATTTCATTGTCCTATCTGGGACACATGACAATAAACTCTCTTGACTTGACTTCCTATCTGCTCAAGTTCAAATAAACGCCTCAAAACATTGGCCGGCGGTTCATTCTGCAGCAAGACAATGATCCCAACCATACTGCAAAAGCAACAAAGGAGTTTTTCAAAGCTAAAAAATTGTCAATTCTTGAGTGGCCAAGTCAATCACCCGATCTGAACCTAGTTGAGCATGCCTTTTATATGCTGAAGAGAAAACTGAAGGGCACTAGACCCCAAAACAAGCATACGCTAAAGATGGCTGCAATACAGGTCTGGCAGAACATCACCAGAGAAGACACCCAGCAACTGGTGATGTCCATGAATCGCAGACTTCAAGCAGTCATTGCATGCAAAGGATATGCAACAAAATACTAAACATGACTACTTTCATTTACATAACATTGCTGTGTCCCAAACATTATGGTGCCATGAAATGGGGGGACTATGTATAAAGCTGAAATTTCTACATGATGAAACCAAAATGTATAAAAGTGGCCTTTATAAAATCTAACAATATGCACTTTAACCACATGTGATTTTTTTCTATTCCAAATCTCAAATCGTGGAGTACAGAAGCAAATAAATAAATGATGGGTCTTTGTCCCAAACATTATGGAGGGCACTGTATAGCTGCTTGCTTACAAAGAAGAATATAAAGTGCTGGAATAACAGTGGCATCTCTGGAGAACATGAATAGGAGATGTTTCGTGTCAGGGCTCTTCTTCAGGCTGATTGAAATCTGAAGGCAATGAGTCTGAAGTAGGATCCCGAGCGAAAACATCACCTATTCATATTCTCCAGAGATGTTGCCTGACCTGCTGAGTTACTCCAGTACTTTGCATCCTTCTTTGGAAGGAATTTGGCGAACTCGGGGAAAGGGGGTGTTTAGTGGGGGACAGGGGGAGGGGGGAGTTGAACGGGGTACACGGGGAGGGGGGAGTTGAACGGGGTACACGGGGAGGGGGGAGTTGAACGGGGTACACGGGGAGTTGAACGGGGTACACGGGGAGGGAGGGGGTTGAGTGGGGAACACGGGGGGGGGGGGGAGTGGGGGATACGGGAGGGGGGGTGAGTGAGGGATACGGGAGGGGGGGCGAGTGGGGGATACGGGAGGGGGGGTGAGTGGGGGATACGGGGGAGGAGGTAAGTGCGAGGGAGGGGAAGGGGTTGAGGAAAACAGGACAGGGAGACTGGGGTACAAGGGGGGGAAGGGGAACGTAGGGGACGCCAGGAGGGAGAGGATAGTGGGGGGCACCGGGAGGAAGGGGGTGAGAGCCATGGCTAAAGGAATGGGCTGAGTAGAGGACACGGGGAGTGTCAGAGGGGAGAAGTGTCGGGGAGAGTGGAATGTCCCCGCCAGCGGACTCACTTTGATGGTGTCTAGCGGGTGTCCGGCGAACACTAGGCACACGCCGCCGAAACCGCCAGCGAAGAAGTTTTTGATGGGGTTGACGGCCTGTGGCCGGGGCCCGGGCTTGTCCTGCGCCGACATGGTGGGTGAACGGGCTGACGGAGCCGACCTTAGTGCCTCGGGCGGCGGACACCTCTCACTGCAACACCCGCCGCCACGTCACGCTACGTCAACCCACGTCCCTCCTCCAATACCTCCCCCGACCAGCGGCAGCCGCCCCTCGGCTCACTATTTCACATTTTAAGATCTTTTAGACTCATGGAGTCTTATAACGTGGAAACAGGCCCTTTGGACCAACTTGCCCACCCCGAACAACACGCCCCATCTACACTAGTCCAATCTGCCTGCGTTTGACCCATATCCTTCTAATCCGGTCCTATCCATGTACCTGTCTTGATGTTTAGGAAATAGTCCCTGCCTCAACTACTTCCTCCAGCAGCTCATTCCATATACCCACCACCCGTTGCCCCTCCATTTCCCCCTCCCTCACCTTAACCCTTTGTCCTCAAGTTCTTGGTTCCCCTACTCTGGACAAGATAATCTGTGCGTTTAGACAATTATTATTCCTCTCATGATTTTGTACACCTCTATAAGATCACCCCTCAATCCTCTTGCAAGGAATAGAGTCCTAGCCTGCTCAACCGCTCCCTCTAGCAAAAGCCATTGAGTCCTGGCACCATCCTCGTAAATCTTCGCACCCTTTCCAGCTTTAAATTTTTTTTTAAATCACAAGGTCCCTATGAAGCAAGATTCCCTTGGTTGAAATCAATCATAATTAATTTTGATAAATTATGCCAATTTTGATCGACTTCAGGAAACAAAGCGGTACATATACCCTTGTATGTAATGACGGTGCCCAAGTAGAGATGGTTGAAAGTTTCACGTTCATAGGAGTAAATATCACCAGCAATGCCCTGGACCAGCTGTAGTGAAGCACTGGCCAAGAAAGCACACAAATACCTGTAGTTCCCAAAAAGGCTTAGGAAGTTCGGCATGTCCCCAACAACTCTCACCAACTTGTACAGATGTGCCGTAGAAAGCATTCCATTGGGATGGTCAGCATGGTTTGGAAACAGCTCCATCCAAGACCACAAGAAATTGCAGATAATTTTAGATGTAGTCCAGACCGTCACGCATCCCATCCATTGACTCCATTTACACCACACCGCCTCAGCAAGGCCACAGCATCATTTCCCCTTCTCCACTCTCACATCAGACAGGAGGTACAGAAGTCTAAATATACTTCCAGATTCAGGGACAGTTTGTTCCCAGCTCGAGAGCAGTCCTGACCTTCCATCTACCTCATTGGAGACCTTCGAACTATCTTTAATTGGACTGAACTGGACCTCATCTTGCACTAAACATTATTCCCTTTATTTTGTATCTGTAGACGGCTTGATTGTGATCATGTATCGTCTTTCCTCTAACTGGGTAGCACACAAGATAAAAGCTTTCGCTGTACCTTGGTACACGTGACAAGAAACTAAAAGTAAACTAAATGTAATAATATGTTATAGCAATTCCAAAATTGCATTATTGTCATGAGAACAGTATGTTTTCAGTTCATAACATTATATTAATAAGATATTTTTGTGCACTACATTGTTTTTAAAATTTGATATTCCAAAAGAAAAACTTGAAAAAGTTTGTTTAAAATTTCTCTTTGGACAGATGCAGCCTGACCTGGTGAGTCTATCTGGCATTTCCTGTTTTAATGCTAGATTTTTAGCATGTACAGATGTTTTATTGGAGAACTCTGTGTAGGGAGGGGTAGGAGGTGAAAGGATAGAGGAGGGGAAAGGAACTAGGTGATAGGGGTAGGTGAATGGAAAGAGTGGTGGAAGGGGGGTCTGGTTCTCCGACATTGGAAAAATTCAGGTTACAACCCCCTTCTAGCTCACTCTATTCCTTCTACATGTCCACCACCGATTTTCCAGCACCCTTGTTTCTAGAGCCTTTCTAGATTATCCTTTTTACCGCACTAACAGAGGTCACGGACTTGGGAGGCCGAGATACCGATCAGCTGGGCTTGCTTTCACTGGCGCGAGGGAGGTGGAGCGGTGACTTGATAGATGCTCATAATATTATGGGGTGGGACAGAAGTATTAAAAACACCTTTGAATCATTTCTTCTGTCCATTGGGGGACCTATTAACATATTGGAACTCAGAGTGTCTGCTTTGAGTGATAACCCCCTCAAATTATAAGAACCAACATTCAAATGATGTGATCTGCTCATCAAAACTGAGTGTAATGACAAGCCCAATGCTGGGGACAAATTTCTATGCATGGCAGAAAATGTTGGTATTTGTTCACTTACGCTGCCAGTGGATGTGCAGACCTTGGAAGGGTCCCGACTCGAAATGTTGGATTTCGAAATGTTCTTTGTCGGATACATTTTAATCAGTACACCAATTGCTATTGTAATAACAAGGAACTACAGATGCTGGTTTATACTAAAAAAGACACAAAATGCTGGAGTAACTCAACGGGTCATACAGCATCTCTGGAGAACATGGATAGTTTAATTCAGTTTAGAATTGTCATATGTACATGAAGAAGGGTTATTTAATGACCCATGTTCTCCAGGGATGCTGTCTGACCCGCTGAGTTTCTCCAGCACTCCTTCACCAATTGCTCTTCTTCAGAACAACGCGTTTTCTATGTTAACCTGAGACCAGCTGGGTGGTAGTTTAATATTTCAAGTATAGCACTACTTCAGCCGCTTGCATTCGTGTTCTAGAGTAGGATTCCAACGCAGTCCTCTGTTTTTATCAAAACATATCATAATAACTTCACTTTATTGTATTCAACCCTTGAATTTCCCGTTTGACTACAATTTCCATGCTGCATTGCAGCCCAAATGTACACTGCGCAGAATCGGACAGCAAACTCACTCTTACGAAAGACTACAACTCCCAGAATGCCTGACGGCGCCAGGCATGCGCAATGCGATTTTTCAAGTTCTTGGCAGTTGATGGAGGAGGACATGTTGGCACTACTTTATCTACTGCGCCGGTGTCAGGCGGTGGGAGATATTGCTAGTTTCGACATGGTCCCTGAATCTCCTTCAGTCTTTAACTTCGAAAATCCTTCCGATATAAATCGATGAGCCCCGGGAAATAAAATCATCGATTTTGAGAACAGTAGAAACGACGTGGTTGAGGGCAGAACTTTTTTCTGGGGCGCATAGACATGGTACCTTTGAAAGTGGTCTTGCGGTGGTGAGCTGCTCCAACCTGTCAGTGGGGAGGTTGAGCCTTTGCCTTTACATCAAATTAGTGTATTTTGGCAATAAATAAATACTCAGAAACCACTGGGACACTGAGCAGCTATGGATGAAGAATATGATGTGATTGTCCTGGGGACTGGACTAAAGGTAAGCTTTGTGTCAATAATTAAAACTGGTATTAATATTTGATGGTGGGTGGGGGAGATGCAGGGATGTATGGAGGATTGTAAATAGCCTGGGTACTGCGAGCAAGCAAAATGATGCTTAGAATAGCACTAGAAAATCTGATGCTTAAGAAAAATCATTATTATTATGGATTGTTTAAGAAAAAAATGTAACTGGATTACATTCTCTTAATGCTTTAGCAATTCATAATCATATTACCAAGGTTGAAATTATTATAGTGACAAGGGAGGATAAAAAGCTTTAAGGCCTGATGAGCGATAACAGTTTGTTGAGTAAAAATTGAGTGTGAAACACAATATTATAATGAATTGTGTTGCCTACAGTGGTAAACTATAAAAACATTTAAGAAATCTACGTAGTTATTTTCATTGGATATTTTTCTTTAGTATGTAAAGGTTAAACATACTGAATTATACTCATTTTATACAGGATGGATCACTTTTTTTTGTAATCTGTATATCAGTTTTAAAATTCACAATTTTTAACTTCAAATTATTAGCATTTTTACTGTACTATGCAAGCTTCTATCAAACTGGATTATCCTATCACATAAATCAACAAGACTATTATTTGTATTTGGTATTATAATTCAATGACATCTGAGAAATAAAACCACTGAATACTTATTTTGCTTTTGACTGATCAGTGACCAAAATATTCAGGAAAAATAAGTTTGTCAAGTCTTCAATAAATTTGTTCATCATTAGCAATTTTTTCCACGTGCTTAAATTTTAAAGTCTTCATCCTTGTTTTATAATATCTATCATGCTGCATTGGATTATTCATTTAGTTGGCATTAAATTCACTTTCTTGCCTGAGGCATTTCTGACTTTTATTCTCCCAAACCTGATGGCCCTTGAGGAGTTGATGATGATTATCTAAAGTTTGTGCTGGAGGTATTCTTGTTGTTTAGGAGGCAATTCCAGGATTTAGCCCCAGCGATAATGAAGGGTGGGTGATATATTCAGTGAGATTGAAGTGAAAATTGGAAGGAACTCACAGGAGGTGAGACACAAAATGCTAAAGTAACTCAGTGGGTCAAGTAGCTTCTCTGGAGAACATGGATATTTGATGTCTTTGGTTGGGACCCTTCTTCATACCAGGAGGTAATGTCCCTATACACTTGCCTCCTTTCTACTTCTTCAGTAGAGGGAGTGGGTTGGCATGTGCAGGTAGAATAGCCTAGGTAAATAAATGCAGTGCATTTTGAAGATGATGTACACTGAAGCCAATGTGACCAATGGTGGAGGGAATAAATGTATAGATTTATATAAATAAATGATTATGGCAAATCCAACAAACTGTTCAAGAGTCACTCATGTCAAGAGTATTTTATTGTTATATGCCCTGAAACGGAAAAATTAAATTCTCACTTGCAGCAGCACAACAGATAAACATTGTACTCGGTTTAAAACTCCCCCATAATAAATAACAAAACAAGTTGAATATTTATATTTAACACAGACAAATAAACAATCCAATAATAGTGCAAATTCAAAAATAAACCCCTCCAGTCTATGTAGTTCAGAGCCTATTTGGAGGTTGTGGTGTTTAATAGCCTGATGATTGTTAGGAAGAAGCTGCTCCTGAAGGATGTTGCAGCTTTCAGGATCCCGTAACTTCTTCCCGATGGCAAGAAGGAAATGAGAGTGTGGCCAGGGTGGCGTGGATCTCTGATGATGTTGGCTGACTTTTAGAAGCAGCAACTCTTGTAGATCCCTTCTATGGTGGGAAGGTCAGTATCGGTGATGGACTGGACAGTCCATGATCAGTCCATGTTGAGTCCTGCAGGGTTTTGAGCAGCTTGTGAGTTGTTCATGTTGTCACTTAAGTTAATGGAGAGTATTCCATCATGCTTTTGATTCATGCTTTGCAGATGGAAAGGCTTTGTGTCAGGAAGTGAGTTACTCGCTCAAGGATACCAAGTCTCTGACCTGCTGTTGTGGCGATGGTATTTGAATGGCTAGTCTATGGGTTGCTGGTCAATGATGACTCCCGGTGGGGGACATGGCGATGCAAATGGTTTAGACATACAGCATGGAAACAGTCCTTTGAGCCCACAAAATCCACATCGACCATTGCACTAGTCCCATGTTATCCCACTTTTGCAACCACTTCTTACACACTAGTGGCAATTTACAGAGGCCATTTAACCTACAAACTGACACATCATTGGGATGTGGGAGGAAACCGAAACACCTGGAAAATAAACCCACCTGGTCAAGGGAGAACATGCAAACTCCACATCGAAGGCACTCAAAGTCAGGACTGAACCAGGGTCTCTGGTGCTATGAGGCAGCAACTCTACCAGCTGCTCCACTGAACATAATGTCTTTGAAGAAGGGTCTTGAAGTCTGAAGAAGGGTCTCGACCCGAAATGTTACCCATTTCCTTCGCTCCATAGATGCTGCCTCACCCGCTGAGTTTGTCCAGCATTTTTGTCTACCTTCGATTTTCCAGCATCTGCAGTTCCTTCTTAAACATAATGTCTTTGAAAGTCAGGGGTAAATGGGTTAGATTATCCCTGGTTGGACATCGTCATTGTCCGACACTTAAGTTACATGAATGTTACTTGCCATGCACATGTGTTGCATCATTTGTTGCACATTTGTGAATCGAATAGAATGTGGTGCAGTCATCATCAAACAACATTATCTTGTTGTAGCCATTATTCTTTAACTGTACACTGCGGATACCTTGATTGTAATCATGTACAGTCTTCTTTCACTGGCCAGCACGCCAACAAAAGCTTTTTAATGTACCATAACACTTTAACTTTACTGTAACTAAACATATCTCACCTTGTGGAAGAAAGCAGCAGAAGATGGCTGAGCTAAGGACACAGCTCTGAGGAACTCCTGCAGTGATGTTGTGGGCCTAGGATGACTGACTGCCATCTGCCAACATCTTCACTTGATGTGCTTTCTGATACTGATTGACTTCAATTTTACAAGGGCTCCTTGATGCCAGGTAGACACAAAATGCTGGAGTAACTCAGAGGGACAGGCAGCATCTCTGGAGAGAAGGAATGGGTAACGTTTCAACCCGAAACGTCACCCATTCCTTCTCTCCAGCGATGCTGCCTGTCCCGCTGAGTTACTCCAGCATTTTGTGTCTGCCTTTGATTTAAACCAGCATCTGCAGTTCTTCCCTACACTCCTTGATGCCAGATTTGATGAAACTAAACTAGATGTCCAGGCAGTCTCTTGCCATGCTTCCTTAATTCACCTGTTTGGTCTGCGATCGGATGAAGTTCTGGAGCTAGGTGATCCTAGGAAAACCCAAACAGGGTATCAATGAATGAGCTATTGGAAAGTCAGTGCCCACTTGATAACACTGCTACTTTGATGATTGAGGGTAGGTTGATTGGGCATTAATTGGCCACATTCGATTTATCTTACTTTGTATGAAATTTAGCCTTGGAGTATTGTGTTCAGTTTTGGTCACCCAGCTATAGCAATGATGCCATTAAGCTGGAAAGAGTACAGAGACGATTTGAGGATGCTACCAAGACTTGAGGAACTGAGTCATAGGGAAAGGTTGGGAAGGCTAGGATGTTATTGAGGGGTTATCTTCAAGGGTAGGGGAGTGAAGAACTTGAGTGCATAGATTTAAGATGTGAGGGTTAAGATTTAACAGGAACCTGAGGGACAACATTTTCACACAGAGGATGGCGGGTACATGTAACAAGCTGCCACAAGTAGTGATTGAGGCAGGAGCTATACCGATGTTTAAAAGACTTTTGGACAGGTATGTGGATAGGGAATGTGTGGATGGATATGAATCAAACCAGGCAATTGGGATTAGATTGGATAAGCATCTTGGTTGTCATGGGCGAGTTGGCTTGTTAGTCATTTAGCATAGGTCCTGTTTCCATGCTATATTACTCCCATTAGCTGTTTTATTGCCTACCACCATTCAAAAGATAGGAGTGGTGGGACTACAGAGCTTTGATGTGATCCTTGATTGTAGGATTGCATTGCTGCATCTATCGCGTGCTGTTTTTTGTTGTTTAGCATTGAGTAGTCTTGTATTCCCATGTGCTTTGGGATGGTGTCAGCAACTTGCGGCCATCTATGAGAGCACACTGAGGATCTGCATCAGGAGCAGAAGGAGTGGAGTACCTCGCAAACTGCCCACACACCTGACATGTGTCCTACACCTACACCATTGGCTGGATTTCACAAATTTACGTTGTTAGCCACTTCAGAACTCACAAAACGTCATTTCATTCCTGAGTCACTGCCCAAGCAGAGGAAGGTTCTGCCTGGCAGTTTCCCCAGGCTGTCATCTCATGATCTTCACTGTGCCTGGTGCTATGCCTGTCAGCCACTTCTTCACTCCTTATTGACCCAGGTTTGATAGTAATGTTTGAATGGGGAATATATCAGCCATGAGGTTGCTGTCTGCAGAAATGTCCATTTTGCTGCTGCTGATGGAGTCCTATTGTCACGTAGCCCAGAAAGAGAACCCCAAACTGACCACACCCACGTATTTGCCCTTCTCTAGTTTCACAACGTGTCTTGAAGGCTTGATGGTTTTTTTCATCAATTTGACCACCTTGATCCCACGTTTGCTGTGGACACGTCAGCTGTCGTAGGGTCCCGGGCTTTCTGCTCTTAGGGAGTGGTGGGAAATAAACAACCAAAGCTACGTTCCTTCTGGGTTTTATTGTCCTGAAACAGGGAGGGAAATAAATCTGGAAAAAGCTTGATGCGTGTCGAGCAATGTTGATAATGTGATATTTTTACCTTCTCAGGAATAAAAGGAGGACAGCAGAATTTTCTTTTTTTTTACTGTCAGTTATCACAGCTAAAATATTCTGGCAGTGACTTCCTCATATGTAATTAGTAAGAATGTTGCCAGTTTTAAATAATCCCAGTTAAATTTGCAGTGATTGCACAATGTGCCAAATTTGAATGATGAGTCAACAATATAGTGACTTCGTAATTAGTCTTCCTGAGGACAGTACTAATCATGCAGAGATAAGAGTTCAAATTCCATCATGGGAGCTGGTGAATGGAAAATGGTTATTAACCCAGGGAAAAAAAGCAGTGAGTAATGACGATTGTGAAACAACTGGGTTGGTGTAAGATTCATCTGGATTGCTAATGCCTTTGCCCATCTCCAGTCGTTTTTTTTATTCTCAAGTCATTGAACGGATTTATGAAATAACATTTGCAAACCTACTGGAGTTTTTTTGCGGATGTCACTCAATTTAAGAGATAACTAGTTGATGCAACATAGCTAAAATTTAGGAAGGCCTTTGATCAAGTTCTTTAAAAGAGAATCGGAGTGTTTTATTAACATATGCCCTGAAATGGAACAATGAAATGCTTATTAATAATATAAGAGGGTAATGTGCAGATTTAAATATGGCATTGGAGATAATGTAAACTGCATGGATTGAAAATTATTTGACAGACAGGAAATGTTGAGTGGGATTAAATGGGAGGTTCTTGGGGTGCCAACTATAGAACCTGCGCTACCATAAGGAATAGAATGGTGGAGCAGGTTCAAAGGACCAAATGGCCTACTTTGCAACCTCTCGATGTTTCTGTTCTACACGACAACTGTCAAATCCATGCCCATCTTTCTCAGGAAAAATGCTTTTTGATGCTTTCCCCACACCCAGTAAGACTGTAACTGTATTAATTTCATTTGCTGCTTTTTAAGGAAAGAAATGCAGTGTCCTTGTTCTGTGTGGCCTATATTTGACTGCAGTCTGCAGCAATGTTGTTGTGCTTTAAATGTTCTGTGACATGGCTCAGCATGGTACTGAGTTGGGGATGCTGTTCCTTGCCAGTGAGGCGGTTCCTATCCTTGGAAAAAATTGATTGTTTTTAAAAACTTGTCTCAAGTCAGACTGTGTGTTGGAATTGTATTGAGGAACATTAGTCCTGGTTGAAAAAGCTACTTTTATAACTACTAAACCAGGTTCGCTTCTTAATAAACAGACACCACACAACTGTTTGGTAGACCAGTTCAAAACTTTACTTAACATCGGCCGATGGAAGGGAGGGAGAACTCCAGTCAAGTGACCAATGTAGACACTTAACTGTGCTCAGCCACCTTCCCTGAACAACAGAATTACATTGCCTTAAATAGGGTTTTTTTGTCCCCTTAGCACATTTCACAGACATTAGTCATGGTCAGAGGTACAGGAAAAGGTTTCCACAGAATGCATCACATCAAAGGCCTTTTGTTTACATGTTACAAGATAACATTGGCCATTTGGTTTACGACATTTTATCTTTCTACTTCCCTGGTTCCTCTCTCGTCCTTCATAAACATTGGCCATTTGGATAATGCCATTTTATCTTCACAGAGATCACCCTAGCTCTTTCGCTGCTTCCTCGCTGTCATTTGGTCCCTCATAAACATTGGCCATTTGGTTTATGGCATCTTACTTCAGAGATCTCTCTAGCTTCTCCTCTCTGCTTGTCACTTGGGAGACAATGTTATAGGATTTATTATCTCACACACCGCAACCTGAGGCAAGCCTAATTTGAGACTAAATATAAGCTGTAAGCTAGCCCAGAAGCCAATTTAATATCTTCTTATATTTTAACTAAAATTCGGCTTCATCATTCCATCCTTTTATCAAAAATTTGATAACAACTACAGTCCTAGCTGAGTACATACGAAAGACCATAAGCATCTCATCAGACAAATTAATAGTACACTAGTAACACAATCAATTCATAGTGGACAATCGTTCCACAAGTCCCTCCAAACATTTTAAATGGCCACCAACCTCCCCCAGACGTGACACTAATAGCACAGGAAAAGGATCATAAAAATTGTTCAGCCTTTATTCGGCTTCCCCGTGTGCTGGTGTAACTGGTTCATGCTTCTCTTGTGTGGCACTGCATTTGCAACATAACAATGCCCTGTCAAAAATATACTGTTTCCTAAAAATACACCAGTGCCTTGGTTGTGGCAAAAACAGGTAGATTTAACTGGCCTTTGCAGACCTCTTACTGTCTGTAGTCAGGGTATCTTTGCTGCGCTTGTCATGTTTGACTTCAATCTTGTTTAAAAGGAGGTGTGTACCATCCTTTAAATGTGGGTTAGTCCGCAAGCTTGCCATTCTGAAGAAAGTTCAGTCCATGTGGGCTGGGCCACCCCAGAATAAAGGGAGCATCAATAGCCCATCGTCCTTGTTTCCACAAACTGTTCACAGTCAATCAAATGTATCCAGCGACGATGATCTTCAAACTTCACAGCAGTTCATGTTGTTAGCAACACTTGGTTGTTTCTTTCAACACCGTCTCAATTTCTTCTTGTCCCAGCACCATCATCGTATAGCTTTTATGGCCTTGGTCACTGGTTTCCAGCAAAAACTCCTCCAACCTGGGAATGTAGATCTGGCAAGACATGGGTTAATTGCCGACCATACATAATTAGTTAATTGCCCAGGGCCTGTAGGTGGCTTCCCCCCCACTCTCCAGGGGGTGGACGCAACAGCTTTTCCTGCATCAATAAAAGGTTGTAAATCTTGTTCACCAGCTGAGTTTCTCCAGCACTTTTGTCTACATTTGATCCTCCAGTATTTGATCCTTCCTAACACTTCCCTTTGAATTTATTCTTTAATCCGATTATATCCGAAGAGGCTCTCTCCACCTGAATATTCAATTCTCCAAATATGTTCTCTTCCCCAATCTACTTTATCTTCTCACCTTTTATCCCTCATTGTGAGTTCCCTCAAACCCCCTTTTGTAAGTCATAAGTCAATTTTTCATCTACCTAATTTCCCTCACACAGCACATGCTTCAACATCTTTTTGTTTGCTTGAAAACAGTAATCTTGCTTCATTTGCATTTTAAAAGACAACCTCTGTTATTATATCAAAACAATCTTTCCCAAAAGAACTCACTCAGAATCAGTAATCAATAATACATTTTATTTTTCTCTGTAATTTTGACATTTCCAATCTCATTTAACACTTTAATTAGGAAGAGTCTTTTTTTTTTTTTAAACTTGGTTCAAAAGATTTATAATCAACCAACACTTTTTATCATTCGAGTATAGCTCCGCCCCCCATTCATGCCTGTTTCTTAATGGAGCACACCATAAACTGTCTGTCCATTTGCATTTTAAAGGACAAACTTCTTAAAGTGATACACAACTTTGCTCATTGCTTTGAATTTCACACATTCCACATACAAAAAACATTGCTTTACAATCAGTACATATACAAAAACATTGTTTTACCAGCAGTATATAATTTCATCTTCAAAGACGTCTCTTTGTAATTTCCCTTTTTCTGACAAGACTTCTGTTTACCAAAATCCTGGTTACCTAACCCTAATTGGACATTGATCCAGATCATGATTAGTCAGACTCCCCGTGACTTTTCAGTCTCCCTAGCTCTTTCCTCATTTCTCCATCAAATTTCCCTTCATCCCCAATTTATTTATAACATAGTTGCCTGTCAGAAAAAGGATTTACCTCCGGGGTAATTTTGTTTTGCAATCCCCATTGACTCTTTCCACCATCCCAGATGCCTGTGGGTGGTGTACACAGTGAAATTGCTGTCGAATATTACAATGTGCACATTTTTCCTTATTAATAGTGGCAATAAAATGAAGACCATTGTCTGAACTTATGACAGTAGGTAGGCCAAACCTGGGAATAACTTCTCTTAACAACAATGTTACCATAGTTTCAGCAGTATTATTAGTGGTTGGTAGAGCTTCACTCCACCTGCTAAATAAATCTAAAATCACTAAGCAATATTTATAACACTGGGCCCTTGGCATTTCAATAAAATCAATCTGTATGCATTCAAACGATCGTGATGGCATTGGCGTCACCGCTGAGGGTATCTTAATTGATTTGCCTGGATTACTTTGTTGGCAAATTTTACATTCAGAGGCCTGCCACTACATTTCCTTTGTTATCCTATCATTCCCTCCTTACCAGCATGGGTAAGACGGGTAAATATGTATCGAATACACCAACTTGTCCAAGCGGGGTGTGCTGAATCAATGGCACAGCCCTCTTGTTTCCATAGTTATTATTATATATGAGAGGCGTCCCTCTGTAATGTACATACCTCCTTCATGTTTGGCAGGACCGTTCTATTTGCTAGCATCTGTTTACGTGCTGTCACTATGCATTTGGATGTACAGGCTGCATTGTTTGGATACACTATCGGCAACTCATTGCCTTTTGCTATAGGGTCCCCAGCATCAGTGTGTGCAGTACATTTAACAATGACCAGCTGTTATGCCTTAAGCAAATTACGCACAGAAAGGCATTCCCGTGCTCCCAATCCTGGGGAGCTTTGTAAGGTCGGAACTTCAAGGTATAGGGATGTTACTGACGGAACTGTCCCAGGTAAAGATGCCATTGCTACTGGTAGGGCATAGGGAGGTGGACATCTCCCAAGATTATCTAACTCCTCATCTTCATTACCAAATAGTGTCGTCGTGCCAGACATGAAGTCTCCTCCAGAGGATTTACCAGTACTGGGTTTATTTTTTACTAACCATCACCTGTTTCTCACTTCCTGTCTGTCTTTTAATTATTTCCTCTTGTTCCTCTGCCCACTGGCATTCTAGTTGCAATACGTTCCATCCTTTCCGAGTGCTATCCTTGTTTCTTAACTCTATACCCTTCTTACATACAGCATCCATCCAACTTCAAACTCTATACTCTCCTCATGCTTCTTCACTGCTTCTGCTTCCCATGTTTTAATTCCTTTCTTCCATCCTTTCCTGCCTTCCTTTCTCATATAAATGTCTCTACATTCCATGTTCCCCCTACTGGCCAGGCTTCATCCCCTAACCGTTTGGTCAACTTGTAACTTAACATTCTAAATATCTTATTATACTTAGGATTCAAATAACACATATGTTGGACTGTTATCCAGAGCATTCCCCATAGATAGATAAAGAGAAAGAAAACAGACTTCTTAATTCCGAATCGTTCCAAATATATCAACCAGGCCGACTCGCTAATGAGACCCCAGTTTCTCAATTTGGCTGACTTTTTAACTCTTTAATATACGACCCAAGTGTCTCAACGAAGCCGACTCGCTAACCGAGACCCCCGTTTCTCAACCTGGCAGACCTAAAATAAGCCCCAGGTGTCTCAACGAAGCAGACCCGCGAACCGGGACCCCCGTTTCTCAACCTGGCAGACTCCTTACTCTTTAATATACAACGCCACTTATTTCTCAACCCGACAACCCTTCGGATGTCTCAATAAGCCAGACGCACACCTCAACCCCCGTATCTCAACCCGACAAATCACGGATATCTCAACGAGGCTGATGAGCCCTTTGTAGAGAGAGAGAAAAAGAGAAAACAAAGAGTGATAGACAGAGAGAGAGAGAAAGAGAAACTGCTCAAGTCCTTCTTAAAAATATACACAGGCCCTTCTTAAAAATACTTACACAATTCTGTCTTAAAAATACATACACATCCCTTCTTAAAAAAAACATATAAAGCCCAACTGGTCTTACCTTTGTCTGTTTCGAAGAACCTCGGCAGGGAACCAATTCAATGTCTGATGAAGGATCACAGATGTTCCCGGGAGTTTCTAGGGAGTCGGTCTGACAAGGGGGCCGATAGAGCTCAGTTATCTCCCTTCCAATCCCGGCAACCTCTGCAACCTCTTGCACAGTCAGCCGTTGATGTGGTCCCAGCGAGGCCTGCATAACTACGCCAATGAAAAAGCTACTTTTATAACTACTAAACCAGGTTCGCTTCTTAATAAACAGACACCACACAACTGTTTGGTAGACCAGTTCAAAACTTTACTTAACATCAGCCGATGGAAGGGAGGGAGAACTCCAGTCAAGTGACCAATGTAGACACTTAACTGTGCTCAGCCACCTTCCCTGAACAACAGAATTACATTGCCTTAAATAGGGTTTTTTTGTCCCCTTAGCACATTTCACAGACATTAGTCATGGTCAGAGGTACAGGAAAAGGTTTCCACAGAATGCATCACATCAAAGGCCTTTTGTTTACATGTTACAAGATAACATTGGCCATTTGGTTTACGACATTTTATCTTTCTACTTCCCTGGTTCCTCTCTCGTCCTTCATAAACATTGGCCATTTGGATAATGCCATTTTATCTTCACAGAGATCACCCTAGCTCTTTCGCTGCTTCCTCGCTGTCATTTGGTCCCTCATAAACATTGGCCATTTGGTTTATGGCATCTTACTTCACAGAGATCTCTCTAGCTTCTCCTCTCTGCTTGTCACTTGGGAGACAATGTTATAGGATTTATTATCTCACACACCGCAACCTGAGGCAAGCCTAATTTGAGACTAAATATAAGCTGTAAGCTAGCCCAGAAGCCAATTTAATATCTTCTTATATTTTAACTAAAATTCGGCTTCATCATTGTTACCGTTGAAGATTGCTGAACAATGATGACATTATGCTATTCTTGCATCCCATTTATACACAAGATTTTCTTATGCTCTGGTCTGGAAGTGCCTCCTAGTCTCCCATGTGTAAGCATTCCATTAATTCTTGCCGTCATTGACCTCACGCAATTGTGAGAGTTGTGGGTGTAACCCATTGACAGGGGTTGCAGTTATAGCAAGAGTAAAACATCTCTAAACAAGTCACAATAAATCAGCATTTTCCCCGTAAAATAAGCTCCATCTGATATGATAAAATCGGTTTAATACAAAAGGATCTAAAAACAAATTTAAATTAATTGAGACAAATTATAGCAACATTTAAGAGACATTTATACACTATCCTCTGTATGTATTGCCCCCTTGGGTTTCTATTAAATCTTTTCTCCTCTCACCTTAAACCTATGTCCTCTGGTTCTTGATTTTCCCAACCCTGGGAAAAATACTGTGCATTCACCACCTCATGATTTTATACACTTCAATCATGTCACCCTTCAGCCTCTTGCACTCCAAGGGATAAAATCCTGGCTTACCTACCCTCTCCCTACACCTCAGACCTTCAAATCCTGGGAATATACTCAGAAGTGTTCTCTGCATTCTTTCCAGTTTAATGGCATTTCTCCTTTCATAGGATGACCAAAATTGAATGCAATGCTCCAAGTAAGGCTTTGCCAACGTCTTTTACAACAATAACAACATGTCCTAACTTACATACTCAATTCCCTGACTGATGAAGACCAGCATGCCAAATGCATTCTTCACTACCCTACTCTGTCACTGGATTCTTGACTTTCTGAACCATAGACCACAATCACTGAGCATGCGTGACAACAACACCTCCAAAATAATTCTCAACAGCGGTGCTCCACGAGGATGTGTTCTCGGTCCCCTACTGAACTTCATATACATTCACAATTGAATGGCCAAATTCTGCTCTATTTCCATCTACAAGTTTGCAGATGACACCACTGTGGTGGGCCAGACCACCAACATTGACAAGGCAGAGTACAAGAAGGAAACGGGGCGATTTGTGACATAGTGTCAGGCCAATAACCTCTCCCTCAATGTCAGCAAGCCAAAACTGATGGTGTAATCCTGTTCTATTAATGTTACCTCTGGTGTTTCCTAAAGATCTATCCTTGTCCCCTTTCCTTTTTTTCTCACCTGGTATGTTGGTGACATGTAGCTCCGTCACCACCTTTTCTTTCATTCTTTCAAGTGTTTATAATTGTCTGAAGTCAAATAAGTAGAATTTCCCTCCAATTAAATATTGGAAAGACCAAAGTGGCAATGCGACACTTCTCATTCCACCCATTTGTCTCGTGGCTGACAGAGTCTCATTTCGGCAGTTTGAAGTCCTGACATCACTTCTGGCCGCCAAATGAATTGTGAGCTCTATGTATTGGCTTTATTACAAAAAATGCTAAGTTTCGTACCAGACTCAGCCTCTGCTTCAGCTCTAGTGCCAAAACTCAGTTACCTTTGAGAAAATACTTTGCATTATTGGGCACTTTCGTTCCATTGTTGAAAAGCCAACAAAAACTGTCCTTTATTCTAACTCTCATCAAGACCTGCTAGTCCATCAACACCAAGCTGTATTTGTTCCTAGTTAAGCTACGTTTGGGTATGTGTTTAATCTTCCTAGAATGTTTTAAATCTTGCTCCCATCCCTTCCGACAACCAATCCCTTCCAGTACATTTACCACAATATTTCTTAATCTACCGAGGCGCAAAGCGTCAATTTGCTTTCCTCAGATCTGGGTCACTTTTATTCCGCTTTTTAAAAATATGTTTAAAACCTATTTTAATAATGCTTTTACTGTTCAGTCTTAATGTGTGGGTTCTTGTCAAATTTTAGTAACGATAAATTACGGTAGATAAAGTGTAAATGCAGAATGTCAACAGTAAGTTCTGGAAGTACTTGGCAGGTCACGTATTTGTGAGAGAGGAACTGTTTATAATTCAGATTCATCATCACTTCTTCGGGCGGCACAGTGGCGCAACGGTAAAGTTACTGCCTTACAGTGCCAGAGATCTGGGTACAATCGTGACGAAGGAATTTGTATGGAATTTGTACATTTTCCCAGTGACTGCATGGGTTTTCTCTGGGTGCTCCAGTTTCCTCCCACACCCCAAAGACATAGAGGCTTGTTGGTTTATTGGCTTCGGTAAAATTGTAAATTGTCTCTAGTGTGTAGGATAGTGTGATTGTACGGGGTGATCGCTGCTCAGCGTGGACTCGGTAGGCCGAAGGGCCTGTTTCCGCAGTATCTCTAGTCTAAAAGTAAGGTTCTTTCTAAAGTTGGGAACAACTGGCAATGAACAGATGCAGAGAAAGAGAGGAAGTAGGGGAAAATGGTGAGGATTGTGAAAGGTCGGAGATTAAATTACAAAAAGAATGCTGGTAAAGGTGAAAGATGCAAGTGAGGAAACAAAAGGTTAGATAGACACAATGTGCTGGAGTATCTCAGCAAGTCAGGCAGCATCTCTGGAGAAAAAGGATAGGTGACGTTTCAGGTCGGCTCCCTTGTTCTGACCCGAAATGTCAACCATCCTTTTTCTCCAGGGATGTTGCCTGGCCAGCTGAGTTACTCCAGCACTGTGTGTCTATCTTTGGTATAAACCAGCGTTTGCAATTCCTTCCCAAACAAAAGGTTAGTCTGGATGAGGTGTGAAAATGGGAAAGGGAATTATCACTAAAATAATTGAAGAAAAAAATTATAAATGCTAGAAACACTGTCTGAAATGTTGAACATTGAATTCAGAAGATTAAACTGTGCCTGGCTGGATACTGAGAAAGCTTGCATGAGACTTTTTCATATTGTGAAATAGGCAGCAAATGCAAGGTCAGAGTAGAGAGGATGGAGAAACAAGGTGAAAAGCAACCAGAAGCTAATGGTCACACTTGTGGACTGAATATGTGTTCTGCAAAGTTGTCGGCAAAACTGTATTTGATCTCCTTTGTAGAGGGCTTTACATTATGAGCAATAAATAGTGTAATATAAATTGCTCTCAGTGCAGCTTCAGCACTATGTATTTGGACTCATAAATAGTCAGAAGAGTGGAGTTGAGACCTTGTCATTTCATCACCTGTGGTTGTACGGGAAGTCTGAGATGGAAGAGTGAATCTGAGCTTACTGAAAGTACCAATCACTTCAGAATATTGAAAAAGAAAGAGAGAAGATGCGTCTCATGGTGGCATGGCATTGGAGGTGCCGACCAACGGTCATCCGTACACTAGTTCAAGCCTGGACACTAAGGATAATTTACAGAAGTCAATTAGCCTACAAACCTGCATGTCTTTGGAGTGTGGGAGGAAACCAGAGCACCCGGAGAAAACTCGTGCGGTTACAGGGAGAACGTACAAACTCCGTACAGACAGCACGTGTAGTCAGGATTAAGCCCTAATCTCTGGTGCTGTCAGGGAGCAAATTTACTGTTGTGGCACTGTGCTGCCCAGGTGATGAATATGGAGGCTATTGGGTTGTGGGCTGAATACAGAAATGCATTTCTGGGTCTGGTGGGATCAGTGGGAAGGGAGTGTGGGAAATGGATTGGACATAGTTGAGGGCCTCGTCAGCCACTGGGAATGGAGACAGTTATAGAAAGTCTGAACAGATGTGATGGGGCATGGAAAAACTGGGTGGGAGGACAGGAATACTGGCAGCAGCAGAGTGCAAGAAAAATGTATTTATTGTGGGAATTGCTGTGCAAACTGCAAGTGAATATGAATTGCTCAATTATTCCATGAAATGGAGAGAAAGAAGTTGAGGAATGGAAGAATCAGAAAATGATGGACATATTCTGACTTGAAACAATCAATGGGCTCTTTCTCTTTCCATTGATGCTAGCTGACCTGAGCGTTTCCAGCATTTTCTGTTATACTTTCACATTTCTAGTATCTGCAGCCTTTTATATTTTTTTAAGGAAAGGGCAGATGGGGTTATGGTAAGAATGGGATGGAAAATGTATTTACATTAAGCACGCTTGGGCTACAAACTGCAAAGTTACATTCCACATTATTGTAATGGATACCATTCACAACCACCACTTCAAAGGATCTGAATAAAACAAATTTAGCATTTATATAAGATTTCAAAATTGTTTTTTACTGGTGTTTTAAGTCTTACAACCTAAACCTTTTTATTGGATATTCCAGTTTTTTCCCTCCAAATTAAGCGTTTTAATTGAAGTCATGTCTCGGACAAATGTGCCATAATTTGAGTTGACAAGAAACCATTGGTATTTTTATCCGAATTTGGCGGCCACGTTGTACCAGCTGCTGTGTCACCGAGATCTTTGTGACCGCATTAATTTCCATATGACCAGATTCAACCATGATTGCCACATCTCGTGCAACAGTTTAGAGAGGAAAATGGCCACGAAGCTCTGCAGTATGACATAAGGAACTTGTTTGGCGATGAGATTTAGGCAGGAGTTAACTGTTTGTTTGCCTCATAACATCGGTTGCTGTGTCAGAATTGACTAATTAGTATCTGTTTCGTAGAACACAGAACAGTACAGCACAAGAACAGGCCCTTCGGCCCAGCATGTCTGCGTCAAACATGATGCCAAGGCCAAGTCTCGTTAACCTGCACATAATCCATATTCCTCCATTCCCTGTATATACATGTGCCTATGCAAAGTTTCTTAAGTGCCGCTATTATTTTTGCCTCAACCACCGCCTATTGGCAGCATGTTTCGCATTATCTAATTCTCAATTGCTTGACTGTAGACTTTAGAGATGCAGCGTAGAAACAGGCCATTTTGCCCATTGAGTCCATGTCGACCAACGATCACCCCGTACACTAGCACTATCCTACACACTCGATGGGCAATTTATAATTTTACCGAAGCCAATTAACGTACAAACCTGTACATCTTTGGGTGTGGGAGAAAACCTATGCAGTCATGGGGAAAACGTACAAATTCCGTACAGACAACGTCGGTAGTCAGGATCAAACCCGGGTCTCTTGCGCTGTAAGGTAGCAACTCTACTGCTGTGCCACTGAGCTGCCCCTGAGGTAGTGAATTCTAAGGAGTAACATGTTGTTCACTCATAAAGGATCTTAAACCAGATGAAGGATCCTTGGTACCAACAATGTAACTTGTGATCACGTATTTTTTTTTTCAAATTTAAAAAAAGGCAGACACATTTGAATGCCTGCTGCTTAACCATAAAGGAAAGGATTTCTGCAGCCTACATTTTTACTGATATTTTTTGTATCTGCCAGAAATTTGTTATAACTACAGGTGCACAACCTTTTATCCGAAATTCCAAATAACGAAAAGCTGATGGTGTGCAAGGTACGTCTTATTCTTGGGGTGGCGCAGCTCGGGCTGTGGGCGAACTGCCACTTGTCGCCGTAGCGGCCCATCGGGGAGCGGATTCCTCTGGAGTTGGAGGGGGAGGGGGGTATTGTGCTGTTTGATCGCCCCCTGCTATCCCAGGGACAGGGAGACACAGCAGCTTTTGAGAATGGTGGGCAATCACTTCCAAAGTTCTGCCCACACAGTCAGTATACTTCTCCTACACTTGTCTCCCACACTAAGATCATCTCGCAGAGAATGATCCCAGCCTAACCCTCCCTATTCTCTCCTATTCTGCAAGAAAAAACTACATTGAAGACTCAAACTCGCGATCGAGTAACTGCCGGGATCGAGGCGCAAACTCGCGACCTTGCGGATATGAGCCGAGCACTCTACCACTGAGCCAGCCGTTAAAATCTACGCTAAAAATCTTCCATTCCAAAAGCCGAAAAATTCCGAATTACGAAAAGTGTCTGGTCCCAAGGCTTTCGGATAAAAGGTTGTGCACCCTGTACTTGATTTTAGAAAATGCATAACTTTATCAAGATCAACAATTATTGTTGAAAATCAAAAAAAACAAAACAGATATGGGCCAAACGCAGGTAGGTGGGACTGGTGTAGATGGGACATGTTGGTCAGTGTGGACAAGTTCGGCCAAAGGGCCTGTTTCCACACTGTATGACTCTATCACTATGTTGGAAAACAAACAAAAGCAGAAAATGTCATAAATCGTAGGCCAGGTGGCCATGTGAGGAAAGAGAAACCAGTCACCATTTCAGGTTGGAGACTTTTTGTCAGAATTGAAAAGAAGATAAAAGAACCCTTAAGACAGTAAGGAGAGTAATTATTGCTCTTACTTTATTCCTCTTGAGAAGGAGGCAGTGAGAAGCTATTATGATTGCAGTGTGGAAGGTAGGCAGTTCCAAGATTTTTGACCCGGAGTTGAAGGAACAGCAAGTTAGGTTCATTGATGTGTGTGTGTGACTTGAATGGCAGCTTGGTGGTGGAAAATGAAACTTGCTGGTTTTGGACATGATGCCAATAACATCTTGGTAAGTCACTGTAGTAAGTTGTGTAGAACGTACATGATATTAACTCTGCTGTGTTGTGGAGGGAGCAGGTTATTTAAAGCTGGATTACAGATAATGTACAAAAAAAATTGGAAGATTGAAGAAATCTTCTTGACAGCTAAACCAGCAACTGGTTTCAATGTGAATTATTTCTCTTTACCCAGATGCTGCCTGATCTGCTGAGTTTCCAGCATTATCTGATTTTTAGTTAAAATTTCTAGCATTTGCTTTAAAAAAAAAAAAAAAATCAACTTACTGTTAACTATAGCTAATTGGCTAAAAGCCTACCAGTCAATTGGGGGTTCCAAAAGGATGAGACTTCATTTTTGGCATCTTTCCTTCAGAATGTGTATCACAAACTGTTGTGTGTCCACGTTTTCACTATGGCAAAACAGTACTCTTGTGATGTTCATATTTTGTAATCTTCCCCTGTGGTTTCCTTGTAACATGCCAGTCTGAAATCATGTTTCATGTACTTGTATTATCTTTCATGCATCTCCTATTGTGATCCTATAACCATGTTGGCGTCTGTGGTCAATTCAGTCAACAAGAAAATTGGACGCTCATAAAATGTTTTTGGCTGTTGTATTCTTGACTGATGAAAGGAGTATTTACATATATCAATAGTGTGCTGGAATGTCTTGGGTGTGAACTACTATTGTATCCTTGGCCCTCAGCAAATATGTGTAATGCATTTCATGTTCCCTTGTAATAGCTGTGGATTATGGGTATCAAAGATATGAGGACATTTGTTTAAAGAAATGTCATTGTCTTGTGTAGGAAGGAACGGCAGATGCTGGTTCACATCGAAGATAGACACAAAGTGCTGGAGTAACTTAGGAGGTCAGGCAGCATCTCTGGAGAAAACTAATTGGTGATGTTTCGGGTCATGACCACTGTTGAACGAACAACTGTCTGTCACCATTTTGCTAGAATTTGAATCTATGAAATTGTATGAATAAATATTGCAAATGGATTCAAATGGGTAATAATGCTCCTGGAAGTCGAATAGTGTGCCAACATTTCTGGTTCCAGAACCTTAACATCCTTGTTAATCTTAACATCATTGTTAAGGTGCTCATTCACACTAGTTGTATCCTACACACTAGGGGCAATTTACAGAGGCTGATTAACCCCCAAACCTGCACATCTTTGGGATGCGGGTGGAAACCGGAGCACTCAGAGAAAATCCATGAAGTTCACAAGGAGATTGTACAAATGCCATACTGACTGCACCCATAGACAGAATCGAACTCTGGTCTCTGGCGCTGTAATAGCCCTGTCCCATGGTATGAGTTCATTCCAAGAGCTCTCTCGGGTTTAAAATAAATCAAACTCGTGGTAAGCACGGAGAATGAACGTAGCGGGTACGTCGGAGCTCGGGGACGTCTCTTAGCGCTAACGTCAGGTACTCTGGAAGACTTGCTAACGGCAGGTAAGCACGGGAAGACTCTTGAAGATTTTTCAACATGATGAAAATTGTCCACAAGAGCCCCAAATACCGACGAGTGGCTCTTACCGTAAATCTCCGAGTTCGAATCGGGGCAAACTCAGGAGAACTCTTGGAATGAACTCGTACCGTGGGGCGAGTTTTAGACAACAACTCTACTACTGTGCCACCTATAATGCTGGAAAAGACGACAGAAGGCATTTGCTCCATTAAGGGGTGCACTCCAGTAATCAGCACCTTATAAAAAGTCACTAGAAAAGGGGAAAGTTCCTTTTAGGGTAAAGTAATCTGGTGTACTGGAAATTGGTGACTTTCTTGAAAGGAATTTAGTGGTGGCAGATTATTCTTCATTCAGTGAGTTGCAAAGGCCAGCACTACAAACAGCTGGTGTTATTAACTGCATCATAATCACATCAGCTTTTTGTTTGTGCCGTTTCTCAGGACCGCTTCTATTTTCTAAGTCACTTGAATCTGCTACTTTTGCCTGTAAGATCAAATCTTTATGACGAATGGGGTTTTGCATTGTATGTGTTCGTGTTTGCTATACTCTTCCACAAATTGATTAATCTGAAATCTGCTATTAAAACAAATTTGATTTAATTCTGGGCATTAACTGCGTCTCTCTCGAGCACTGTTCACTTCCCCTTGTCTTGTTTTTTTGCCAAATGAGCAGGGCTGTGGCCACAATAACAACAAAATACTGCCTCTTGGATTGAACACTGACGGAAAAGAGAGAACAACAAAGTGTTTGGGGGAAAAAATATAGAGATAAAGTGCTGGAGTAATTCAGCAGGTCAGGCAGCATCTCTGTAGAACATGGATAGGCGATGATTTGGATTGGGGTCCCTCTTCATTCTGAAGAGGGTTCTGACCCATAACATCAACTACCCATGTTCTCCAGGGTAGCCTATTAGTAAGGCTCCGCTGAGTTACTCCACTTTTTTCGTAAACCAGCATCTGCAGTTCCATGTTTCCAAAGTTTTTGTTTCACAAAGTTGTGTCTTTCACAACTGTCTTAGAGCTCTTCATGGCAGTGAAAATGTCACCTTTTGAGTCTCATCAATTATCATGTAATGGCAAGAAGCAGTACGTTGAAGGACGAATGCATTGTGCCACCATGTGACCTATTTGAATATCATTTTAAGGCATGCAGTGATGCAAGTTTTTATTGAAGCTGTTTTTCCATTGTATTTGAACACAATGGACGGGTCAACATTGGAACAATGGATTTGTCAACACAGTATATGGTGTTCCAGAATTAGTTCAGTGGTGAGTCCCATGTAAAATATCCGTGCTGCCTGTTTCAGATTTTGGATGACCCATTTCTCAGCCATTTTATTGTTTAAAAAAAAAAATGTTTTGAACAGATCCTAATTGACTTAAAAGAAGGCCCTAGGAGTGGAAGGGGTGAAAGAGTGAAGAAAAGTTGGTTATTTCAGCAGCACTTTTCAATTTGCAAATTGCATTGAAACTTTCATGCCTGCAGCAGAAAAGTAATGAATGAAAATTTTGGGAGACAGACGTTTGTCCATTTCCACAACATTACTGTTATTTATCCAAAGAAGGTGTCATATTGATTTCTGCTAGCTCTGTTGTGTTCATGAGTCAGATGAGCAGAAGCAGGCCATTCGGCCCATCACATCTACTCCTCCATTTTATTTTACCATAGTTAACATGACACATGCAAAGGTCATTTGACCCACTGAGTCCATGCTGAATCTCAGCACAACGATCCCGGCAGACGTTAATTTTCGTACTTAATTTGAAACATTAATTCAAGGTCATGTCTGCCTTTTCTGAAGGTCCACGATGTGCTTTAAGCACATTTCCAAGTAATGGATATAACAAGACATGGAAAAGCACAACATGCTGGAGTAACTTAGCGGGACAGGCAGCATCTCTGGAGAGAAGGAATGGGTGACATTTCGGGTCGAGACCCTTGTTATAGAAAAGCACAACTCAGCCATGTGTCCTTCGGCCAAACATGATGCAAAGGAAACTAATCTCCTCTGCCTGCACATGATCCAAATCCTCCAGTCCCTGCATATCCATGTGCCTATCCGAAAGCCAGATAGGTAGGTAGGTAGGTAGGTAGGTAGGTAGGTAGGTAGGTAGGTAGGTAGGTAGGTAGGTAGGTAGGTAGGTAGGTAGGTAGGTAGGTAGGTAGGTAGGTAGGTAGGTAGGTAGGTAGGTAGGTAGGTAGGTAGGTAGGTAGGTAGGTAGGTAGGTAGGTAGGTAGGTAGGTAGGTAGGTAGGTAGGTAGGTAGGTAGGTAGGTAGGTAGGTAGGTGGGTAGGTAGGTAGGTAGGTAGGTAGGTAGGTAGGTAGGTAGGTAGGTAGGTAGGTAGGTAGGTAGGTAGGTAGGTAGGTAGGTAGGTAGGTAGGTAGGTAGGTAGGTAGGTAGGTAGGTGGGTAGGTAGGTAGGTAGGTAGGTAGGTAGGTAGGTAGGTAGGTAGGTAGGTAGGTAGGTAGGTAGGTAGGTAGGTAGGTAGGTAGGTAGGTAGGTAGGTAGGTAGGTAGGTAGGTAGGTAGGTAGGTAGGTAGGTAGGTGGGTAGGTAGGTAGGTAGGTAGGTAGGTAGGTAGGTAGGTAGGTAGGTAGGTAGGTAGGTAGGTAGGTAGGTAGGTAGGTAGGTAGGTAGGTAGGTAGGTAGGTAGGTAGGTAGGTAGGTAGGTAGGTAGGTAGGTAGGTAGGTAGGTAGGTAGGTAGGTAGGTAGGTAGGTAGGTAGGTAGGTAGGTAGGTAGGTAGGTAGGTAGGTAGGTAGGTAGGTAGGTAGGTAGGTAGGTAGGTAGGTAGGTAGGTAGGTAGGTAGGTAGGTAGGTAGGTAGGTAGGTAGGTAGGTAGGTAGGTAGGTAGGTAGGTAGGTAGGTAGGTAGGTAGGTAGGTAGGTAGGTAGGTAGGTAGGTAGGTAGGTAGGTAGGTAGGTAGGTAGGTAGGTAGGTAGGTAGGTAGGTAGGTAGGTAGGTAGGTAGGTAGGTAGGTAGGTAGGTAGGTAGGTAGGTAGGTAGGTAGGTAGGTAGGTAGGTAGGTAGGTAGGTAGGTAGGTAGGTAGGTAGGTAGGTAGGTAGGTAGGTAGGTAGGTAGGTAGGTAGGTAGGTAGGTAGGTAGGTAGGTAGGTAGGTAGGTAGGTAGGTAGGTAGGTAGGTAGGTAGGTAGGTAGGTAGGTAGGTAGGTAGGTAGGTAGGTAGGTAGGTAGGTAGGTAGGTAGGTAGGTAGGTAGGTAGGTAGGTAGGTAGGTAGGTAGGTAGGTAGGTAGGTAGGTAGGTAGGTAGGTAGGTAGGTAGGTAGGTAGGTAGGTAGGTAGGTAGGTAGGTAGGTAGGTAGGTAGGTAGGTAGGTAGGTAGGTAGGTAGGTAGGTAGGTAGGTAGGTAGGTAGGTAGGTAGGTAGGTAGGTAGGTAGGTAGGTAGGTAGGTAGGTAGGTAGGTAGGTAGGTAGGTAGGTAGGTAGGTAGGTAGGTAGGTAGGTAGGTAGGTAGGTAGGTAGGTAGGTAGGTAGGTAGGTAGGTAGGTAGGTAGGTAGGTAGGTAGGTAGGTAGGTAGGTAGGTAGGTAGGTAGGTAGGTAGGTAGGTAGGTAGGTAGGTAGGTAGGTAGGTAGGTAGGTAGGTAGGTAGGTAGGTAGGTAGGTAGGTAGGTAGGTAGGTAGGTAGGTAGGTAGGTAGGTAGGTAGGTAGGTAGGTAGGTAGGTAGGTAGGTAGGTAGGTAGGTAGGTAGGTAGGTAGGTAGGTAGGTAGGTAGGTAGGTAGGTAGGTAGGTAGGTAGGTAGGTAGGTAGGTAGGTAGGTAGGTAGGTAGGTAGGTAGGTAGGTAGGTAGGTAGGTAGGTAGGTAGGTAGGTAGGTAGGTAGGTAGGTAGGTAGGTAGGTAGGTAGGTAGGTAGGTAGGTAGGTAGGTAGGTAGGTAGGTAGGTAGGTAGGTAGGTAGGTAGGTAGGTAGGTAGGTAGGTAGGTAGGTAGGTAGGTAGGTAGGTAGGTAGGTAGGTAGGTAGGTAGGTAGGTAGGTAGGTAGGTAGGTAGGTTGGTAGGTAGGTAGGTAGGTAGGTAGGTAGGTAGGTAGGTAGGTAGGTAGGTAGGTAGGTAGGTAGGTAGGTAGGTAGGTAGGTAGGTAGGTAGGTAGGTAGGTAGGTAGGTAGGTAGGTAATCCTTTACAGGAGTCCCACAACAGCTTCAAGACAGACATAACACCACACATCTCCTCAGATGACTTCCATACTTAATAAGTTGAAATACAATGAATGGATACTAAAAAAGTGCAAAGTTATTTTTGTGCATTGTAAAACCTTATAGCAGCTGGTATACAAGACTTCCTATATCTCTCAGTTTTGCACATTGGTGCAATCAGTCTCTGACTGAAGGTGCTGCTCTTGATCACCTTCAGGGCGTGGAGTGGGTGAGTGGGGTTGCTCATTATTGAACCCAGTTTGTTCAGAGTTCTGGCCTCTGCCACCTGCTGGACCGTTAGTTGCTCAGCCCCGACCACTGAGCCGGCCTTCCTGATCAGCTTGTCCAGTCTGTTTTTGTCCACTATGCGGGCGCCTTCTCCCCAACAGGCCACAGCAAAAAACAGAGCACTGGCCACCACTGAATGGTAGACACTGCACAGCAGGGGTTGGCAGATGTTGAATGACCTTAGCCTCCTTAAGAAATACAGTCGACTTTGTCCCTTCCTGTACACCGCCTCCATATGACTCTTCCAGTCCAGCTCACTGTCAAGCTGCACACCAAGGTACCTCAGTGCCCCTGATGGTGATTGGTGTTGGTTGAGTCCTCCTCCTCCCCCTCCTGAAATCCACAACTATCTCCTTCGTTTTTGTGGTGTTGAGATGGAGGTTATTGTGTGCACTCCACTCCACAAAGTTGTTTATTGTATCTCTATACTCCTCCTCATTGCCCCCTTTGATGAGGCTGACAACAGCTGTGTCATCTGACAATTTCTGCTACTACGCGGTGGTGAATCTGGAATTCATTGCCACTGATGGCTGTGGGGGTGAAGTCATTGGGTATTTTTAAGGCGGAGATTGACACATTTTTGATTAGTAAGGGTGTCGAGGGTTATGGGGGAAAAAGCAGGAGAATGTGGTTGAGAGTAAAGATAGATCAGCTACTATTGAATGGCGGAGTAGACTCGATGGGCTGAATAGCCTAATTCTGCTCCTCTGACATGACCTACCGTATCTGCCTCCACCACCGCACCTGGAGACGTGGGTAATGAATGCTAATTAATTTAGTGGAAAATATAATACAGTGTAGTGCTCCCAAATATCTTCAAATGTAAAAGCTCAAATTAGTTTTTTTTAATTGAATATTTCCTTCAGCTCCATTTTTTTGGAGTGCAAGTTTGAATTCGCCTCAAATGTTGTAAGATTGACACAGAAAGCTGGTGTCACTCAGCGGGTCAGACAGCATTTCTGGAGAAAAGAAATGGGTGTCGTTTTGGGTCGAGGCCCTTCAGCCTGAGAGTCAGGGTAAAGGGAAATGAGAGATAGACTGTAATATAGAGGAAACAGGCCGTCATTAGCTGTGGGCTAAGTGAAAACAAATTGCAGGCAATGAGACTCACCAAGATAACTTTGAAGCTAGTCCGAAGGGTGAGGGAGGGATGGAGAGAGAGGGAATGCAAGGGTTATCTGAAGTTAGAGAAATCAATATAATACTACTGGGTTGTAAGCTGCCCGAGCAAAATATGAGGTGCTGTTTGCAATTTGCATTTGGTCTCACTCTGACCATGTAGGAGGCCCAGGGCAGAAAGGTCAGCGTGGGAATGAGAAGGGGAATTAAAGTGTTTGGCAACCAGGAGAACAGGTAGGTCCAAACAGACTGACGAAGGTGTTCAACGAAATGATCGCCCAGTCTACGTTTGGTCTCGCCGATGTATTAGAGTCCACACCTTGAACAATGGAACCAGTAGATATAAGATGTTGTAAGACCTCTGTTGTCTCATGCATTCCTCTCGACAATTTTTCTTTCTTTGCTTGTTGGGTAAAAGTCACAAATGAACATATCTGTAGTTGTGCAGGAAAGAACTGCAGATGTTGGTTTAAATCGAAGATAGACACAAAATGCTGGAGTAACTCAACGGGACAGGGAGCATCTCTGGAGAGATACCTATAGTTGAATTACCAATTGAATGTAAAGTAATTTGCAATGTGCAAAGGTATGATACAACCAATTTTTAAAATTATTATTTTGCATTTATCTCTCCTATCTCAATTTAACTTAAAAGCGGTCGTATTTTCCAATGTTTGATCCCAATTTATCTGTTTGTTTTGAAGGAATGTATCTTATCTGGAATCATGTCAGTAAATGGGAAAAAGGTGTTGCATATGGACCAAAATTCCTACTATGGAGGGGAAAGTGCTTCCATTACGCCCTTGGAGGAAGTAAGTGCATTTTTTTTTAAAGGGTTGATTAGAAACATGGGAATGTATGTGTGGTTAACTGCCGAGCGACTGCCATATTAATGCCGTGTGGTATCACAGTACAGGCAATTCCTGCATTGCGGCTGTTTAGATTATAGAAATTGGTAATGTAGGTTAAAGAAAAGTGTCCAAGAAAATGTAAATAGACTATTTAAATACTTTTTAAGACGTCACTGCCATTCATTAAGATTGTGGGTCATTTCTGACCGTGGACTATAATTATAGTTTTTTTTGGATCTTAACTCAATTTACTCAAGGATGAGGAGCAGAGAACAATCTATTAAGATGGCAGGACATTGAAAGGGGTCCTAAGCTCACAGGATCCAAAGTGCCAAATCTTATTAAAACTTTGTTTCGGACAGAGCTAGGGATTGATTTTGGGCAAACACATTTCAGAAAGATGCCAAAATATTGAAGAAGATGCAGAGGAATTGTGCCAGAGGCCAGGGATAAGAGTATTCTGTTATCTGGCGGGACTGAGGAAGCTGGGGGTGTTTTCTTCCTCATTTATAGCAGTGAAAATTTAAGAAAATTGATATAATTATTTAAAGTTATGACACAGATCGATGGTGGTAGCAAGGTTAATAATTAGAATATATAGACATCAGGTAGTTGGCAAAAGAGACAGAAGGGAGATAAGATTTTCTCTTTTGCAGTAATTTTTTTTTAATTGTCACGTGTACTGAAATGTAGTGACAAGCTTTTGTTTGTGTGTTATTCAGTCAGAAAAAGACTATGCATGAAAACAATCAAGCCATCTACAGTGTAAGGATAACGGGACAACATTTAGTGCACAGATGTAACATTGTAGTCTGATGAAAGAAAGTTCAAAGGTCTCCAATGAGGTAGATGGAAGGTCAGGAGTGCACTCTAACTGATGAGATGGGTGATGTTCAGGTTGAAAAGGCAGCAGTAACTGATCAAAACTTTCTAAGCGGAATGAAGAGTTGCAGGGCTTGACTATAAGTGGTGGGTGGGAAGCAAAGTGAAATTATAAAGGGAAGATTTAACATTTGTGAGTAGGATCATTCCTGAAGCCAGTGGAATCCTGCTTTACTCTATTGATGTAGCTTGAAGTACCATTTGCAGAAAAGAATCCTAGTTGCACTTTGCTAAACTGGAACTGCTTTTGAAAGAGCTATTCATCTTCCTCTTCCATTGACGTGAGTGTGGCATTGTGTTTGATAAATGCACACAATGGCAAGATTGAAGTTACAGGACATGGTTCCATTGCAGTAACAGACGATTTTGAACGATAATGCTTTCACTATAGCAGCGGAAGGTTTTGGGTCGATCCCATGACCTGGTCTGGCTGGCAGTCCAGCGTGGTATTGAGAACTTTGCACAGTGAGGTGCTGTCTTTTAGATAACACATTTAAGTGAGGGTTTTCTCAGATGAACACCAATTGTTCCTCCTCAACCAACATGACAGGAGGCAGTGTTGCAGTAACTCAGTGGATCAGTCTCTCTGGAGTACATGGATGGGTGATGTTGTGGGTCAGGACCCTTCTTCAGTCAAAGGTGAACTTCGTATTTCAAATTGTTGTTGGAGGCACCATCTCATGAACAAAATTAGATGTTGCATTTCAAATTTTGCAACCATGATTATATTTAATTATGAGGCATTTTCTGAATTGTAAGTTGTTGCAACATTAATTCTTCAATATATATTTATAGGGTAGACCTCAAATTGAACTAGCTGGCCTTTGGATGTAAAAAGCTACCAAATAAACAAATCTAAATGTTCTCTTCCTTTAGCTCTTCAAAAGGTTCAAAGTTGCTGGTGGTCCTCCAGAATCCATGGGAAGAGGCAGGGACTGGAATGTCGATTTGATACCCAAGTTCCTCATGGCAAATGGTAATACATTTTATTGAAGTTTTTAAACATCATTTAGAACTTGCATTTAAAAACCATTCTAGTATGGAAATCAGTGAAGGGCACATTGATTTGAAATACTGCCAGGGATCCAGCTGATTAAATCCATTTAGAAATACAGCGTGGAAACAGGCCCTTCGGCAGTTTGCACCAACCAGCAATCACCTGAACACTAACACTTTCCTACACACGAGGGCTAATTTACAATTTTACTGAAGCCAATTAACCTTCAAACCTGCTCATCTTTGGATTGTTGCTAGAAACTGGAGCACCTGGATAAAGCCCACATGGTCACAGGGAACGTACAAATTCACCAGCCATAGTCGGGATGGAACCCAGGTCTCTGGTGCTGTGAGGCAGCAACCCTGCCACTGTGCCGCCCTGTTGAACACAACCTCTGTGAATGTGTGTGTGTGTGTGTCTGGTGTGGGGTTCATTATAATGTGGGACAAAGCATTCTTTTCTGTTGAAATGATTTGGGGACAAAAATAGAATGTAGTCTTGAGTGCATGACACAAATCTGTCCATAATTTGCGAGGTTACAGTGCAGCAGCAGAGGGAACAGTCTCGGCTTCAGTGCAGCCACCAGACAAATTATGAGCATGATTAGTCCACCCAGTCCTGCTATCTTTTTCTATTTAATAAGTTTATGGCTGATCTGATTGTGACCTCAACTCTACTATCCTGTTAACTAACAGTAACCTTTCACTCCCCTCACTTTAGGTTAGTTTAGTTTAATTTATTATTGTGTCGTGTATCGAGATACAGTGAAAAGCTTTTTTTGTTGTGTCTATCCAGTCAGCAGGAAGACTATACATGATTACAATCAAGCCGTCACAACATACATATACAGGATAAAGGGAATAATATTTAGTGCAAGATAAAGTCCAGTAAAGTATGATTAAAGATAGTCTGAGGGGCTCCAATAAGGTAGATGGAGGTCACGCCAGCTCTGTAGTTGAAGATGGGATGATTCAGTTACCTGATAACAGCTGGGAAGAAACTGTCCTTGAATTTGGAGGTGTGCGTTTTCACATTTCTGTATCTCTTACCTGATGGGACCGGGGAGAAGAGGGAACGACGGGGTGAGACTAGTCCTTGTTTGGAAGCTTATCCACCTGCCTTAAAAATATTAACTCTATTTCCTCTACCCTTTCTGGAAGAGACCTGTTCTCCAAAGGGAGAGGGAAAATATTTTACCTTAACTTTGCCATAAAGGGATGATGTTTTGGGGAAGTGAGCCCTAGTTTGGTATTCTCTTGAGAGGAAGCGCCTGATGAACCTCCACCCTATCAAGAACCCAAAGAAATCTGAGTACCAGGAGAAATTACACAGTTGCCTTCACTGCTTACCTTTTGAATGAATTGAGGACAATGATCATTGTTTCAATTGCAGATGCTAGATACCTGAAATAAAATCAGAAAAATTCATGTTTCATGTGACTGACATTTCATTGGATGTTCTGTTGTTTGAAAGGTCACTGCAAAGTTAACTCTGATTCTCTATCCCGAGAGCCAGCTCAATCTTTGGTGCCCAAATTTCCCAATCCTAATTTGTCTCCACAAGGTCATTTTGAATATGTAATCTTTGAGTACATATCACCATGAAGTTGGTTTGGATATTCGGTTTGTTGCTCGGCTATCTTGCATATTCTACGAAGTTTCTGGTTGATGTTTTATAGGACAGCTTGTTAAGATGCTGCTTTATACAGAGGTCACCCGTTACTTAGACTTCAAAGTGGTAGAAGGAAGTTTTGTCTACAAAATGGGGAAAATCCACAAAGTCCCTTCTACGGAGACTGAAGCTTTAGCTACTGGTGAGTAATAGCACATGATAACTTGTTTGTTATATTTGTCCATTTAAACTTTAGAGATACAGGGCAGAAACAGCCCACCAAGTGCTCGCCGGCCAGCAATCACCCTGTACGCTAGCACTATTTTACAGGGGGAAATTTACAGAAGCCAATTAACCTACAAACCTGTATGTTTTTGGAGTGTGGGAGGAAACTGGAGCACCCAAAGAAAACGCACAGGGTGAACGTACAAACTCCGTACAGACAGCACCCATAGTCAGGATAGAACCTGGCTCTGTGGCGCTGTAAAGCAGCAACTCTACTGCTGCGTCACCATGCTGCCCGTCGTCCCCTTGTAGTGGGTTTTCATTTGAAATGGTCTTCAAAGTATTAAAATTATAATTCTTACTTAAGCGGCCTCAGTGTCCCTACAGAATGAGTCTGAAGAAGAGTCCAGTCCCGAAAAGTTCTTCCAGCACTTTGCGTTTTGCTGTGTCCCGACAAACTATTTGAACAGAAATACAATGAAATCTCACTCTTGTCTGTCTTACCCTGGGGACAGGTTACAAGCTGCTCATGGGATCAAACATAGGAATGCAGGGTCACCAGCACCCAGTCTATACTGGGATGTCAGCTGAGTGCTGTCTATTGGGAGGTGAAAGTTTTGGATTGCAGTTGCATGCATTTTGTTTTGAACTGCTGGAAATATGGCCTGCTTTTAATTCTTCCTTTGTAAAATGTTAGTTCTTTCCAATGATGCCTCCTGAATCTTTGAGTACTTTACTTTAGTTTCGACTTGCAGAGTGGAAACAGACCCTTTGTCCCACTGAGTCTGCTTCTACCTGCGATCACTCCGTACACTAGTTCTATCCTACACACGAGGGGCAATTTTACAGAAGTCGGTTAACCTACAAACCTGCACGTCTTTGGGATGTAGGAGGAAACCAGAGCACCCAGAGAAAATGCACGTGGTCATTGGAAGAACGTGCGATTTCCATACAGACAGCACCCGTAGTCGGGAATGAACCCGGGTCTCTGGCACTGTAAGGCAGCAATTCTACCATTGTGCTGCCCGAATCGTTTTGTTTTAGTCTTGTTTCTTTTGGACATGTGTCTGGCGATGAGTTTCTCTGAGTGTGATTATCTGCGCACGGAACATAGGATGCATATTATATAACTGGATATCGTGGCAATTAATCAATGACACTCTTCATCCTCTTGGAGGGGAACATTTTATATAACTCCATCAGATCATCGTTCAGACCCTTCTGCTGCAGAATAAACAAACCTAGCCTATCAAGCCTAGCAGAGGGGCGGCACGATGGCGCAGCGCCAGAGATGGGCTTGATCCTGACTACGGGTGGTGTCTGTCTGTAGTTTGTTCTAACCGTGACTTACATGGGCTTTCCCTGGTTTCCTCCCACATTCCAAAGATATACAAGTTTGGAGACTAATTTGCTTGGTTAAATTGTCCCCATTGTGTGTAGGATGTGTTAAGAGTGCATGGAATGCTGATTCGGACGGTGGACCGAATGGCCTGTTTCTGCGCTGTATTGCTCAACAATACTAAAATCTCTCCTTTTAACTGATCCAGGCAATATCCTGATCAATCTCTGTACTCTCATTTCCAGCGCAGTGTGATAACCAACTCGCATGCTCCTTGTTCATGATCAGCCACATTTGGGAATAGAAAACGTGCCTATAATTTGCTGTTTACCACTTGACATTACTTTTGCCTTTATTTTGGTTTACATTCGAGATTCAGCTTGGAACGAGCCCTTCGGTCCACTGAGTCCACACTGACCAGCAATCACCCATTCACACTAGTTCTATGTTATCCCACTTTCACATCCACTCCCAACACACTCGGGGCAATTTACAGAGGCCAATTAATCAGAGGCCAATTAACCCGTGGGAGCAAACCCACATGGTCGCAGGGAGAGCGTGCAAATCCACACAGACAGCATTCGAGGTCAAGATTGAACAGGCCAGGTCTCTAGTGTTGCGAGGCACAGCTCTACCAGCGGTACCACTGTCCCGCCCCATTTTATTTAAGTGTTTTCTCTTAATTGCTTCTTGCTTACACGAATAAAATTGCTTTTTCTAGAAGTGGGAATTTTCTTTTATCTCGTGTTCTAGTTTTTTTTTTTAAATGTTCCCATTTAAAGTCATCCCTTATGCCATGACTGTTGCTATTTCTTCAGTTTATTTCTATGCTGTAGCTTTAACCATTCTCACTATAGCAAAGGCATAGCTTTAAGGTGAGAGTGGCAAACTTTAAAGGAGATGTATGAAGAAGGTTTTGTTTTACAGTGGCTGGTGGGTGACTGGAGTATGTTGTCTGGGGTGGAGTCAGATATGATAGCAGTCTTTAAGAGGCTTTTACATAGGTATGTGGATATGCAGAGAATGGAGGGAAAAGGATCACATGCAGGCTAAGGAGATTAGTTTATCTTGGCATTATGTTCGGCAAAGATATTGAGGGTCGAAAGGGCTGATCCTGTACTGTTTCACCTACACCACCAATAGCACTATCCTACACACTAGTACTATCCTACACACTAGTAACAATTTACAATTCTTACTGAAGACAATTGACCTACAAACCTGTACATCTTTGGAATGTGGGAGGAAACCAGAACACTCGGAGAAAACCCACACGGTCACGGCAGGAACCTACAAACTCCATACAGAGCACACCTGTGCTCGGGGTCGAACCCGGGGCTCTGGTACTGTAAGGCAGCAACTCTACCACTGCGCTACCATGCTGCCCCGTAGGAGAGTGTATTGGAGAAAATAGAGTAAAGAATCTTGTATGAATTAGGAAAATTATTATCATTTCAACAATTACAATTGAAATATAATTTGAAAAATAATCAATATTTTAAATATCTTCAAATCCGTGACTATCTGAAAAAATACACAAAAGACTATCATAACATGCCCCCCAGACCTATTGGATGAAGACATGAAGACAAAGGTTGAATCAGCAAATCTAATATCATACTTATACAACATTATTTTAAATATAGAAATACCTACAACCGATGGTATTAGAAGAGACTGGGAACAAGAACTAGCTATAAAAATGTCAAAAAAGAGCTGGGATAAACACTTACTATATGTGCATAAATGCTCGATCAACGTACGACATACTCTAATTCAATATAAAACATTACATAGACTATATTATTCAAAAACTAAAATAAATAAACTTTTCCCCAATGTCTCACCCATTTGTGATAAATGTCAGTCACAAGAAGCTAACATAGCGCACTCTTTTGTTTTCTGTATAAAAATTCAAAAATTCTGGAACTAAATATTTGAAATCTTAACAAAATTATTTAAAATAAACCTTGTACAAAAAGCAGAATGGATTATTTTTGGAATATCGGAAGGTAAACCTGAATTAAATGTGTTTCCAAAGAACTTAATTACGGGCTAATAATGGGAAAAAAGCTTATACTCAAATTTTGGAAAAATGCTCCAATACCAACAATAAAAATGTGGATTTCAAACATGTTCGAAACACTACACTTGGAAGAGATGAGACTCCTCCTAGCAGGCAAAGCAGACCACTTCCAAAAGACGTGGTCTGCTTTTACGGAACTATTACAAGCATAAGGTACAATAGTAATTTAAAATATAAATGGTACCAGGATCTGGTAACGGGGGGTATAAAATAAAAAAAAATTTAAACACGGTTGGTATATCCTTTTTTGCGGAGTTTTGTGTTACAATAGAGCGATTGTTTTTCCTTTTTTTTTCTTTTCTTTCTAGGGTCTTATTTCCTTTCTTTACTTCCTTCTCTAATTTCTTCCCCAAGGGGCTTTCTTCTCCCAACACTTTCCTGCACCTTCACGATTCTTGCTCACTTTCCTTACTTCTTTTATTTCTACCTTTTTTTAAAGCTCGAAAAACGAAGTGGTACAACAAAATGTAATAAGATTTATGTGATGTGTATTACTGTAATTTACTGTACTTCTAAAAAAAAAAAAAAAAAAAAAAAAAAAAGAAGAAACCAGAACGGCGGGAACCTACAAACTCCATTCAGAGCACACCTGTACTCGCGGTCGAACCCGGGGCTCTGGTACTGTAAGGCAGCAACTCTACCACTGCGCTACCATGCTGCCCCATAGGAGAGTGTATTGGAGAAAATAGAGTAAAGAATCTTGATGTGAAAGCTTATTTAACCTGGTTTTACTGTTTTGCCCTTGGGAGAAATGTATTATTTGTTTTTTTTGGGTCCAGATCTGAATTCCACATAATTTTATAAAGTTTTCATTTATTTCTAAGATAATTTATGACTTGCTAATTTTACTGTGTGCAAAGTAAGTAAATAATGTAAAAACACTGACGTTTACGTCATCAGAGGCAACTGCGAATCTGCAGTTTGATTTTGTTCCAGCTTTGTGAACAAGAAGGATGATGCTCCCTTAATTAAAGTTCTGAAGTATATAAATTGTTGCTTTGCTATCTTGTCATCTTTCCATGACCATCGAGGACCCTTTGAACTCCAGAACCAGGGGCCACAGTTTAAGAATAAGGGGTAAGCCATTTAGAACTGAGACGAGGAAACACTTTTTCTCACAGAGAGTTGTGTGTCTGTAGAATTCTCTGCCTCAGAGGGCGGTGGAGGCCGGTTCTCAGGATAATTTCAAGAGAGCTAAATAGGGCTCAGTCAGATAGCGGAGTCAGGGGATATGGGGAGAAGGCAGGAACGGGGTACTGATTGGGGATGATCAGCCATGATCACATTGAATGGCGGTGCTGGCTCGAAGGGCTGAATAGCCTACTCCTGCACCTATTGTCTATTGTCTGATTTGGGAGAGAGAAGAGAGCAGGGTGAACAAACAGTGTATATCGTATCAATAAATATTGACTCTATTTTTATTTTCGTCTTCAGATCTTATGGGCATGTTTGAAAAACGTCGCTTCCGAAAACTTTTGTTATATGTTGTTGGCTTTGATGAGAACGACCCTAAAACTCATCAAGGCATTGAGCCGAAGAAGACCACGATGCGAGAAGTCTACAAGAAATTTGACCTGGGGCAAGATGTCATTGACTTCACAGGACATGCATTGGCTCTTTATAGAACAGATGAGTGCGTTATCATTGATGTTTATATATAACTCCTGGAAATGTAGTTATCCAAAACACTTCTCTCTGCATCTCACTTATCTCTTTAAAAAAAGACACGGTAGTCTATTGAATTTGCCAACTGTGTGATGTTTGATTAAGTTGTTGCATCTATATTATTCACTTTGAGTGGTAAAATGCTGAGAAGCCAAGAGATACAGATTCAAAATGAGGAAGCTGAGAGTCAGAAATTGGGTAGATAGTGAGGAATTATTTCAACGTTAAGAGTATGTGAGTCTGCCCCTCTCCTGTTCTGGTACTCTTTATTTGCTGGCAATATTATCACTGTGGAACCAGGAAATTGTCATTTTAAGTGACATATGAGTCTCGAAGTATTACTTAAAACAATGGGTGGTTTAAAAGCAGCTTTAAAACTGGAGGTCTTGGGGTAAATATCATTTCGACATACCTAGTTTAAGGATATAGTATGGAGACTGGCCTTTAGGCCCACTGAGTCTATACCGGCCATTGATCAGCCATTCACATCTGTTCCACGTTAGTTATCCCACTTTCTCATCCACTCTCTACACACTAAGGGGAATTTACAGAGGCCAATTAACCTATAAACCACATCTCTTTGGGATGTGGACGGAAACCAGTGCACCCGGAGGAAAGCCACATGGTCATAGGAAGAATGTGTAAACTCCACATGCGCAGCATCTGAGGTCAGGACCGAACAAGGGGTCTCTGGTGTTGTGAGGCAGCAACTGCAGTTTTTGTTGCCCTTGTTCCCTTCATTTGGACAAGGAGTACTTTACTTGGAGGCAGAAAAATGGCATTGAAAGTAGGGTTCGGTAACTTAGAATACACAAATAAGTTGAAAGGGGTAAGGACAGGAAATTGGATTGGAGTCAATAATTCCACTGGAGAGCTAGCACTGTCATAGTTTGAATTACTTTATTTCGTGCTTAATCTCTATGATTAAACAATTTGGCAGGCACTCCAATATAGTAATGAACACACACTTGGGTGCAGTATGAATAATCCTCTGCCAAGGTTGTTGGTAACATTAAATTAAGTTTTATGACAATTAAATTGAAGCTGCAAAGACACATTCTTCCTAGGTTACAGTGACTGCCCTTTTCTTCACTTGTCAAATTTCTTCATCCATTGAGGATCGGAATAAGAACTTGCTTCAAAGCCTACATCTGTTGCTGGCTGTCAAGATAGTAACATCAAAGTGACTATGGTGGCTGTATCTAATGGGCCACCTTTCCATTTAAATGCTTCACGTTGTTGAGATGTGACAATATCTGTTCTGGGTTTAGACTTTACTTTAGACTTTAGAGATACAGCGGAATTAGTGATGAGCAGTGATCAGCCCATATTCCCTAGCACTATGCTACACATTCAACTTCATAACCTTTCATGTTTAAAAATTGATTGTACCACATAGGGACAATTTACAATTTAACCAAAGCCAATTAACCTACAAACTTGTACGTCTTTGGAGTGTAGGAAGAAACGAGCACCCAGAGAAAACGCACGCGGTGACAGGGAGAACATACAAACTCCGTACATACATCACCTGTAGTCAGGATCAAACCTGAGTCTCTGACGCTGTAAGGCAGCAACTCTGCCACTGTACCACCATTAATGTGGTACAATTCATTTTTAAACATGGAAGGTTATGAAGTTGAATAATTTATCAGGATTCTGAGGACATCATAAGAGTTGAACCTCCTTGGGAACGACCTGAAGCGTTGATTACCTCATCACCGCACAGCTGGAGAAGATTGAAAAATGCAACATGGAAACAAGCCCATAGGCCCACCGAGTCCATGCTGACCATCGATCACTAGTTCTATGTTATCCCTCTTTAGTGATCCCTCCCTACATACTAATGGCAATTTTGGAGGCCAATTAACCTAGTCGCACATCTTTGAGATGTGGGAGAAAACCCATTAGGTCACGGAGAACGTGCAAAACTCCATACAGACAGCTCTTGAGGTCAGAATCGAACCCGGGTCTCTGGAGTTGAGGTGGCAGCTCTATCAGCTGAGCCACCCCTATTATAAGATATTAGGTAATGGACATGACTCCTAATTCCAATGGATATGAAAGATTCCACCACACACACATCAAAGCTTCATGGCCATGGGACATTCCAGCGCCAGCCGGGGGCTCCAACTTTGTGACATTTAGACTGGGAGCGGGGCCGTAAATCGCCCGGCACGGCCTAAAATGGCAGTGGGACTTATCATCGCCCGCCTGGGGCTTGGACATCGGGAGAGACATGGAGAACAGGGGAGAGAAAAGACTTTGCCTTCCATCACAGTGGGTCCACTGTGATGGATGTTTGTGTGAATTAAATTGTGTGTATGTCTAGGAAATTGTCCTTGTTTGTATGGCTGTGGAAACAGAATTTCGTCTGAGGCTCAAATGACAATAAATTGTATTGTATTGTATTGTAAAGTGTGGGGCCTTCATGCCCACGTTGGTTTTGCATACAGCCTGTCACCGCTGCCAACTCACCAGCTGTCACATGAGAAGGTCCAGCCACAAGAGCTCAATGACAACTCCAAGGTCAGGCACACTAATTGGCCTTATCTGCACACCGGTTAAGATTGGTGAGAATGTAGGTAAAAGGCGCTTCTGGAATAAACGTGACAAGGTGTCTGGCTCGGCTAAACGTCATTTGTCCTTTGCTTTTTGTCGTGGGACTCGACTCAGTAGATCCTACAACTGGTGACTCCGTTGCTACACGCAAACTTCGACTTGCTCATGAAATGAATGACTATAAAAGTGACACAGTGTCAGTCGAGGAAGTAAAACTCGACGTCCCAACTCTTTTTACAACCAACGCGAGAGCGTGGTTTTCAATACGAGCCAACATTGGGCTCCTAGCTGCTTGTTTTCCAGAGCAGATCGCATGGGAAGTGGACAACGTGCTCCTTAATCTTGAAGAATTGACGCCATACAACCTGTACATATCTTGGAGCGAACGCAGCCCTCGAAGCAAGCCCACATTTCGGAGCTGCTGAGAGATGATAATCTCGGCGATAGGAGGCCATCACAAATGTTGCGGAGATGGAGCATGTTAGCGGGAGACGAAAAGATTGACGGCAATGTCTGGAAACAGATGTTTCTCTGCTGCATGCCTACTCAGGTGCAGGGACACCTGATAGATCTATTTCAACTAGCCAGCATACGACGAAAACCAACCAACGAACCGGCGAAGTACCCAACATATCCTGTCAAAGACCTCCCACACTGCAGTACCAAACAAGATCGGGCCATAAAATCAACCCGCCAGACCGGTACGGGGCAGGACAAAGCCAGGCAGTTGCCACCTTGTATGGCTCTGTGGCTGAGGGGGGAGCTGTGGCGCCTTCACGCACATGTTTGTTTTGTATACAGCCTGACACCGCTTGCAACTCGCCAGCTGCCACACAAGAAGGTCCAGCCACAAGAGCTCAATAACAAGTCCAAGATCAGACGCACTAATTGGCATTGTCTGCACACTGGTTATGATTGGTGAGAACGTACGTAAAAGGGGCTTCCGGAATAAACGTGACACAAGGTGTCTGGTTCAGCTAAGTGTCGTTTGTCCTTTGCTTTTTGTCGTGGGATTCAGTAGATCCAACAGAAGTCTAGAAGAGGACTCTATTCCCTGACTCTATTCTACCAAGATCACAGTTGATGCTCTGACTCCGTTCCATTTTACCGGCTAATTTAATTTGTTCTGAAATACCCATAACTTTATCAATTGGAGCCTTGAATACACTTGGCAACACTACATCCATGGTCCTTGGGGTTGGAAAGATTTGCTGTCACCTAAGTGATAGAGCCACTGCCTCATTGGTGGTAGAGCCACTGCCTCATTGTCAGCAACCAAAGTTTGATCCTGACCTTGGATGCAGTTTGTGTGGAGTTTGTACATTCTCCCTGTGACCTCGTGGGTTTCCTCCTGGTGCTCCTTTTCCTCCCATACAATGCACAGATAAAATCCCCCTGCCGTTGGTGCTTCATGTGTTGCAATTCATCACTAATTTAACAAGGAAATATGTACCTTCATTTTCAAAAACAAAATTTCTTAATATCCACCCCTCCCCCCCCCCCCCCCCCCCCCCCCCCCCCCCCCCTTCCTTACAATCAGTCAAATTGCCACCTATCCATGTTCTCCAGAGATGCTGCCTGACCCGCTGAGTCACTCCAACACTTTGTGTCGTTGCTTGAATATTTGCCGTGAATCTATTTGACCTCATTCTTTTTATTCCTAGTTACATGGACCAACCATGCCTGGATACTATCAATCGGATTAAATTGTACAGTGAATCGCTGGCTCGGTACAGCAAGAGTCCTTACCTCTATCCACTCTATGGACTGGGAGAGCTGCCTCAAGGCTTTGCCAGGTAACTGCAGCACCTGTAGAATGTGTTACATGTGTTGTCTAGGCGTGGGTTCCACAGTGTAATGACACAAATTCCTGCAATTCAGATTTAGGCCACCAGGTGGACCTTCAGCAGCAACCGTAGACACAAAATGCTGGAGTAACTCAGCGGGACAGGTAGCATCTCTGGAGAGAAGGAATGGGTGACGTTTCGGGTCGAGACCCTTCTTCAGACTAATGTCAGGGGAGAGGGAGATACATAGATAAAGAACTATAAGGTGTGAAAATGGGATAAAGGGAATGACGATCAAGGAAAATTTAGAATTGTTAGCTGGGAGAAGTTAATGACAAAGCAAACAGATAAAATGTAGTCGGAGACAGTAAGACTGGTCAGAGAAGGGGGAAGGATGGAGAGAGAGGGAAAGCAAGGGTTACATGAAGTCAGAGAAGTCAATGTTCATATCGCTCGGGTGTACGATGCCCAAGCGAAATATGTGCTATTCCTCCAATTTGCCTCCTCCATTGTCAGAGTGAGAGACAGGTCAGGGTGGGAAACGGAGGGGGAATTAAAGAGTTTAGCAACCGGGAGATCAGGTGGGTTTAGGCGGACTGAGCAGAGGTGTTCAAAGGCACGATCGCCGAGCCTGCCCTTGGTCTTGCTGATATATAGGAGTCCACACCTGGAACAGCAAATACAGTAGATGAGGTTGGAGGAGGTGCAAGTGAACCTCTGCCTCACCTGAAAAGACTTGGGGTCCTTGGACGGAGTCGAGGGGGGACAGCAGCAACCACTCCGATCAGAACCATGCATGGAGGCCAGAGCATAGAATAGTACAGCATAGGAACAGGCCTTTCAGCCCACAATGTCTGTTGTTTCTTTTTTCCATAAACAAAGCCAGTGTGTGATCTGTTTTGAAAATAAAATTTAATATTTTTAGGAGACGAAGTGGAACCCGTTGGGTCCCTGTCACACGGGAGGCCTGGTCCCAGAACGCAACCGTTCCCCAACGCAATATTCCTCCACTCACCCATTCCCCCAATGTAACTCGTCCCCCCAACGCAATATCGCACCACTCACATATTGCCCCCAACTGCGCAGGTACGGCTCATTTCCCCTTATCCCCCCACACTCGCTCCCCCTCCTCTTCACCCTCTTCTTCACCCTCTTCTTCACCCTCCCTCTTCTTTCCCCTCTCCTCCTCCCCTCCCAAATCCCTCCCTCCCTTTCCTTTCCTCTACCCTCAGTCACTCCCTCCCTCCCTCCCTCCATAACTCCTCTCCCTTCCTATCCCTCTATCCACCACTCTTCACCACCCCCTATTCCCCCCCCCCCTTTATCCCTCGTGACCTCCCCCACTACCCTCATCTTCTATTCCCCACTCCCTACCTCCCCCGCTTCTCTCCCTCTATTCCCCCTCCACCCCGACTCTCCTCACCTCCCCCACTTTTACCCCCTCTCCCTCCCTTGGCCCGTCCCTGCCCACCCACCTGCCTGCTCGCTGCCGCCGGGGGGGGGGGGGGGGGGGGGGATGGAGTCGGTGTTTGTCACGGTGGACACCACGTGTTTCAATGACCTGGTGGAGAAGATCTCCTCCGAGAAGGCCGCGAGGGTGAGTTACCGCAACGGCGGCAGCAGAGGAGACGGACCCGGGAAGGACGGGTAGACGGGACCGCCATTGCCGCAGAAAGCGGGCGGGGGAGAGGGGTGAGTGATGAGAGAGAGAGAGAGACGGGACCAGGGCCTCCACTGAAACCTCCCCCCCCCCCCCCCCCCCCGCGACCTCCGCTGATGGTGGGGGAGACGATAGACAAGTTATTGTGAGGAGGGGAGAGAGGAGTTTGTGAGTGAGGGGGGACAGGCCATCGCCATCCCGGCCGTGGCATTGGCTGACAAGAGAAGAGACCAATCTGCGTGGCGCTGACTGAAGGAATCTGCGCACGTGCAGTTTTTAAGATTTTTAAACCTCTAACTTTTACAATATACCACCGATCGCAACAAAACTTGTTGCACTCGCAGCACAGGAGAACGGTGATTAACCTGGCGAAAAATCATAGCGCTATCCCTTACCATATTTTTGCAAATAGAAAAACCCTGCAAACCGGAAGAGCACAAGTTCAGAGTTTTAGTTATGTACTAGACCAAGTGCAGACCCGTTGGGTCTGTTTCCCCAACGGCGTTTTGCAGGGGGGAGGGGGGGCTGCGGCATTAAACTCATATTAACCAACCCCCAAACACACAGGTGGGGGGATGGGATGAGGGGAGGGAGGGGAGAGGAGGTGGAGGAAATGGGACAGATTTGGGTGGGAAAGGAGAGCGGGGTAGGGGGTGAGAGAGGGGGATTGGGGAGAGGGAGGGGGAGGATGGGGAGGTAGGGGAGGAGGGAGGGAGGGGGAGAGGGGTGGGGGAGAGAGGGGAAAGAGTGGGGAGGGAGAGGGGAGGGGGAAGGGGGAGAGGTGGAAGAGTGGGGAGGGAGGTGGAGAGGGGTAGGGGGAGTGATGGAAGAGGGACAGAGGGGTAGGAGGAAGGGGGTGGCGTAGAGAGGGAAGGGGGGTGGGGAAGAGAGGGATGGGTGGGAGAGGGGTGCGGAGAGGGAAACATAGAACCATTGAAATTAAGTGCTGGAGTAGGCCATTCGGACCTTCGAGCCTGCACCACCATTCAATATGATCGTGGCTGATCATCCAACTCAGTATCCTGTACCTGCCTTCTCTCCATACCCCCTGATCCCTTTAGCCACAAAGACCACATCTAACTCCCTCTTAAATACAGCCAATGAACAGGCCTCAACTACCTTCTGTGCCAGTGAATTCCAGAGATTCACCACTCTCTGTGTGAAAAATGTATTTCTCATCTCGGTCCTAAAAGATTTACCCCTTATCCTTAAACTGTGACCCCTTGTTCTGGACTTCCCCAACATCTGGAACAATCTTCCTGCATCTAGCCTGTCCAACCCGTTAAGAATTTTGTAAGTTTCTATAAGATACCCCCTCAATCTTCTAAAATCTAGCGAGTACAAGCCGAGTCTATCCAGTCTTTCTTCATATGAAAGTCCTGACATCCAGGAATCAGTCTGGTGAACCTTCTCTGTACTCCCTCTATGGCAACGATGTATTTGAACATTGGGCATTGTGACATCACACAATGGAACGTTCACCAAGTGCTTGTGCTCCTGCAAAGGCATATGTAAATGAATCCATTCCGATTGGACATCTGTGAGCATAGGGCATTGTGACATCACACGATGGAACGTTCACCAGGGGCTGGGGCTGGTGCTGATTCTATGGGTGAGAAGCCAGTTTATTTTTGAAATATTGGGGGGGGGGTGAAGGATTTGATTAAAAACGTGCACTTAAACACGACGACCAATGGCAAACCCGTTGGGTCTGATCCCCCAACGCAGCCGTTCCCTACCCGTAGCCCCCACTGTGGGGGGGCGGCATCACACACACTAACCACCCCCACACACAGAGTTGGAAAAGTGTATAAACACCGTTCCCAACCTGTAGCCCTCAGGGGAGACGTGGTCGTCGAAGTCGGGTCCCGGCCGTCTTAAAATAGCGTATCTTGAAGTCGTCGAAGTCGGGTCCGTCTCGGCAACTCGGGGGGGGTGGCGGGGCGGCATCACACACACGAAACATCCCCACACACAGAGCCTTAAAAGTGTAATGCCCCAACGCAGCCGTTGCCTACCCGCAGCCCCCACGGGAGACGTGGTCCTCGAAGTAGAGCAGTTCCCGAAAGGCCGTTTTTAAATAGCGTTGCGTGTGGTTGTGCTGTGGGCGCCAGCAACCGTTATGGTCGCTGGCCAGCAGGAGGCGACAAAATGAGTGGGGGGAGGGGGGGGGGGGGGAGGAGAAGGTACATAAACATAACGAAATGTAATGAGGAGTGGATAGCTGGAAGGGAAAGTGAAATGTCTACCGAAATGGCTGCTTGTATGGGTGAGAAGCCAGTTTTTATTTGAAAAACTGGGGGGGGGGGGGGGGGGGGGGGGGGAGGAGGCATTACACTTTTGCGTTGGGGCATTACACTTTTAAGTGGTGAAAGTTCTGACATAACAGGAATCAGTCTGGTGAACCTTCTCTGTAATCCCTCTCTATGGCAACGATGTCTTTGAGCTTCGGGCATTGTGACATCACACGATGGAACGTTCACCATTGGCTGGGGCTCCTGCATAGGCATATGTAAATGGATCCATTCCGATTGGACGTATGTGAAGATTGGGCATTGTGACATCACACAATGGAACGTTCAGCAGGGGCAGGGGCTGGGGCTGGTGAAGCTTCTGTGGGTGTGAAGCCAGTTTAGTTTTGAAATATTGGGGGAGGGGGGGGGGGTTAGGATTTGATTTAAAACGTACACTTAAACACGTCGAAATGTAATGAGGAACGGATACTTAGAAAGAAAAGTGAAATCTCTACCAAAATGGAAAAGATGTCGGCGATTCAGCGTTCCCCCTTATCCTTAAACTTTGACCCCTTGTTCTGGTCTTCCCCAACATCCGGAACAATCTTCCTGCATCTAGCCTGTCCAACCCCTTAAGAATTTTAAACGTTTCTATAAGATACCCCCTCAATCTTCTAAAATCTAGTGAGTACAAGGCGAGTCTATCCAGTCTTTCTTCATATGAAAGTTCTGACATCCCAGGAATCAGTCTGGTGAACCTTCTCTGTACTCCCTCTCTATGGCAATAATGTATTTGAGCATTGGGCATTGTGACATCACACGATGGAACGTTCACCACGGGCTTGGGCTCCTGCATAGGCATATGTAAATGAATCCATTCCGATTGGACATCTGTGAGCATTGGGCATTGTGACATCACACGATGGAACGTTCAGCAGGGGCTGGTGCTGAAGCTGAATCTATGAGTGAGAAGCCAGTTTAGTTTTGAAATATTTGGGGGGGGGGGAAGGATTTGATTAAAAACGTGTACTTAAACACGACGGAATGTAATGAGGAGCGGATACTTAGAAAGAAAAGTGAAATCTCTACCGAAATGGAAAAGATGTCGGCGATTCTGCGTCCGGTTTCGGAGTTGCAGGGAATCAATGGAAGAAATGTGGCCGGAAGCCAGGCCGGAAGCCGTACATGTAAATGGATCCGTTCCGATTGGACGTCTGCGAGCCTCGGGCATCGCGATTGGACGTCTGCGAGCATCGGGCATTGTGACATCGCACGGCGGGAACGAATCGAAAGGCAGGCAGGCAGCCGGACGGAGTTCCGTTTCGGAATCTGGGGCGAGAGTTTTATATAATAATAGATAGATAGATAAATTTCTGCTGCAAATTTGAATTTTAGAGCTCCTGCAACCAGTTTTGCGCTGTGCATCTTGCGTCTGTTTTGGCAAACTTTGTAATTGGAAATATAAGAACATGCAAATGCTGGACTTTTGAGCAAAATATGAAGTGCAAAATATGAAGAGGAACTCAGTTGGTCAGGTTTAGTTTATTGTCACATGTACCGAGGTACAGTGAAAAGCTTTTGTTGCATGCTAACTGGACAGCGGAAAGACTATACATGTTTACAGTTGAGCCATCAACAGTGTACAGATGCATGATAAAGGGAATAACGTTTAGTACAAGGTAAAGTCCGATTAAAGATAGATGACTGTTTGGGTCGGGACGATTCTTCAGATTGAAGTCTATGACAAAGGATCTGTCTGAAGAGCGGACCCAACCGGAAACATCGCTGATCCATTTCCCTCCACAGATGCTGCCTGACCTGCTGAGTTCCGCCAGCTGTTTGTACAACGTGTATCGGTGTACAACTTCCAGAAAAACCTGTATTTTTCCACTGTAACATTAATATTTGCAAGGTTATTACTTGGCATGGCCAGATGTGTAAGGCTGTGAGCTCTTTCAGTCTAGATGGATCAATAATGCTTGTTTCACGTGGGGCTGTATCAACTAATTTTGTGGAGTGGAGTGGTATGGGTGGTGAAGAAACCAAGTGCTGGACAGATGAATTTCTGGATTGAGACCCTTCTTCAGAACTTGTACATTGTCATGCTATTTTTCTACATACAGGTCCACCACCGATTTTTGCAGCAACTGGTGGTCCGCTACCTCCTTTAATCCGGAAAGAATTACGAGAGCGCACTTGAAATCACCCCCCCCCCCCCCCCCCCCCCCCCCGATGTTCCCCTGAAATGTTGGCGCCTAGGCTGAGTAAGGCAGCTGATCTTGACCTCATTGATCCGCGCCGATCGACGGATCGAGTATTCCGCCTGCAGCTGGGGCTTTGGTATTCCGGCCAGAGTCGGCAGATCCGTTCCCATAGCCAACTTCCAGGGCTGACTTTGCGGGGTGTTATCATGGTTCCCCTCAAGGCCGTGACCTCTGTTGGTCTGGCAAAACAGCTAATACAGCAAGACTTTGGAACTAAGGGTGCTGGAAAATCGGTGATTAGTCACTGTTCAGCATTGGTTGATGGTGGAACATATAATTTTACTATCTAACGCCAGTCTTGTTACAGTGCTCGCGACTTAGAGATGAATTGATGTTCAGTTATCGACTACTTTCCCTCAGAAGGTTTGCTTACGACGTGTCTTTGTTTCACGCTTTGTTTAAACAGACTGAGCGCTATCTATGGGGGCACGTACATGCTCAACAAATCGGTGGATGAGATTGTGTTCGAGAAGGGACGTGTGGTTGGTGTTAAGTCTGAAGGGGAGGTAAGTGTTGTAACCACCAGGTTCAAGAATTGCTTCTTCCCAACAAAGTTGAAACCCACTTTCAAATTCGGAGACGCAAGAGACTGCAGATATTGCAATCTGAAGCAAAAACAAACTGCTGGAGAAATTCGGCAGGTCATGCAGCATCTGTAGAGGCAGAAGGATGTTCCACGTTTTGAGTCGAGACTGCAGCAAAATCTATTGAAGATAGACACAAAAAGCTGGAGTAACTCGGCGGGTCAGACAGCATTTCTGGAGAAAAAGAATGGGCGACATTTCGGGTCAAGACCCTGGTTCAGACTGAGAGTTAGTCCAGCATTTGCAGTTCCTTCGTACACGTCAAAATCTATTGAATTTCTCCAGCCATTTTTCTTTTGCTCTGTTTCCAAGTCTATTTTTACTACGCTTGTTTGCAGCTGTCTTCTGTGCTTGTTTCTACTTTCTTGCAGAACATGAATCTTGTCTTTGGCATATTAACCTTTTTATATAAATTGCTTTTAACCTTCATGGGATGGCATCCTGTCACACAGCTACAGTGAAATATGTGAGAACAGTGTGGATTGACTTTTTTCTCCAGTGGATTCTTTCTCTTTGACGTGCTTGGGGTAACCTTAACAACACCGTGACAATTGCTGGCATATAACCTCTTGGGGACTTTGTAAACTGAGCAAATTACAAAGTTCTCTGCAAATATAGAAATTGGTTACTCACACAATTATAATCCATCTGATAGTTACCTGATATAAAATAATGGAGTTGTGTAGCTCATCGTAGCAATGTTTGTCTAAAGAATTTGAGTAAAGATAAGTATACTTTTCACCAGTTGTCAGTAATGTCACTCTAATGTAGAAGTGAACAAGACAAGTGCTGGAGTAACTCAGCGGGTCAGGCTGCATCTTAGGAAAATGTGGATAGGTGACATTTTGGTTCAGGACCCTTCTGAGGGAAGTGCTGAGGGAAGAAAAGCTGGAAGAGCGGAGGGCAGGACAAAGCACGGCAGGCAATAGGCCCACACAGGTGGGGAGGGTTATTTGATAGGCAGATGGTTGGACAAAGATCAGAGATGAAAAGACAGAAGGTGTGAGAGAAAGGATTGAAGAGTTGTGTATAGTGAAGCTAGAGGAAGGAATTTAGGTGGAGGTGGGGGAAAAATAGATGTGAGTCCAGGTGGGCCAAAGGGGAACGGGGATATGAAGAGGAAGGTGGACGTTATATCCAGGAAGATGTGTAAATATGAATTCAGCACAACAGTTCCAAATGTTTTTTTCCCAACCATAAACCTTATTCGGAATAAAAAATATTTGCACAAAAACTATGCAAAACACTTCAGACATACTCGGTGTCTATACATTCAATACTGTCATGTTTGAACCGATCTTTAAACAAATCAGCCTTGCCTCATGTAGCCCCTTGGGGAATGTATCCCTTCCTTTGTGTGAGGAGTGTCCCCACTGGACTCTGTCCCTCAGTGTTCAGCAGCAGAAGAACACTACACAGAACCTTGACGTTTGCTGCACAGAACTTCAGTAAGTCCTGTAATTACCGGACTCGTACACATATAAAGATACAACACGTCTTTATTAAACACTTACAGCATTGGATATGCAGTACGTTACATGTCCGATCTGCTACGTCTACTGCCTGGCGTAGGCGAGTTCTTAATGTCATAAAGCATGTACTAGGCGGGGCTACTACTAACAAGCACTCTAATCGGCTAACATGCAATAGCCGATCGACAGTCCCTCAGCATGTACTCCTGCAGTCCTGCAGGAATGGGCCAGTCGACAATACGCCCTGATGGACATCTCGCTGTGGTTGGAAGGCCACCATGTTTTGGGCGGACCTGTCTTTCACCGAGTTGATGATCGTCCAGTAGCACTTGATGTCCATCTCCAAGTGTGTCCCTCGGAGCAGCCCGTAAATCGGAGAGTCCTCTGTTATGGAGCTGCTCAGGCTGAATCACTCTGATAACTCTTCTCATGCTTTCTTTATTACGTATATTTTGGGCGGCACAGTGGCGTTGGGGTAGTTGCTACCTACCAGCGCAAGAAATCTGGGTTCAATCCAGACTATGGGTGCTGTCTGTACAGAGTCTGTACGTTCTCCCTGTGACTGCGTGGTTTTTCTCTGGGTGCTCCGGTTATCTCCCACACTCCAAAGTCGTACATGTTTGAAGGTTAATTGATTTACCATATTTCCCGGCAATGAAGACGCACCTGTGTCGAAGACTTACCCCCCCAAAAAATAGCGTCTTCATTGCCGGAAAATACGGTAGTTTAATTTGGTTTATTGTTACATGTACCGAGGTACAGTGAAAACCTTTTGTTGTGTGCTAATCAGTCAGCGGAAAGACATACATGATTACAATTGACACATCCACAATGTATAGATACATGATAAAGGGAAAAGCATGTACAGCTGTATAACGTTTAGTGCAAGATAAAGTCTGATCAAAGATAGTCCAAGGATCTCCAATGAGGTAGATAATAGCTCAGGATTACTCTCTAGTTGTTGGCTTGGGTGAGTTGTAAAATTTGTACCAAGTGTGTAGGATAGTGTTGGTGTAAGGGGTGATCGCTGGTCGGCGCATACTCGGTGGGCTGAAGGGTCTGTTTCCGCACTGTATCTCTAAAGTGCTCTAAAGTCAACTGGTGCGGCAAAAATAATCTAGAACTAAATGTCGACAAAACGAAGGAGATGGTTGTCGACTTCAGGAGGGTGCAGCCAAAGCATACACCCCTCAACATCAGTGGCACCACAGTGGAGAGAGTGGAGAGCATAAAGTTCCTCGGTGTGCAAATTACAGACAGCCACACCTGGTCCAGGAACACCACTGGGACCATCAAACGGGCCCATCAGCGACTGCACTTCCTGAGGAAACTAAAACAGGCCTCACTCCCCACCAACATCCTCAGGACTTTCTACAGGGGTACGGTGGAGTCTGTACTCACGTACTGCATAAATACGTGGTACTCCACCTGCAACTGCTCGGACAGGAAGGCTCTGCAGAGGGTAGTGAGGGGAGCAGAGAGGATCATTGGCGTCTCCCTACCCTCGGTACAAGAACTGTTCCAGAGCCGCTGTCTGAAAAAAGCTCAGAGAATTGCTAAGGACAAACTGCACCCCCTCCACATACACCTGGATCTCCTGCCATCAGGCAAGAGATATCGAAGCATCAAAGCCCGGACTACAAGACTGCTAAACAGCTTCCTACCACAGGCTGTGAGGCTGCTAAACAGTCACTCTGTACTCACAGCCACTTGATTCTGCGGCTGGCACGGACACTTTAATAACTGGCACTGGCCACTTTAATAACTGGCACTGGCCACTCAAATCAGCTGCCCCGGACATTTTTATGATTGGTTTATTGTATTTTAACGTTGTGTTTTACCTGCTTTTAACTATTTATACTGTTCCATCAGGGACTGGATTGTTTTTAGTGTTATTATGTGTGAAATGTTTTAAATTGCATGTGCGATGCTCCGCTATTCCCTGGGAAACGTCTTTTCATTTTGCACTGTACAACTGTTGCTTGCAAGATGACAATAAAGGTTGATTGATTGATTGATTGATTGATTGATTGATTGATTGATTGATTGAAGTCTAAAGAGAATAAACATTCTTCACGGTACTAGGGCAGCTGGCTCAAGCTTTAATATCACGGTTACTCATTTTGGGAACGTGATTTTTCAAATCTTTTTCTTTCTTTTTACATTGTCAGGTTGCTCGTTGCAAGCAGCTGATCTGTGATCCCAGCTACGCACACAAGCTGGTGAAGAAGGTCGGAAAGGTCATTAGGGTCATCTGCATTCTCAGCCATCCGATCAAAAACACGAATGATTGTAATTCCTGTCAGATTATCATTCCACAGATGCAGGTCAACAGGAAGTCAGGTAATGTTTAACAGAACATCAATTGCATCTGGTGTGAGGGAGAGGGATATGCATGAGTTAGACACCATTTTTGTGGCAGAAGAACAACACAGTGGCGTAGCTGGTAGAGCTGCTGCCTCACAGCGCCACAACCCAGGATTCGATCCTGACCTCGGGTGCTGTCTGTGTGGAGTTTGCACGTTCTCCCTATGACCGTGTGGGTTTACTCTGGGTGCCCCGGTTTCGTCCCACATCCCAAAGACGTGAGGATTGGTAGGTTAATTGATTGATGTAAAGTTGCCCCTATGTGTAGGGAGTGGATGAGAACGTGGGATAACATGGTGAACTAGTGTAAATGGGTGATAATGGATGGTCGGCGTGGGCTCATACAGTCATACCGCACAGAAACAGGCTCTTTGGCCAAACCTGTCCATGCTGACCAAGATGCCCCATTCCAAGCTGGACCAAGTTTGGCCCATATCCTTCTGAACCTTTACCTATCCACGTACCTGCTCTACCTTCTGACCACTCTTTGGGTAAAGAGATTCCTTCAATAGTCATTGTAATGACAGATGACTCTGTGGGCTGAAGGGACGGTTTCTGTGCTCTATATACCAAATTAAACTGAAGTTGAAAGTCCCAGTAAAATCACATTGAGTAAATGGTGCAGTAGGAAAGATTTAATTTTCAGATATCACACACACCAAAGTGAGAAATTTCTGGTAGTCTGTCTCATCCTCGTTGCATGAGTTAATGAGAGCGAATTATGATGAAGAGTCTGGGACCTAGCGGGTCATCAGTCATCACCATTTAAGTTGTCTCCAATTCTCACTCCACACAATTGAATGTTCTGTCTCCTGGCTTAAACATGAGGATCGTCCACCTTGGGTAGTCACAGGATTACTGGTGCCTGCTTAATGGGCCTGTCCCACTTAGGCGACTTTTTAGGCACTCGCCACATGTTCGCGGGTGGTTGCCGGGGAGTCGCCTTGATGGTCGCGAGGAGTTCCCACATTTTGGGAACTAGTCGCGGCCTCATTATGGTCGCCGAGAATTTTTCAACATGTTGAAAAATTAGAGGCGACTAGAATGAAGTCGCCATAGTCAGTTTTATTCGTTATATACATATATAAGTGCAGTGAAATGAATTTGTCAGCAGTGGTACAATTTAACAAAGAACACACAATACACAGTAAGATTTAACACAAACATCCACCACAACATTCTTCACTGTGGTGGAAGGCACAAAGTACAGTCAGTCCTCCTCCATTGTTCACCAGTGGTCGGGGCCATAAACCTCCGCAGTTACCACTGGATGTACAGGCCCTCTTGTCAGGACGGTCGAATACACTGCGGCTTGGAGGTCCCGAATCGGCAGTTTCTTACAGGAGACCGCGGCTTCAGGATGTTGTAAGCCGCAGGCAGGCGGTCGGAGCTCTTCTCTGGCTATTCCCGGCAAGGGATCCCGCTCCGGCTGGTAAGTCCACGCCGCGCCCACAGCTAGTAGTCACGCAGACCACGGCTTCAGGATGTTATAGGCCGTGGGCCGGCGGTCGGAGCTCTCCAGGGATCCCCAACGAGGGATCCCAGGCTCCGGACGCCGCGCCCGCGGGGAGAAGCTAAGCAGACCGCGGCTTCAGGATGTAGCAGGCCAGCGATCAGAGCACTCCCTTCTGGCGAGCCCGGCAAGGGCTCGCCCGCTCCACGATGAAAAGTCCATGCTGCGCCTGCTGCTGAAACTCTGGGCCCGACTCCGGGAAAGGCCGCTCCAATCCATGGCGTTAGGCCGCGAGGGAGGCGGACATTTAACATTACCGGTCAGTTCCTTGGTTCTGAAAACTACTGCTTACCTTTTTTTCCCCAATGCGACCGAAAGCGGTTCCCTCCCTGCCCCCCCCCCCCCCCCCCCCCCCCCCCACAAGACACTAAAACAAAACATTTGGACGCACTTAAAACAAAAAAGGTAGAAATAACGAACACGCTGCTGGCAGGGCAGCGGTCTCGCAGCACTCCCACCGACCAAGGAGAGTATCGTGAATTCTCGAGCCGTAGGTGGGTCGCAAGGAGGTCCTAGTGGGTTGCCAGGAGGTCGGAGGTTCTCGTAGGTTGGGGCCGGTGCTGACCTAATTGGCTCATTGGGGAAAAAAAGGTAAGCAGTAGTTTTCAGAACCAAGGAACTGACCGGTAATGTTAAATGTCCGCCGAACTTCACAGCCGTGTATCTCTGGCTTCTTAAAGGTTGTCTCCACTCCTTCTTCCCCCCCCCCCCCCCCCCCCCCCCTTTTCCCCCCTCTCTTTTAAAGGACTTACCATACACTGTGCTTTAGCTGTCTTAATTACAGCGCCAACCTTCCTGTTCATCGCGGTGTGCGTCTGCATCACCTTGGCTTTGCACTGTGGGACATTTTTAGACAGCACTCCCCCGCTTGCCCTGGCCCCTGCCTTTGCGATGTGTTTGTGTGTGTCTCTCGCAACCCCATTACCCTGCCTTCTCCCTATAATCTTTGATGCCTAATCAAGAACCTCTCAATCGCTGCTTTAAAAATACCCAATTACCTGGCCTCCACTGCTGTCTGTGGCAATTAATTCCACAGATTCACCACTCTCTGGCCAATGAAATTCCACCTCGTCTCCATTCGAAAGGCATGTCCTTTTATTCTGAGGCTTTGCCCTCTGGTCCTAGACTCTCACACTAGACTTTAGACTATAAAGACTTGAGATACAGTGTGGAAACAGGCCCTTTGGCCCAGCAATCACCCCGTACATTAACACTATCCTACACGGGGACAATTTGCAATGTTACCAATGGCAATTAACCTACAAACCTTTGGCGTGTGGTAGGAAACCGGAACACCCGGAGAAAACCCAGACGGTCACAGGGAGAGCGTGCAAACGCCGTACAGACAGCACCCGTAGTCAGGATCGCACCTGGGTCTCTGGCACTGTAAAACAGCAACTCAACTATTGCGCCGCCCTCTACGCCACTGTGCCGCACTCTTGGGAACATCCTCTCCACATCCACTCTATGTAGAAAAAGTTGGGAATGATCGCTGTTTGCTTCTTCTGTGTTTTCATGAAATATAAGGAAAAGTTATTAACCAAGTTTTTTTTCCTTCAGATATCTATGTTTGCCTCATGTCATACACACACAACGTGGCAGCTGAAGGGAAGTATGTTGCCATTGTTAGCACCACTGTGGAGACCAACAACCCTGAGAAAGAGGTTCAGCCAGCATTGGATCTTCTGGAACCTATCGACAAATCGTAAGGCACTTCTCTATCTGAGATGGCAGCATTCCTTAGATCACTGCACAATTCCTTGGATTTCTTCCACCTGTTCCTTGTGCTCTCCTTTAAATGCACTATGCTCGACCTCACAATTACTTGGATGGGCTACACATTTTCACCACCCTTTGGGCAAAGAGATGCCATCGATAGTTATTGGAGTTGTGATTGACAATTTTAAATTTAACGCCCTACGAGTGAAAACAACCTCTCAAGGTCGACTCCAGATTGAGGAATAGATCAGGTACAGAGTCTCTTGCCCAGAGTAGGGGAATTAAGAACCAGGGGGCATAGGTATAAAGTGAATCTCTAAACTAAACTAAAGGAATCTTGAGGGATAACCTTTTCCCACTAGGGTGGTGGGTGTATGGAACGAGTTGCCGGAGGAGGTAGTTGTGGCAGGAACTATCGCAACATTTAAGAAGTAATTAGATAGGTACATGGATAGGACGGGTTAAGAGGGATATGGGCCAAATACATGCAAATGGGACTGGTGTAGATGGGATATGTTGGTCGGTGTAGGCAAGTTGGGCCGAGGTTCCCGGTTCCACACTATATGACTCCAGCTAAAGCCTCGCCACCAACAAAGTGAGGTAAGAGAGTGAGCTGTAAAATGGAGGCAGAGGAATGTAGACAATTGGGTAAATGGGCAAGAAGTTCACATTAGATGTATTATATAGTAAAATGTGAGATGGACAGTTGCAGTAAATTATGGGAGTCTGCACGTTCACCCTGGGACATGAGGGTTTCCACCGGGTGCTCAAGCTGTATCTCCAAACCAAACTAGTCACAAGGATCTGCCGATGTTGGTTTACAAAATAGACACAAAGTGCTGGAGTAACTCAGTGAGTCAGGCAGCATTTCTGGAGAACATGAATAGGTGACGTTTTGGGTCGGGACCCTTCTTCAGAAATTTAATTAGTGCATTGCCTTTTCATTGCAAAGGTACAGGAATTGTCAGATTTTTTAAAGTACCAAAACAAGGGAATCTTGGAGGAAGTGCAGTGCTTTAAGATCACATGTGGGGCACCATGTCACTTGACCTCACAGAGGATTTACTTGCTTACTCTGCAGTACAGGTACAGTAGCTAGATTCAAGCGATGAAAAGTTTGCCCTATGACAAGAGACGATAACATATGCACCGAGGTTCTCCATCTCCATCTCTTTTCTCCTAACATGAACTAAAATCCCAGCCACTCCCTCTTCTCCTCAATCCCATCAGGCAAGAGGTACAGAAGTGTAAAAACACACACCTCCAGATTCAGGGACAGTTTCATCCCAGCTGTTATCTGGCAACTGAACCATCCTATCACCAACTAGAGAGCGATTCTGAGCTACCATCTACCTCATTGGAGACCCTTGGACTATCTTTAATCGGACTTTACGGGACTTTATCTTGCACTAAACATTATTCCCTTTCACCTGTATCTGTACACAGTAGACAGCTTGATTATAATCATGTACAGTCTTTCTGCTGACTAGATAACATGCAAAAGAAAAGCTTTTTGCTGCACCTCGGCACACGTGACAATAAACTACACTAAACTCAGCTTAACTCTTAGAATCTTTTGGTCATCTGTCCGAATGTCCCCCAATAAGATTTATTACACATTTTGTTTTTTTTAATGGTTCTTGAAACACTGTTTAGTTATGCTAAAGGCATTAGATTGCTCTATGTTTTGTTTGACTAAGTTTTAGTTGTTTAATTTGACATCCAAAACCTCTGCTTGGGTTTTATCTTTCCAGGTTTGTTTCAATCAGTGACTTGTATCAGCCGACAGATGATGGAAAATCAAGTCAGGTAAGGAGGTGATAGTTACATAAATTAAATTGGGTTTGTTCAATAATTTAACCATCTACCACATTGGAGACCCCTGGACTATCTTTAATCGGACTTTACTGGATTTTATCTTGACTAAATGTTATTCTCTTTGTCCCTTATCTGTACACTGCGGCCGGCTTGATTGTATCATGCATAATCTTTCTGTTGACTGGATAGCACTCAACAAAAAAGCTTGGTACATGTGACAATAAACTAAACTTAAATTTGCTGGAACTCCCTAGTCTAGATGAAGCTTTTGTAATGGTGCCAGGAATTTATCCTTTTTACACGAGTTAAAATCAGTTGTTGAACTGGAAAACCCAGGTTCCGCTATCTGAAGCGGCAAGTATTTCTTGGTTGATAAGGCTCTCTCATCTCCTGTCCTCTACCATGGAGAAGCCACCAGTTTGATCATGAAGACTTCTCAGCAGTCATCCCGGGCACTGAAATCCCCTCAATGTTTCCTGTTCTTCTTTTCCTTTCTGTTTAGAAGGTCTGCAAAAGCAACCTCACCACAGTTTGCACATTTCCTTACAACTGTGGGGCAGCACAGTGGCTGCTTCAGTCCCAGAGACCTGGGCTCAATCCTGTCTATGGGTGCTGTCTGTATGGAGTTTGTACATTCTCCCTATGACCACGTGGATTTTCTCCGGGTTCTCTGTCTCCAAAGACATGCAGGTTTGTGGGGTAATTGGCTTCTGTAAATTGTTCCTGGTGTGTAGGATAGAACTAGTGCTGTCCCTGTGGAATTTGCTTGTTCTGCCTGTGTTTTCCCCGGGTGTTCCAGCTTCCTCCCATGTCCTAAAGATGTACGTTAGGCTCGGTTAGGTTACAGCTACCTGTTTGGTTAACTGGTAGCTGTAAATTACTACTCGTGTGTAGCTTAATGGTAGTACCGAGGTAAAATTGATGTGAATGTGGGGAGAATATTTAACAAGGATAAATGGGAAGATTGGGGATTGCACTGATAGCCAGTATAGACTCGATGGGCCAAATGTTCTAGTGCGCCATAAGGAAATGTGCAACCTGAGAAAGAAAGTGTGTTTCTCCAGCAGTTTCTGTTTTTGCTGCAGATTCCATCATCTGCATGAATATCTCATGTTTGCCCTTTGACTTTGCTTTCAGATTTTTATCTCTAATTCCTACGACGCAACCACCCACTTCGAGACGACCTGCGATGACATCAAGAGCATCTACAAGCGCATGACGGGCACTGACTTCGACTTTGAGAATATGAAACGCAAACAGAACGACGTGTTCGGCGAGGATGTGTAATCCATGTACGCCAAGCCATGCTCTCTTCTTTAACAGCACTTTCACATGAGAATACTGACCAAACTATTAGTGGGCTAGATTGCTATTTAGAGATACGTGCAGTTGTCCAAAGAATCTCCTGCCTCTTTGATGGTTTTCAAATCTTCCTCTTCTTTTCAGGTTGGGGGTGGGGGGGCAAGGGGAAAATGAGTCAAGTTTCCAATTTGGTCTGACCGGTGAAATCCTGTTCAAATAATCTGTGGGTATCATATATTAGTGATGCTATTACAGTGAAATCAGGCTTAAGACCCAGCCATACAAAGCTCAGGTCTCTCACTGACTAAATGCCAGGTAATTGCCTGTGTGTAAAATTCATCCCTTCCAATGAATGCTGTTGCCGTAAGTTTTCTCTAACCTGACGCACAACACACAATGGAAAATGAATTGACAAACCAGGCATCCTTTCCCTCTATGCTTCAAACGCATGGGTAACTCCACAGATGAATCCTATTAACCATTGGCATTCTGTGACTTTGCCTAATTTGTGGAAGAAAAAATTGTTGCGTTAGTTTCAATGATAATCGACATGGACTTGGTAAGCCGAAGGGACAATTTCCGTGCTGCGTCACTCTTTTTTATTTATTGCACAAAAACTCTAATTTACATCACCTTTGGAGGTCAGAACCGACCCCTTCACCTCTGCCCAGATTTCACGTGGTGATAGAAAGAAGCAAAGTAATGTTAACAAAGGAAGCTGCTTATAGGGGCACTTTCTGAAGCATTGGGCTTGGATTTCTTCAGTCGTTTGATAGTGGCTCTCTCCTGTCATTTTAATGTTCAAGAAGGAAGGCCAACCCTTCCATTTCCACTCCCACCCCCTCCTCTTCACCTCCCCCTCCCCCCTCCCCCCTCCCCCCCCTCCTCCTCCCTGAGCAGAGATGAGCCAGGACGCAAGTTGCAGCTGCCTGAGAGAATTGCACTGAGGAAGGTTTGGAAAGCTCTTAGTTCTTAAGGAGTTTGCTCCAGTGTCCTTCTGAAGTTACACAAGTCTCTGCAACTCAACAAACCAGGACTGAACGATATAATGCTAGATTATAAATATTACTTTTGCTTTTTGTCATAGATTGAAAAATATTTATTTGGACTGCCCTTGTGTGCAAATAGCCCATAGGTTATGTCCTAGTAGAGGAGTCAAAAAAACACTTTGTTCTTTGTTTTCTTTGTTAATTTATTTATATTATTAAAAACAAATTGGCTAAGCACTGGTTGTGCACGGTTTAATTTTAATTTAGAAATTTCGAGTCCGTTCATTACCAAGCTAGTCTGACTGAATCAAACAGGCAGGATGAAAAGACTCTAGAATCTTGAGAGTTGTTGGGGGTTCCAGAAACTAGATCCCAAAGAAGTTTGTAAATCGACTAATTTTTGTAACGCAATGGCAGAAACATTTTCTCATGTGAAAGAGCAAGCAGACTTGTTTAATTTAAAAAGATCTAAAATATCTTGTTTATTATGTGATATAACTGGATTTGAGTAGTTGTGTGTGGATATAGCTCCTTAGTCTCTCGTTCTTTAGAGAGAGTTACTGCCTTATAGCTGAGAGCTTGCATTTTACTTGCGGTGTATACTCCGACTTCCATGCACATACATTACCTCACATCTCCTGTAGTGTCAAGCTGGAAGTGACATTTGACTAGTTATTTAATTATGCCCACACACCAGTCAACTAACCAGGGGACCTTCGGTTAGCTTTAACTATTTCTGCTTTGTTTGTGTCCTCTTGGAATCTGTGCACACATACAAGCCGAAATATTCTTGTGACAGAATCATCATCCACCTCCTCCACTATTTGTCAGCTGTCTTGATTAGTTGCAGGGTTCTCTGTTTGATTTCCTAATTGAAAAGGATTAGGCTGATTTATTCTTGTAAATTCTAAACTGTATATTTTTCTTTGTCCGTGCAACTTGGGGACCTCTTTTTGATGGACTGAGAAGAAACGATGAATACGTTTTCCAAGGAGCTGGGTTAGAATAGGATTTGGAGTATTTGTTTTCTGTCAGTAACTTGGATTCAGAAGTTGAACGCAAAATGGTCACTTTTGCATCATGCCAAAATAAGAACGACACATTAACAAGGCAGATGAGAAACTAGTGACTTGAACAAAATACATTAACTGGACATTGAGAAGTATTTCACATAGGAGTAACTTTTTAATGAAAGTGCAAAATGAATTGGTTGAAGACTAAGTTGAAAGAGATCTCAATTTTATTGAAGTTGAAGTTAAACATGCAACCAGTGCAGATAGACACCAACAAAGCTCAACTCCCTGACACGTATTCCAAATACTGGGCAGTACCGTGGTGCATCTGGTAATAATAATAATAAATTTTATTTAATGGGCGCCTTTCAGACATCTCAAGGACACCTTACATAGATTAATAGGAATAAAAACATATAATCAGAATAAAATAAGTAATAAAGACATCACAGAGACACAAATTAAAAACAGAATTCAATCCAAAAACAGAAAATCAAAAACACAATGTGAAGAGAGAGCAGCGGCAGCCAAAGCGCGCCAGCGTCCACTCTCTCTTCACGGCAGCCATCTTGGACACAGACCTACAGGATTACATTAGACAAAAAAATCATCCCCCCACAGTGGATACCACTGTGGGGGAAGGCACAATGTCCAGTCCCCACCCCACCCCAAGTTCACCCCAAAGTCAGGCCTATTGAGGCCACCGCAATTGCCTCTACGGAGGCCCGATGTTCCTGGCCATTCTCACCGGGTGGTCTTGCCCCGGCGTCGGGAGACCCATGGCACCTCCGTGTCAGAGACTGGATTCCATCCTGACCTCGGGTGCTGTCTGTGTGGAGTTTGCACGTTCTCCCTGTGACCATGTGGGTTTTGCTCAGGTGCTCTGGTTTCCTCCCACGTACTAAAAACTTGCATGTCGGTAGTTAGTTCGCCACTGTAAATTTCCCCCTGGGTGTGGGTTACTGGGTGAATACTGGAAGCGGTTAATGAGAATGGAGAATAAAAATTGGATTAATGTATATGAGTGGTCAATGGTCAGCACAGGCTTGGTGGGCAGAATGGACTGAGATTGTCCTTTTGGAAGGTTATCCATTCTGACAAAGGCTTTACTTGTTGCATGTCAACTGTTTCCAAATAGTTAATTTTTCATTCCTCTTATCCTGTTAGTGTGAAAAATTCTAGTTCTAAATTTGTTCCAGTTAACGTACTGAGTTGGCCAAAAATATCACTGCTTGAGTAATTTTATTAACCACTCTAGTCTTGCGTATACCTGAGTTGCCCTACCCTGAGGCTTTGCTGACAAAGACTTGCTTCATCTTCACCTCTGGAGACTCGAGCCCCAGTAGAGAACAGGTGAAATTTCACGTTGAAGGCTGGATGTCACTGAACATCTTGCATTTCTCTATGGAGCATAATTATACTAATTCCAATCTTGCTGAGAGTTTGAGAATAAATCTACCATATACCACCACTACAAATTCACAATAATACCCAATAGATTGTTACACGTAACAAAACTACTTTTTAAACCGTTGTCAGAGTGATTATGTATCTCCCGGAGCTACATAATGGGGTAGTCAAAGAACATTGTCAAAGTCCTGTAGTCCAACCTGGAGACAAGTTGTGGAGTTCCTGATGTTCTGTCCCATCACAAGAAAATCTGATCCATTGGTGACTTGTGAGTTTACTCTTTGTGGGATTGTGCTTGTGTCTCAAACTGTTTTGTTTTGCCTATATAATAGTGATTCCCTCAGTAATTCATGTATTGCTTCTGGAATATCGATGGGATATGTCGAGGTCTTAAAAGACATTCCATGTAAACAGGGCCAAAGAACAGTGTCAGAAATGATGTACTTCTCACAACATTGCTTAACTGGGAGGAAATTCCTTGCTGCATAAATTCTGGACCATGACGCCTCTGTCCCCTTTTTCTATGCCCCCACTCCATTTCAATTTTCAGTTGACGCTGGTATGAGTAACCTACTCTTGCATTTCAGTCTGATTGTCTGAAAAGGGAGCAAAACTACATTGACACAGAAAGAGACACAAAGGTGCTGGAGTAACTCAGCAGGTCGGGTAGCATATCTGGAGAACATGAATAGGTGACGCTTTGGGTCGGGACCTTTCTTTAGACTGATTGTAGTCTGAAGAACGATCCCAGCCTGAAACGTCACCTTTCCATGTCCTCCAGAGATGTTGCCTGACCCGCTGAGTTACTCCAGCACCTTTGCGTCATTTACTGTAAACTTCTGCAGTCACTTATGTCTCTATATTGACACAACATAAGAAATAGTTAGCAACCGAGACCATGTAGATAATGATCGGAGGACCACTATTCTCTCTTCCCCCCCCCTCCCTCCACCATTCCACTCGTCGTACCTTTCCCATGCTGCGCCCGAGTTGGTAAAAAACACGGACTGGTGTTTAAGTCTGGGATTTCCTTGGAGTGGCTGGATGCTGTGTGGACGGTGGTGCATATATCTATTGATTTATTGGGACCATTAACCATGATGATGCAGAGGAAACATTAGGGTGAGACCATCGACGGCCAGAATTGTGCGATTACTGTGCCCAGTCAATGAGTTTGTAGTTCATTCATTTTAAAGATTGTTCTGCTATAAACACGATAAAGCTATTGACCAACTTCTAACATTCATCACTAACAGTTCTGTTGGTATACATGCTTGCTGTGTGTCCACTGTTGCTCTCTGATGTAGAAATGCCAGTCTTAGATGGCTTGTGTATTGTTCTGTACTGTAAACACTGTGTTGTAAGAAAAACCTGAGAACGTTCTCCTATCCTGATCTAAATTATCAAATATTAAAAGTATTTAAAACTAAGTCAGCTGTTTCTATAATTTCTGTTAATGTGTTGACCTGATGATAATAAACCGTTCCACTTCCTAAGCCTTAACACAAAGCACTATTTCCATATTAATTTGTCCACAGCGGCGCAGCAGTAGAGTTGTGCCTTAACGCCAGACAGTTGCTGCCTTATAGCGCCAGTCAGTTGCTGCCTGATAGCTGCAGACAGTTGCTGGTGGTTAGATGTTACCTAAAATTGGATAAGTGAATATTCATACTGTTGGGTTGTAAGCTACCCCTAGTAGAATATGAGTGTACATCTTGTTCTTCTAAACTCTAAAGGCTTTGTCTCCTCTCACGCAGCAAATCCTACATCCCAGGAATCAATCCAGTGCCTCTTTACACTCTCAACTTTTAGACTTTGGAGGTACAATGCGGTAACAGGCCCTTCAGCCTAATGAGTCCGTACCGACCAGCGAGTACTGTACTCTCACACTATTATTGGAGCTCCGGTTGGAGCTCCATCCGGCGCGGCCTTGTTGGCTTCGGAAGCCGCGGTCTCCGGTAAGGGAAGCGGCCGTTCCAGGGTTCCCATGCCACTGAGGATTCTCCCGACGCCGGAGCACCATCACCCGGCGAGAACGGCCTGGAACATCGGGCCTCCTAAAAGGCAACTGTGGAGGCCTCAATAGGCCCGGCTATGGGTGGACATGGGATGGGGACTGGACTTTGTGCCTTCCCTCATAATGGGAACCATTGTGGGGGGATGTTTTTATGTTTAAATTTCTTTATTACTGTTATGTCTGTATTCTTTCTTTATGTGATGCATGGCAAGAAGCATTTCACTACACTGACCAATAAAAATAACCTTTGATAACCTTATATACTCTAGGGACAATTTACAAGCCTGTACGTCATTGGAGTGTGAGAGGAAACCCATGCGGTCACAGGGAGATACTAGACCTGTGCATAATATTCCAGATGCTTATCAGGACCCTACATAAAGTGATGCATTAATCGGGTGAAATGAAAGAGAAGTCAAGGAGGTCACCTGAGCTAGGAGTACTTACAAAAACACTTTCTGCGGCCTGTCTCCAATTTCCTGTCATAATACAGTGGCAGCATGAATTTAATTTAGAGTTACAGCGTGGAAACAGGCCCTTCGGCGAGCACTCTTACACTAATTCTTAAACACCAGGGACAATTTTTTTCATTTTTTTTGTAGAAGCCAATTAACCTACAAACGAGCATGTCCTTGGGATGTGGGAAGAAACTGCAGCACCTGAAGAAATTCCACACAGTCATAGGGAGAATGTGCAAACTCCACACAGAGGACAGGATCGAACTTGGGTCCCTGGTGCTGTGTGGTAGCAACTGTGCCATTGTGCTGCCCGTGACATCTTGGAGGCGTTCTTTTGTTTACAAATACTTCTATTCAGAAAACAAAAACAAACATACAGAGTGTTAACACGATCAAAGGCTGCCTATATTGGCAGTTTACAAACAAACAGTCATCAAATTGATATATCACCAACTTTATCAATAATACACTCGACCTCCCGCGGCAACCAGCATTCATGGAAGGCCTCCAGAGACCCGTGGACACCGCGTGTTCCCTCTCCAGGGACACGCAGGCACGGACGTAGGCCTGGTTGGGATATGAGATGGTAAATCTTCACACAACTGGACGAACTTTGTTCTTAATTTGTGGTTGGCATCTGTCTATCCGTGAGAGATAATGGTGCGGCATTGTCCTACTTGGAGAGGGGAATATTTCATCTGTGGGTGTTTTCCTGCTGTGGCTGACGAGGCCTATCATTGACAGGCAGACCCACAGGTGAAGTTGTCTCTGGCCGTTCAGATTGGGGAGTGTGTTGCTGTCGCTGTTGACCTTAGTGAGAAATAGATGTTTTTCCCAACATGAAGTTGATACATGAGCAAAGTGATCACAAAATTCGATAAAATAAATAACTTTGATAGAATCACAGCAGCCATTCAACCGATCATGACTGTGTTGTCCCTGTAAACAAACTCCCATGAGTCCCAGTCATCACCCTAAGGCCCAATGTTTAATTTAATTTATTGTCACGTGTACTGAGGTACAGTGAAAAGCTTTTTTGTTGCATGCTATTAGTAAGTGGAAAGACTATACATGATTACAATCAATTGCAATCATCCACAGTGCACAGATACAGTATTAGGGGAATGAAGTTTCGTACAAAGTCTGATTAGAGATAGTCCGAGGGTCTCCAATGAGGAAGATAGTAGGTCAGGACGGCTCTCTAGTTGGTGATGCTTCTCTCCTTGTATGTTTTCAGCATAAAACCTGCTGCTCAATCTGTGTCCTCTCAGCTGCGCATTCCATCGATTTGTTCCAGAGTGATTTTCCTTGGCTCCTGCCCTGCAACTTACGCTACCTTATCTTAAACCTGTGACTATGGTTTCCCCAGTGTGACAATTCAAATTCCTCAGTGCCACACTGACCTATCGAGTGGCGTGTTTCTGAGGAGCTAAAACCTCAGCTGCGTTGAATGCCTTCCTCAGTCATTTTATTTTTAGACGAGGCAGCTGAACCATCTTGCTTATTCAAATAGTTGCTGCAAGAAGTTTCGCCAAACAGCCGTCCCTGACAATGAAGACAGCTAATTTGTCATGGGCTTGGTTTTTTTATTGAGCTTCCTTGCACACGCCTTCTTTACCCTGACCTTGCGTGACAGGAGAGTGCAATATATATGCCGCATTGCCACAGAAGCTGACTGATAAGTGATTAGAATCATAAACTAAACAGCATGGAGACAGGCCCTTCGGCCCAGCTCAATATTCCATCATCTGCAGTCTGTTTTAGTTTGGTTTTACAGATAGAGCACGGAAACAGTTTATTAATGTTTGATGAATTAAAGTATTCACAGCTTTACAAATGTAATTGAATTTCATTAGTTAAAACAAATGAATAAAATATCATCTCTCTTGCACCTCTTTGCAGCCTTCCCCCCACTGTATCTCCCCATCTTATCACTGACATCACTCCCCCAAGCTGTTCTTGTTTCAGCATGGCCTCTTCCTTCTGCCCAGTTGAAAATTAATGTTTAGGTTTATTATTGTCATGTGTACCAAGGTATTCATGCTATATTTTGCATGCTATCCAAACAAAGGTGATATGCCGTACATAAATACAATCAATTCATATTTAAGTACAGTAGATAGAGCAAAGGGAAAGGTTCAAAGGTTCTTTATTAGTCACATACACCAATTGGTGTAGTGAAATGCGTATTGCCAAGATATAGTGTGCAGGATATAGTTCTCAGCATGATACCGCATCAGTTTGACTTTGGAGATACAGCACAGCAACAGGCCCTTTGGCCCACTGAATCCGTGCGACCAGCGCTCATCCCATGCACAAGCAATATCCAACATACTAGGGATCATTTTACAAATTTACCAAAGTGAATTAACCTACAAATCTATACATCTTTGGAGTGTGAGAGGAAACCAGAGCACTCAGCGAAAACCCACACAGTCACAGGTAAAACATACAGACAGAGAGGAAGGAGCTGTTTCCACGTCTGGTGGAGCGCGCTTTCAAGAAGGAATGACGGGGGTGGAACAAGTCTTTGATTATTTTGGCTGCTTTTCAGAGGCAGCTTGAAGTGTAGATGGTGTCGATGGTGGGGAGTCTGGTCTGTGTGATGGACTGGGCTACATCTACAACATTCTGTAATTTCTTGTGGTCTTGGGCAGAGCTGTTCCAAACCGCGCTGTGATGCACCCCAACACCATACTGTCTATGGTGCATCTGTTGAAGTTTGAGTCATTGGAGACAAGCTGAATTTCCTCAGTCTCCTCAGGAAGTAAAGGCGTTAGTGAGCCTTCTTGGCTATCGTATCAGTATGGTTAATCTATTACAGATCATTGGTAATATTAACGCTAAGGAACTTGGTTCTCACCCGTTTCCATTTCCGCACTATTGATGCTGACTGGGGCGTATGCTCCACAACGCTTCCTGATATCAAAAACTAGCTCCTTCATTTTGCTGATATTGAGGGGAAGCTTGTTGTCATGACACCATGTCACTAAGTTCTCTATCTCTTTCATGTACTCCGTCTCGTCGTTGTTCATGATTCAGCCCACCAAGGTCTTGTCATCTGCAAACTTGTCAATGGAATTGGAGCTGGGTTTGGCCGTAAAGTAGTCACACCTTTACAAATGTAATTGAATTTCACGAATTAAAACGATTCAATAAAATGTCAGCTTCCTTCCGCATCCTACCTCAGTGACTTTGTACATAGAGGCCCTTCTCTCAGGTATGCTCCCCATACCTTCCAATTCTTTCTCCTACCATTGTCAGTTATGGCAAAGTGCACCACCTTGCACTTAGTCATACAGCACGGAATCAGACGCAGTGGCCCAACTTGTCCATGCCGACCAAAAGGCCCCATCTAATCTATTCCCATTTGCCCGCATTTGGCCCATATCGCTCTAGACCTTTCCATATCCCTGTCTAAACCTTGATTTGCTCCTGGGTCTGGGTAAGATGGCCATTCACAGGTCCAAATCAGCGGGCAGTCGAGGGTTCTGCCTGAGTTGACTGCCAGCTCCTCTTCCGGGCCCACGTCCCTGGCTGAGTGTCTCTGGAGAGGGAGCACGCGCTGTTCAGGGGGACATTGGGGGCCTTCTGTAAATGCTGGAAACCGCGGGGGCTCAAGTGCATCGTGGATTTGGTGGACAATGTTGTCATCTGACAGTCGATGTTTGCAAACTGCACGAATCGCAGTTTTAATTAATGCATTACTTTGTAAACTATGAATATGTCATAAATGCTTCTTGTTAAGGAAAAAAAAACACCCACAAGACCAACCACCAATCAGCCCACTGCATTTGGCGATGAAGGTTTATGTCAAAGAACCAAGTATAAAGCATTTTATCAGGATGCATCACCGAATGGTTTGGGAACTGCTCCACCCAAGACCGCAGAGAACTGTGGACTCCATTGACACCTTACGCTGCCTTGGCAAGGTTACCAGCATATGTGGAGGCCACCAGACGAGTCACATCCTGGCCATTCCCTCTTCTCCTCTCTCTGATCGGACAAGAGGTATTGAAGTGTGAAAACGCACACCTCCAGATTCAAGGAGAGATGCCTCCCAGCTGTTATCAGCCAACCGAACCATCCTACCAACAACTAGAGAGCAGTTCTAAGCTTCTACCTACCTTATTGGAGACCCTCGGACTACCTTTGATTGGACTTTACCTTGCACTAAATGTTATTCACATTATTCCCTTCATCATGTATCTGTACACTGTGGTTAGCTCGATTGTAATCAAGTATAGCTGCAGTTCAACAGGCACAGTTGTCGGGATACCATCTTCCAACAGCTGTGTTTCCCAACGACGACTCCGGTGCCAGAGTCGTTTCAATGCATCTTAGTTACGTGCCTGTTGAACTGCAGCTCAGTGACGCATGCAACCAAGCAGCATTCCATCAGAGTCAATTTGGGACAGTGAATTACAGTGACCTTCGGATAGTCCTCCCAGCAATCAGCCAGTCAGGCAGGGACAGTGGACTCAACTAGTCCGGGCCAACGCTGAGCCCCAGCTGAAGCAAATAGATCTTTCACTGGGGGGGTAGGAAGGAACTGCAGATACGGGTTTATGCCGAAATACACTCAAACTGCTGGAGTAACTCAGTGGGTCAGACAGCACTGTTAGATAAAAAGAATAGGTGACATTTCGGGTCAGGAGCCTTCTTCAGACTTCACTCAGGGGTTGTCTTTGGGGTCACACATTTAAATAGTCTGAAGAAGGGTCCCGACCCGAAATGTCAACTATCCATGTTCTCCAGCAATGCTGCCTGACCCACTGAGTTACTCCAGCACTTTGTAACTGTCTGAAGAAGGGTCCTGACCCAAAACGTCACCTATCCATAATTCTCAAGAAATGCTGCCTGATCTGCTGATTTACTCCAGCACTTTGTGTCGTCCTAGTTATACAAATGTCCACAGTTGGCAGGATAAAGGGAATAACATTTAGTGCAAGGTAAAGCCAGTAAAGTCCGAACAACGATAGTCTGAGGGTTACCAATGAGTAGATAGTAGATCTGAACTGCTCACTAGTTGTGGTAGGATGGTTCAGTTGTCTGATAACAGCTGGTAAAAACTAACTCTAGATCTGGAGGAGTGTGTCTTCACACTTCTATACCTTTTGCCCGATGGGAGGTGTAAAAGATCATGATAGGGATAGGGAAAATGCTTTGAGTCTTTTATCCAGAGTAGGGGAATCAAGAGCCAGAGGACATAGGTTTAAGATAGGTTTCATAGGGGAAAGATTTAATCGCAACCTGAGGGGCAACTTTTTACACAGGGTGTTAGGTATATGGAACGAGCTGCCAGTGGAGGTAGTTGGGACAGTAACTATCACAACATTTAAAAAACATCTGGACAGGTACATGGATTGATTTAGACGGATATGGGCCAAATTGCAGGGAGGTGGTAGTGTGGATGGAGGTTTGTTGGTCGGATTGGGCAAGTTGTCTGAAGGGCCTGCTTTCACGCTCTATGACCATGATCTGGAAGAACTGTGCAGGCCTTGGATGTAGAGGGAGTGCTAGTTCCCTCTCCTGCCTTAGAGAGGAAGGGAAGCTGGGATGTATGAATCGTTGCAACTGATACCCATGCATCACTGGCAAGAAGCTGCATTCATTGCTTTATTATTTCTGGACTGGTTGCATTATTCTGACCTGACATATAGTCGGGTGCGATATTATGTGCAGTTCTGGCCGCAGCATTATAGGATGTGGAGGCTTTGCAGAGGGTGTAGAAGATAATTATCAGAATACTGCCTTGATTAGAGGGTATAGCTACAAGGGGAGGTTGGCCAAAATTGGATTGTTTTCTCTGGAGTGTTTGAGGATGAGGGGAGACCAGTAAATGCTGCATGCATGGACCTGCAGTGAGACCAGGCTGCATGCATGGACCTGCAGTGAATTTGCGCTGCACACATGGACCTGCAGTGAATTTGTGCTGCATGCATGGACCTGCAGTTATTTTGTTGCATGCATGGACATGCAGTGAATTTGTGCGGCATGCACGGCCCTGCAGTGAATTTGTGTTGCACATGGGCCTGCAGTGAATTTGTTGCATGCATGAACCTGCAGTGAATTTGTGCTGCATGCATGGACCTGCAGTGAATTTGTGCGGCATGCATTCACCTGCAGTGAATTTGTGCGGCATGCATTGACCTGCAGTGAATTTGTGCGGCATGCATTGACCTGCAGTGAATTTGTGCGGCATGCATTGACCTGCAGTGAATTTGTGCGGCATGCATGGGCCTGCAGTGAATTTGTGCGGCATGCATGGGCCTGCAGTGAATTTGTGCGGCATGCATGGGCCTGCAGTGAATTTGTGCGGCATGCATGGACTTGCAGTGAATTTGTGCGGCGCATGCATAGGCCTGCAGTGAGACCAGGCTGCACTAATGGTCATACAGTGATACTGGGCTGCATGCATGGACCTGCAGTGAATTTGTGCTACATGCTTACAGTGTAACCGGGGTGAATGCGTGGAGCACCTGCAGCGATACCGGGCATGCACTTGGATTTGTGGATCATGGATCCGCGGCATGCGCGCGTGCGTGTCACTTCCGGCCGGCGGTCCCCGGAAGTGACGGGAGAGAGCGAGTGGGGAGGAGGAGGAGGAGGAGAGGGCGAGCTGGCGAGTTCCGCTCGCGCTGCGTTTCCAGGGCGGCCGCACGAGTGGAGTCGGAGCCCGGACCCGTCCCCGCCCGCAGGCCCAGGCACAGGCCCAGGCCGCAGCTCGGTAAGTACAGTCCCCGCGGCTCCCCGGATCACACACACCCTGGGGAAGGCCCGGAGTGAAGTCAGTGGAGGAGAGGGGGGAAGGCTGCTTCCCAGCAACCAGGCCAGCGCCACCATCACTGACTAGGGCAACACCAAAGGCAGGCCGAAAGGCAGCGAGTTAACCCCCTCCCCCTCCCCGGGATCAAACAAGGCACCAGAAACGTGACCATTTAACCCAATGTTAATGTTTCCAGGATTAACCAGGTTGGTGTATATTTTCTATCACCAACAGCATTACTAATTTATCTTAACCACATTTTTATTGAAATATATTTTTTGTTACCAGACCCATTACTAACCCATGTTGACCAAATTTCTGTTACTAACCCGCATTGACCAAATTTTTATTACTAACTTGAGTTGGCTAAATTTCTATTGGTATCTATATTCTATTTATACTTAGTTCAGCTAATAAGCAGAACAATAATGTATCAGGTATTGATTAGAGTAATAGGCACCAGAAACATTGATTGATTGAAAGATACAGCATGGAAACAGGTCCTTTGGCCCACTGAATCCATGCTGACCATTGAACACCAGTTCACTCGCTCTATGTTATTCCATCTACACATCTATCTCTTGCACATTATGGGCGGTTTACAGGTACCAATTAACCTACAACTCCACATGTCATTTGGATGTGGGAGGAAACTGGAGCACCTGATGGAAACCCACGCAGTTACAGGGAGAACATGCAAACTCCACACAGACCAGAAGGTCAGGATTGAACCTGGAGGTCAGGATTGAACCCGAGTCTCTGGTGCTGTGAGGCATCAGCCATATCAGCTGTGACACTGCTGGCCGAAATACTATTGATAAAGATTAACCAGAATAAGAATTGTTGACAACATCTCTACTATGCCTAACCTAAGCAACTAAAACTTGTATCAACTACAATATTAATTGTCACTTGGAAGGATAGATACTGGTAGCTTTAAAAACCCAGGGATAACGAATAAAAAGGCACAAAGTGCTGGAGTAACTTAGCGGGTCAGGCAGTATCTCTGGAGAGCATGAATAGATAATGTTCTGGGTAGGAGGCCTTCTTTATACTGCCAGAGAACGAATAAATTGGGGTATCAGCATTGTTAATAGTTGCTCTAATCAATGTAGCAAATAGTTCCAACTTTTAACGAAAATAACAATATCTGGGTCCATTGTTAATCAGAGAAGAGTGAACTATTTTCATATCTTAATTAGAACAAAGAAAAAGCAAGAAGATACTAAGAGTTTAGGTTTGCAGTGATGTGAGTGGGCAAAAGTTTGACAAATAGTCAAATGAGGGAAATGTTTAGTACATTTTGAAAGGTAGAACAAAAGAATAGTATTATTTCAATGAAAGAAAATTGCAGATAGCTATAGCATAAGTGCAGCTGGGGGCTGGGGAGGTCTTTGGAATGCTGGCCTTTATTTCATGACGTTGAAGTGTGAAAGTAAAGGCCCGGTCCCACTTATGTGTCCATGGCACGGAAATTACACGACCTCGTCGTCACGTTGAGGCGCACAGGCATCGTGGGCACGCGGGGCTGGTCCCACTGAGAAGCGCGGAGGGGTATGGAGTTTTGCGCGGTATCGCGTGGCTATCCGAAATTTTGTAGCGAACAAAAACTTCGCTCGCCACCGGCCTGTCGCGTAACTGACGGCCAAAGTGGACAGGCCCAAGACCCTGGCGCGACGCAACGTCTCACCTCTAACAGCAGCAGAAGCAGGCAAACGATCATCGAACTCAACCTGGGGCTCACGGCCGTTGCGGTCTGGATCCGCCCCCACTTCTACTCCCAGAGCGGGGCCAAGAAAATTGAAGATAGACACAAAATGTTGGAGTAACTCAGCGGGACCGGCAGCACCTCTGGAGAGAAGGAATGGATGATGTTTCGGGTCGAGACCCTTCTTTCAGACTGAAGAAGGGTCTCGACCCGAAACATCACCCATTGCTTCTCTCCAGAGATGCTGCCGGTCCCCCTGAGTTACTCCTGCATTTTGTGTCCATTTTCAAATGACGTCACGCGCTCCAGACGGCTGTGCGGACCGATGAAGTCGCGTGCGACCTTCGGGGGACCGTCGCGCCTCAACGCGACCACGGGTCGCGTAATTAGCGAGCCAAGAACACGTAAGTGGGACAGGGGCTTAAGGAAGTCTTGCTTCAACTGTGTGGCAGTTGTGAGCCCTCATGTACGGTGCTGTGATCAGTCATTATAGGTGTAGGGAATGGCCTCTATATCAGGAAAGATTATTACATTGAGGCTCCTGGGTATATAGGGGATTGTCAGGCGAGGGAAGGTTGAATGAGTTCTGTCATCATTGAATTTTAGAAAAAATTGAAAGATGATCTGACCGTGCAACCTAAGATTCATGGGTTTGCGATATTCCCCACGAGAGAATCCAGAACCAAGCTCTCTCCCAGCTTCCTCCCCCCACCCTGTCCTCCTACAATCAATCTGAAGAAGGATCCAAACCTAAAACATCCACTTTCTCCAGAGATGCAGCCTGACCTGCTGAGTTACTCCAACACTTTGTGTCCTGTTGTCTCAGAATAAATGGGTGCCTACTTAAGATACAAAGAGACATTGCTGAAGGCTGAGTATTTGGAACATCTTACCACAAATGCCTGTGCGGGCAGACCTTGGGTATATTTGATGTTGAGAAAGATTTCTAATTAGGAAGGGAATGAAGGATTATTGGGGGGAAAAGATAGGGAAGTAAACTTGAGCAATCTGGCATTTTATTGACAAAGCCGAATGCTTTATTCACATTTCTTCCTATGCACGTTTGATAGGTTCCAAGGGTCCTTGTTGTTGCTGCCAGAATAATTTACTGTAACACAACCGATTTTCAAGCAACTAATGGTCCAGGCACTCCTCTAATCCGGACAAAATCCATGCCCCCTCCTCCCAGAAGGCCCTCGTAAATGTGATGCCTAGGCCAGATGAGGCGGCCAATCTCAACGTCATCGAGACCTCCAGCCGATTGGCGGGTCAAATTTGCCCTCTGCGGCCAGGACTCTGGAACTCCGTTCCCATGGCCTACTTTACAGGCCAGTATCTTGGCCTCCCAAGGCCGTGGCCTCTGTTGGTCTGGTAAAATGGATAATCCAGAAAGGCTCTGGACCCAAGGGTGCCGGGCTAGCGGTAGATATGGAATATTATGAAAGGAAAACAAATTCGGCCTATCCTGTTGCTCCTTATAACTCAAGTCCTACAGTCTTCGCAACTTCTTGGTGAATCTTTTCTGCACACTCCCCAGCTTAATCACATCCTTTCTATAGCACGTTGACCAGAAATGAAAACAATATTCTAGGTATAACAACATAGTACTAATGTGAACCAATGCTAGGCTTAAAAATACCAACCATAAAATCCAATAATGTAGTGTGAACATTAAGACTTGTAATGAAATAAATTATTGCTACTATCCGAAGACCCAACGTACTCGTTAGTATTTCTGATGCCTTAAGCATTGTGACTGCAGCAATAAAAACAATATTAACAGCATTAATACAGACAAGAAGGATTAACTGTGGCAAGACCCAACATCATTAGTTATTCTAACTCAGCACATTCTGTGCAGGGTAAGAGCAAAAGTGCTTTGTTCTAAGATTTATTTTCTGTCTGTGGCCTTCTACATTGCGCCAAATAGTTTGTTGTTTTCAGGTTTGCTGAAGCACTGTAAACATTGCTTCTCGCTCCTCTTCTTAAGAGAATGCAGCAAAACTACAAGCTAATAACCATTTTTTAAAAATCAACTGATCCAGTAATGTTTTGGGTTTCTTTATGAAGTGCTGCAATGATATATAACATTTTCTTGGGTATTTTGTATTCGTAATAGATTTTCAATCCTAGTTTTAGAATCACTATTTAGCATGATTCAATTTTGATTGGGTTAGTAAGGATTATACGTGTGTTGAAAATGTAAAATGTCTCCACCCTGGGGAAAATGACTGTGGCCACTCATCAATACCTCTTGTGACTTTGTATTCCTCTATAAGTTACCCTCGGCCTCCTACGCTCCATGGAGTAAATGTATCAGTCTCTCCTCATAGCTCAGGTCCTAGTAACATCCTGATTAATCTTTTCTTCAGCCTTTTCTGCTTAATCACATCCTTCCCATAGCAGGACGACCAGGACTGTACACAATACTCCCAAGTGTGATCTCACCTATGCTGATCTCTGTACGCTATATCTTTCCTTTTGCTCTACCCTTTGTACTTGAGTTTGGCTTAATTGCATTCATGGATTTATGCAAAATTTGATTCAGCTGCACGCACTGGAAGCATTTGCAAAGAGGACCATGTTAGATACATTTTCCCCTCTTCTCTCCAGAGATTGTGTCCACAGAAATGTAATTTTGAGGTAAACTGTGAAGCTGCTTAGGAGATGCAGAGCCCACAGCTGCACCACATAGAGCAGCACTGAGAAAGACTCGCTGAGAAAGACTCTTCAGTCCGAAGAAAGGTCTCGAGCCGAAAGGTCACCTATTCCTTTTCTCCAGAAATACTGTCTGACCCGCTGAGTTACTCCAGCTTTTTGTGTCCACACTGTTCTCTGGTGACTGCTGTAATTCCAGTTTCTGCTTGATCCCAGTGCATGACCCAACTCCTCTAAGCCATGTTTCTGACACCTTCAGATGATTAACCCCATGACAAATAATTGATCAGACCAGTCATGACCTACTGTCAATATCTCTGGGCACAACTTGAAGGGGATTTGAAATGTTTCTTACAGGTGAGGCAGAGGCTCACTTGCATCTCCTCCATCCTCAACTACTGTATCCATTGTTCTGGGTGTGGCCTCCTATTTATCGGCGAGACCAGGTGCAGTCTTGACGATCGTTTTGATGAACATGCACTCAGGTCTTGGTCTGCGCAATCTCCCAGTTGCCAAACATTTCAATTCCTCTTCCCATTTCCCTACTGAGTTTTCTGACCTGGGCCGCCTCCACTGTCACAGTGAGGCCACACACAGATTGGAGGGACAGCAGCTCATATTTCGCTTGGGAAGTTTCCAACCTGGCAGTATGAACAATGATTTCTCCAATTTTAAATAACCCATGCAATCCCTCTCCCACCTCCCCCAATCCCCACCCTAGTCACCCCACCAGTTTCACTGTTTGCGTCTATGTATCCCTTTGTTATCGCCTCTCCCCTACCCGACAATGGGCTCCACCCTTGCTGTCGCCGGCCCTGATTTGTTTTGGCCTTTTCCGACCTACAATATCCCCCCCATCTTTCAGTCTGAAGAAGGGTTCCACCCTAAAAATGTCACTAATTCCTTTTCTCCAGAGATGCTGCCTGACCTGCTGAGTTATTCATGCACTTTGTGTCTATCTTTGGGCTAAACCAGCATTTGCAGTTCCTCCCTACACATGAAGACTTTGGGTTGATGGTTTTTCATCAGTTTACTGCAGTACATTAGTCTTGAATTTTGTGCTCAGAAGGTTGGTGATCCTCTGAGGTAAAATATGTGTTGCCCAATTATTGTTTTTTTTCCTGCATCCGCTGCCAACTTTTTTTACCCTGTCACAATTCAACAATGTTTGCACATTTTTTATTATCTCCAGTCCCCATGTCTGCACTGGAGCTTTGGCAGATTCCCAGCCAAGGTCAATGCAAGGATAATTTGTACACATTCCTTCCTGGGTTGTATTGAAACATGCCTTTCTGGTGCCCAGATTAGAAATAATATTTGCAGCAATTTCTGACTTTTGTTTAAAATTGTCTGAGCAGCAGCTTTTGACTTGAATTCTGGATGCAAGAAACTTAAATATGGAATTACTGAATTAATTTGTATGTAGACACAAAATGCTGGAATAACTCAGCGGGACAGGCAGCATCTCTGAGCAGAAGGAATGTGTGACGTTTTGGGTCGAGACCCTTCAGTCTGATGAAGGGTCTCGACCCAAAACGTCACCTATTTCTTCTGCAGCATTTTGTGTCTACCTTTGATTTAAACCAGCATCTGCAGTTTATAAAACCGGCTAATTTCATTGAAAACATTAAATAATCCGAGCATTCTCAGCCCAGCTATGTTTGACAATATTCAGTTGGTTTTGCCTTGGGGTGTGATTAGTTGAGGTGTTTACTTTGTGTTGTAAGGAGGGTGTGGACCAGAGGCAAGATTATGGCTCTGCCTTGCCCAGCAATCATGGTATAATTTGAAAGTCGGGGGGAATGAGGGAGTTGTGCTGGGAAAGGCTTGACATGAATCAGGCTGGGACCATTGTCCATGAGCATTGATTAATTTGGGTTCAAATAATGGTTATTCAGCATGGGAACAAGCTCTTCAGCTGTCAAAGATGTTTATCTGAGGTATTTCTGTCTGCCTATGTTTGGCCCATATCCGTCTAAATGTTTTCTATCCTTGTACCTGCCCAAATAAGGTCATACTGTCATGTGATAGGTGCAGAATTAGGCCTTCGGCCCATCAAGTCTACTCCGCCATTCAACCATGGCTGACCTAACTCTCTCTTCAAATCCCATTCTCGTGCCTTCTCCCCATAACCCCTGTCACCCGTACTAATCAAGAATCTATCTATGTCTACCTTAAAAATATCCATTTACTTGGCCACCACAGCCTTCTGTGGCAAAGATATCCACAGATTCACCATCCTCTGTCTAAAGAAATTCCTCCTCATCTCCTTCCTAAAGGAACATCCTTTAATTCTGAGGCTATGACCTCTAGTCCTACACTAGTGGAAACATCCTCTCCACATCCACTCTATCCGAGCCTTTCACTATTGGTATGTTTCAGTGAGGTCCCTCTTCATCCTTATAAACTCCAGTGAGTACAGGCCCAGTGCTCTGAAATGCTCATCATATGTTAACCTACTCATTCATGGGATCATTTTGTTAACCTCCTCTGGATCCTCTCTAGAGCCAGTACATCCTTCCTCTGATATGGTGCCTATAATTGCTCACAATACTCCAAATGTGACGACCAGCGCCTTATGGAGCCTCAGCATTACATCCCTGTTTTTGTATTCTTGCCCTCTTAAAATAAATGCTAGCATTGCGTTTTCCTTCCTTACTACCAATTCGACTTCCAAATTAACCTTTTGGGAATCTTGCAGCAGCACTCCCAAGTCCCTTTGCACTTCCAATTTCTGGATTCTCTTCTCACTTAGAAAATAGTCTTCGCCTTTATTCCTACTACCAAAATCTTTTAAAACTAATTATTACAGCTCTACTGCTCCCTCTGGTAACTTGTTCCATATACCCACTATCTTCTCTGTATAGATAGTTGTCCATCGTGTCCTTTTTAAGCCTATCCCCTCTCACCTTCTTTCTATGCCCTTAACAGTATTTAGATGAAATGGTGAAGTGTACCAAGAAAAGGCAGATAGAATTTAACTCGTGTAAGTGCAAGGTGTTGCGTTTTGTAAGCTAAACTTGGCCAGGTCTTGCACAGTAATTGGGTGGGCTCTGCAGAGTGTAGTAGAACATAGAAACTCAGGAGTTTCCGGAAAAGGACCATTGGGTTGCACTTCTGGACAGCAAAAGACCATCGGACTATGGCCTGCCGAGGGGAAGCGCTTCCAACCTCAGCCCCGAGTCACTGACGAGGGGGGACATGGGTCCGCGCGGGCAGTTGCCAAACCCCGACAGGCAGCCAGCCATGGAACCCAACTGGCGTGAGTCCAAGGCTCAGCTCCCACTCACCCCAAAGACCGGGAACTGGAAGGAGGAGATAGTTGAACAACATATGATGGACAAAGGACCAGCAAAGAGGAGGTGTTTAATCTCCCACGCCAGAGGCACTCACGGCGCACAAAGGCTGAAGGACCGGAGAAAAGAGGGACGACTAGTTGGTGAACTGTATGTCCTCTGTTCGGCCTTTTTGACTGTGGAGTCAATGGTGGCCCCCCCCCCATTTCAGGTCCTTGGAGATGATGGTTCCAAGAACTTAAAAGGCTCCACAGATGTTGATGGTGAGTGGGGGGAGGGGAGGGGGAGCTCTCCTAAAGTCTACAATCAATTCCATTGTCTTAAGGGCATTGAGCCCCAGGTTGTTATGAAGGCACCAGAAGGCCAACTGTGCCACTTCCTGTCTGTTGGCAGATTCCTCCCCTATTCCAGTCTAGGTGCTGGAGGATGAAGTACAGGCCTAGGTTGACTGCGTCATCCACTGATCTATTGGCCCGGTATGCAAACTGCAGAGGGTCTAGCATGGGGTGCGTGATATTTTTCAGCTTGGCCAGCATGTCTTTCAAGGGTCTTCATGACCACAGAGGTCAGTGCGACAGGCCTGTAGTCATTAAGACCAGTAATCCTTGTCTTTTTGGGTACAGGGACAATAGTGGAGACTATGAAGCATGCAGGGACAGTACAGGTTTGCAGGGACTGGTTGAAAATGTCCGTGTAGACCGGTGCCAGTTGTTCGGCACAGAGCTTGAGGGAAGATGGGGAAACATTGTCCAGTCCTGGTTGAGGGAGAGCTGAGAAGGGGAGTAGATAGCAAAGGCTACCGGAAATTGGAGAAGTCAATGTTCATGCCGCTGGGGTGCAGACTGCCCAAGCGGAATATTATTTTTCAGCTTGGCCAGCATGTCTTTCAAGGGTCTTCATGACCACAGAGGTCAGTGCGACAGGCCTGTAGTCATTAAGACCAGTAATCCTTGTCTTTTTGGGTACAGGGACAATAGTGGAGACTATGAAGCATGCAGGGACAGTACAGGTTTGCAGGGACTGGTTGAAAATGTCCGTGTAGACCGGTGCCAGTTGTTCGGCACAGAGCTTGAGGGAAGATGGGGAAACATTGTCCAGTCCTGGTTGAGGGAGAGCTGAGAAGGGGAGTAGCTAGCAAAGGCTACCGGAAATTGGAGAAGTCAATGTTCATGCCGCTGGGGTGCAGACTGCCCAAGCGGAATATGAGGTGCTGCTCCTCCAATTTCTGATGGTGCTCACTCTGGCCATGTAGGAGGCCCAGGACAGAAAGGTTGGATTCGGAATGGGAGGGGGAGTTGAAGTGCTGAACCACAGGGAGATCAGGTTGGTTGATGCGGACCGAGCTGAGGTGTTCGGCGAAACGATCGGCAAGCCTACGCTTGGTCTCACCGATGTAGATCAGCTGACATCTAGAGCAGGGGATGCAATAGATGAGGTTGGAGGAGATGCAGGTGAACCTCTGTCACACCTGGAACGACTGCTTGGGTCCTTGAATGGAGTTGAGGGGGGAGGTAAAGCGACAAGTGTAGCATCTCCTGCGGTTGCAAGGGAAGGTGCCCTTGCGGGTGGGAAGGGAAGAATTGAGCAGGGAGTTACGGAGGGAGCGGTCTTCAAACTGAAGAAGAGTCCCCGATGCAGGAGCAGATCGCCTCAATGCTGAGGGCCCGAATGTAGCTGGCTACGGGAGTCAAGATCGTCTCGACAACGGAGGCTTCGAGGCCCACGACCGAGGAAGAACAAAGGAAGGACTTGAACTTTATTTCGCCTTCCATCACAGTGAGGAATGTGTAGGAGTCACTGTGGTGGATGTTCATGTTAAAATGTGTTTTGGAGTTGCTTTTAATTTTATGACTGACCTGGCCAATGAAATTCCTTGTATGTTGCAAAACATACTTGGCGAATAAAGTGTGATATCCCTGTCCCACGGTACGAGTTCATTCCAAGAGCTCTCCTGAGTTTGCCCGGATTCGAACTCGGAGATTTACGGTAATGGCCACTCGTCGGTACTCGGGGCTCTCGTAGACATTTTTCAACATGTTGAAAAATCTTCACAAGTCTTCCCGTGCTTACCTGCCGTTAGCGAGTCTTCCCGAGTACCTGCCGTTAGTGTTACGAGCCGCTAAGTGACATCCCAGAGCTCCGACGTACCTGCTACGTTCATTCTCCGTGCTTACCACGAGCTTGATTTTTTTTAAACTCGGGAAAGCTCTTGGAATGAACTTGTACCGTGGGACAGGGCTTTGATTTTGATTAGCTGAGAACTTGCTCCTCAACTTCTCAGAGTACCTTTCCTTGGCAGCTCTGATTCCTCTTCTCAGCTTGTAGTTGGCCTGTCTGTAGAGGTCTGCATCCCCGCTCCTGTAGGCCTCATCTTTAGACTGGCGGAGCTGTCTGAGTTCTGCTGTAAACCAGGGTTTGTCGTTGTTGAACCAGATCCGGGTCCCAGTGGGAATGCAACTGTCCTCACAAAAGCTGACATATGATGTCACAGTGTCTGTATACTCATCGAGGTTTGTGGTTGCTTCGCTGAACACATTCCAATCAGTGTAGTTAAATCAGAACTGTAGGTTTTCAATGCCCTCGGTTGTCCACCTTTTCGTTGTTCTGACCACAGGCTTAGCAGATTTTAGTTTCTGCCTGTTGGTCGGAATAAGGTCAACTAAACAATGATCAGAGAGACCCAGAGTCGCCCGGGGAACAGAGCGATATGCATTCTTGATTGAAGTGTAACAGTGATCGCGTATTCTCTCCCCTCTGGAGGGGCAGGTAACATGAAGTCTGTACTTAGGAAGCTCTTGGCTGAGGTTAGCCTTATTCAAGTTTCCCAAAATAATGACCATGGATCTCTACCCTCTCTACCCTCATTACCTGGTCAGCGAGTTGCATTTGCGCCTCACGTACGCAAGCTTGTGGGGGTGTTGGGGGGGGGGGGGTATGTAAACTCCAGCGAGAATAAAAGAGGTCAATTCACTCGGAGAATAAAAGGGTTTGCAGTTTATAAAGAAAGATTCTAGATTGGGAGAACAGAAGTTTGATAGTGCCGTGATGTCACTGCACCAGTCCTGGTTAGTATAAAAGCATATTCCACCGCCACTTGATTTTCTCGCTGCCTCTGCTTCGCGGTCCGCTCTATGTAGTTGAAAGCCAGTCAGTTGCAGCGCATTGTCCGGGGTCGACTCACACAGCCCGGTCTCGGTGAAGCTCAGGGCAGCGACACGAGAGAAGTCCTTGTTTGTCTGGCGCAGGAGTTGCAGTTCGTCCACTTTGTTGTTGAGAGAACGTAGATTTGCATGGAATATACTCGGGAGCATTGCACGTAATCCTCATCGCCAGACTCGGGTGAGTGCTCCAGAGCGCTTCCCACGGGTCCTCCTCCATCTCAAGACCTTGAACACAGCCACAGCCCCACCGACGAGTATGTCCAAATAATCCAGCGAGTGAGAAAAACGTAGCAACCCGGAACGATGTTTGGAGGTGCCGTATGTCTGATAATGAGTACCTCTCTCATGAAAGTGATCTTTGTGGGGTTTTCACAGATGACACAAACACATACAAAACAACAACACCAGTTTGGAAATTTAGAGGAACAGGAAACGTGTATAGTTGTGTATCGTATCTCTCCCATACAAAGTATATAACCATATCTTGCTTACAGCTGATTAACCGGTGGAATAATAGTTTGTTGCCTATTCTTCGTTGTATTGCACTTGTTGAGTTGAATTTCTCTAACTTCTAATCATTGGGATCAAAGCTTTGATTTCAGGTCTGTATTTCTGCTAGACATCAGCCAGCTTAAAACCAAATGGACTGCATTTGATGAAGTTTAGAATTGAGTTTGGGAAAAGCCATAGCTCTCATTCCACTGATAGTTCTTGTTTGCAACCACTCATTTGATGATATTGAGTGAGTTAAAGAATTTTCCTCCAATGCCTTTCAAGTGCCTCCAAATATCATTACGCAGGGCTACGCAGTAGTTTAGTTTATTGTCACGTGTACCGAGGTATAGTGAAAAGCTTTTGTTGCTTGTTAACCAGTCAGCGGAAAGACTATATACTTGATTAAAATCAAGCTGTCCACTGTGTACAGATACAGGATGAAGGATATAATGTTTAGTGCAAGATAATGTCCAGTAAAGTCTAATGAAAGATAGTCTGAGGGTCTCCATTGAGGTAGATGGTAGCTCAGAACCGCTCTCGAGTTGGTGATAGGATGGTTCAGTTGCCTGATAACAGCCTGATAAGTATTATACAGATATAATTGGAGAATTTACATGCTGGTAATTCTTCTGATTGAAAAAATAATGAGGTAAGAAATGTGCCATGAGGTACAAGATTGTTAGTTCATGAGTTATAAAATAAAACTTAAACGGGTACTTGTAATACTTGCTGTTAATCTGGTTATCTCAGCATAAAACTACTAAAGTGCCATCCAGCTTCTATTATTTGGTTTTCTGGACAGTTTTCCTTTCCTTCACTTCAGGTCTGTCCCTCTTCGATTAATCCCCTATCAGTATCTTCTCTGTCTGCGTACGTTGCCAAAGCAATACGTTCTGGGCATAAGTCTAACCATTGATCATTAGCTTACATTTGCTGGGACAAGCATTCTAGTTGGGGTCCATGCACACTTCTGAGATCACTTTTACCACAGGAAAAACGTAGCAACTTAAGCAATGTCTGTTCCTCAAATTTAAAATCTCTATGAGCAGTTTTATTTGGATTTGTTTGGGATTCAACTGGGACTTTTCCCAACCTGTGTTACTCAAGCTCTTATTTGTTATTTACTATTGGAGGTGCTACACTAGTACAACGTTTAAACATGTTTTGCAATTCCAAAATTGACGTGTCCGTACAAGTGGACAAGAGTTATAAAAGTCAAAAATTATTTGTCAGTATATCGTCCCTGATAACAATGGTTTATTTTCTGTCTACAGTGGTATAGGAAATAGGCAAATTCAATAGAAGTTGTACAGGAAAGAGGGAAGAGGATGGTGGAAAATGTCATCCTTGTGTTGTATCTGTACATCAGATGCTGGTGAGAGAGAAGTGGAAAATAAAGTTGGGAAGATCTCTTCAATGGCTAATCATATTAGACATGGAAATTATGCTTCGTCTTGAGCATAAAATATAAGTACAGTGTGTTTGAGCATTTGCAGTGACTGAACAAACTTTGCTCCAGCAAATGGCAGGAACTCCCGATCCACAAATTAATGTTACATGTATACTTAATTCCAGCCTCCTCCTGATTTGGCTTTTTTTTTTTCCAATATATATTTGCGTTCATCTTTCCTTTGTGTACATATTTGACAACGTCTAAGCATCCATGCTGTTGATCTTGGCTCCATGTCATAGCTGGTTTTATGTTAAAGAATAAACTTGCATTTATAAATGCAATGCCACATCCTCAGGATGTCTCCAGTGCTTCATAATTAAACTGAATTTTAATATGCACTCTATTTCGGATAAGCAAACCTGCAGTCAACTTTTGCACATGAAAGGACAGTCTGTTCCTTGGTAATGTTAATGGATGGGAATATATGACTAAAATGTGGAACTCTTAGCTCTTCAGTTGGTACCATGCAAACCACGTGAGCACAGAGACAACGTGGGCTGAGCAGCCCTGCTGTCTGAAGAAGCATCTCGACCTGAAACCTCACCCATTCCTTCTCTCCAGAGATGCAGCCTGTCCCGCTGAGTTACTCCAGCATTTTGTGTCTACCTTCGATTTAAACCAGCATCTGAAGTTCTTTCCTACACACTGTGCAGCACTATGTTGATATTGCACAGACAATTTGAACTTTATTTTTCTTCTGCCAGTTCTAGCACAGGCTTTCGACGTGGCCTTCTTTTTTCAAAGTTTAAAATCAAGTAAAATTTTCAACAAATTTCAGAGAGTATAGTATTCTTGCAGAATTAATATTTTTCTGGGGTTTTGCCAGCTGTCGGTGCACTGAATAAGTTGCTGGGAATGATGAAGATATTAAACTGAGTTTGCAAATGTTATTTAATTTTTGTATCATATGTGGGTGTAAAGTATAAACTGGTCTCGTTGAATTGTGCCTCGGTACGAGTAATTTTTACAGGACAGGAGGGAAAGATGTTAAAAAGTATTTGATTATTGGTACTTCGCTTTTGTTTATACTATTCATGGTTCGTTTCTCTTTTTCAGCTAATCAAACAACAGATGAAGGTTGGGAGAGAGCCGTTACAATTTGTAAATAAAGCATTTTGATTTTGGTTATCATAAAATTTGTGAAGAATTCGAACAGTCTTGACCATGTCGGTGGATATGAATAGCCAGAGTTCTGACAGTAATGATGACTATAATGGAGACTCGGAAGAGGACCAGGGAGATATGCGTGACTATTACGATGGGGTAGCGGGCGATGTGGAACAGCAAGGCGCAGACGCCTTTGATCCAGAAGAATACCAGTTCACATGTCTGTCATATAAGGAGTCAGAGAATGTACTAAATCAACAAGTTGACTTAATGGCAGACACTTTAAAGGTAAGGCTTTGGAATTGTTATGCTATTGTACATGACATACGGTGGGTGAGAAAGGAGAAGGCAATTGGTTTGAGTCCTCTCCAGAGTTGAAATGAGGTTCCCAGTGGCACAGTGGTAGAGTTGACACCTTACAGCGCCAGAGAGTCTGGTTCGATCCTGACTATGGGTGTTGTCTGTACGGAGTTTGTACGTTCGCCCTGTGACCGCGTGGAATTCCGGGTGCTCCGATTTCCTCTCACATTCTAAAGACGTGCAGGTTTGCTGGTTAATTGGCTTCTGTAAAATTGTCCCTAGTGTGTAGGATAGAACTAGTGTACAGTTGATCGCTGGTCGGATCAGACTAGGTTGGCCAAAGGGCTTGTTTCCTTTCTTTATCTCTTTAAAAAAAACCATGTGGAATGAGTGAAATTTGACATGCAAGCCACGGTGCTGGAATGGGGAGGACAGGGCGACTGAAAGAACAGACAGCATCATCGCACTAGGTCAGGCCAACCCTTGCATCATCAATCTAGTGCCAACAGGACTCTGGGCCTTCAATTAAGAAATGCATATCTCGTTGCATCAAGATCAGACTTTTCAAAAACTTGAGATTTGAAGGATGCACAATGGCGCTAGAATATGCCACCTATTTGGAGCTGTTCCAGTAGAGGATCTGTTAACCACCTCAATTGTCCCAATGTTTTACTTGTGTATGATTGTACTCATGGTGAACTTTGACTGGATAGCAAGCAGAATAAAGCTTTTCACTGCTTCCTAGTGACAATAACAAACTAAACATGCAAAAGAAAGCTTTTCACTTGGTCTTAGTATCCACAATAATGCACTAAGCTAAAATTAAACAGGCCAAGACAAAAGTCAACCACATTGGTAGTGTAGAAAGGAACTGCAGATGCTAGTTTATACCGAAGATAAACACAAAGTGCTGGAGTATCTTTGCAGGTCAGGCAGCATCTCAAGAAAAAGGATGGGTGACGTTTTGGGTAGTAGAATTTCTTCCACAAAGGATTTTCATGAATATCCTATTCAAGAGGAAAAGACCCATGCTATGGCCATGTCATGATAATTTTTGGTCCTTCACAGAAAACATGTTTGCATCAATCTGTAGCAAGCATGGTTAAGCATTTATGTTACCATGGTCCAGGATTTATTGACACAGGTTGATCATACGCTGAATAATCCAACCACATTTTTGTTTGGAAGTGGAAAGAAATAATAGAAATTGCATTCATTGCAATGTGTAAAAAGAGTTGAGATACTGTGTTATAATTTTGCTGCATGTCATTGTGGTATATATCATGTCTTGATTGGTGAATATAGTTAGTTTGTGATTTTATTTGAAGCAGAAATAATATGTGAATGCTTCATTGTAGGTATGTTGCAAAGCCTACCTGAAGCGTCGTTGAATATCTGCCGCTGAGGTTGTGCGCGATTTTGGCGCGGTTTAGAGGGGGCGGGTTTAAAACGCGATTTTCTCTAGGCTGTTCAAATCGAAGATGTTCAGCCTAGTTAATTATTAACGAAAAATTGCTGAAAGACCCCGTCGCAAAAGCTATTATTAGTTTTAAAGGCCTCGTAAAATAGTTATAGTAGTTTAAAAATCAATCTCTGAACCCGCGACCACCCGCACCCGCAGGGTCTCATAAAGCAAATATCTGAAGGTAGGCTGTATATTTTTACATTAAAAAGGGCTTCTAAAGATTCCTTTATACAAAGTTTAATATTGCGAGTAGCTCAATTTGGCCCCATTATATCCCGCAGTATTTTTCTGGGCATTTGGGGCACAAAACTACCGCAATGTGAACGTTCTAAACCAGCGCGTTCCACGGGGACCCACTGGAAAGCTGATTTAAAATGGACTTTAATTTACAGCAATTGAACACTAAATTCCTTCCATTTGGTCTATAAATTAATGTAAATGAGATTTAAAAATCATGTTTTATTGTGAATTATTTGTGAATATTATTTGGACATTTAGGCTATTTAAAAATGTTAATCATTTATTAAGAAATGGATAGATGTTTAGATCTAGTAATTGAAGTCTGAAATTAGCTACAATTAGGTAACTAACTAATTATATGCTTTAATTTCAGGTCATCCAAGTAAGATTATTTTATATTTGTTTCAGAATGCTTCAATCTATGATAACTGAAAATTTCATTCAGTTCTCTTAATTTTTAAGAAAGTTATGGGCTTTTGACTGTTCACGATCACAGATTTTTTGTTATGTCCATAGAAAATCAATAGGGAACAAGATGCTCATTTCCCAGTATGAAAATGGCCATACCTTTTTTAATACTTGAGATATGAAAGTGAATTAGGTGTCAAATTAAACTTATTTTTATGCTTTATCTGATGGGATAAATTGCAGACTTGATTTTTTAAATCTCAAAATTTTGTAACATTGCTATTCATTGAGCATAATTCCGACTGGTAACTACGCACTTCGTCCGAGCACATTATAGCACACGCCATGCAAGCCGTCTTAAATGACCACCTAAACTGTCATTCGGCAACCTAAAAAGCTGCCTAGGTTGCCCGGCTGGCAACAGTGAAAAAAAGTTAAGTGACAGCCCTGTTAATACCCAATAGCACCCATTTCCCAAGCTGAGGGTATGAATTAAAATCAGATAACTCATTTTTCTTATAGCATAGATGGCTGCTTATTATTTTGAAATGAGATCAAATAGCCAGTGACTGGTGTTTTGTGCTTGAATGGATAAAAGCAAGATTTATTTTCAAACAATGGTGATTGATTTTAAATTTTATTTTAAATTTATCACTCATCAAATATTAATTCTTTGTTTTGCTATTCAGTTGCCACTGCATTTTCTGTAAATTAAATCAAAAAGTCCTGATCGGTTCTGCTATTTGTTTTGCTTCAAAGTTTAACAGCTATTCTGGAAAGTTGTAAACTACTGATGAAAGTTGCCTTAATCTCAAGTGATTTAGTGCATTTTCAAATTCTGTTTTTTTGCAAGTGTAACTTCTTATTTCAGCCTGCATAATTTATTTTGTTCTGTTAATGTTTGAACTAATTTGTTTTGTTTTCCATTATTATGTTGGAAATCAGTGAGGACCTCGAGTCAAATCCTCCTGTAATTTGCATGACCCTTGCTTTAAATTTCTCTCGATCCATTTCTCAGGCTATTAAGATTAATGTGTTTCCCATCATATTCATTGACATTTTCAAGACAATTTGCATTTTTTGTCATGTGCACAGTAAGGTGTGGTACAGGTGCAATGAAAATCTTTCTTGCAGTAACACGCAACACTTTAAGTCATAAATTGTACTTAAATTATGCACATTCTTCAAGGCACAAACAAAAGACAAGAAGAGAGTCAGGGCAGGGGGCCCACCAGCAGGTCCTCCATAATCCCAGTAAGATGCCCTTACACTTCTGCTCAAATCCTCTTGCAATGGGTGGTATACAGTGGCGCAGTGGTAGAGCTGCTGCTTCACAGCGCCAGACACCCCGGTTCAATTCTGACTACGTGCTGTTTGTCCGTGGGTTTTCTCCGGGTGAAACATGGAAACATAGACAATAGGTACAGGAGTAGGCCATTCGGCCTTTAGAGCCAGCACTGCCATTCCATATGATCATGTCTGATCATCCAAAATCAGTAGTAGCCACAAAAAGCTGGAGTAAATCAGCGGGTCAGGCAGCATCTCCGGTACCTTCGATTTACACCACATCCAAAATCAGTACCCCGTTCCTTCCCCATATTCCTTGATTCCGTTAGCCCTAAGACCTACATCAACCGACTCCAACTGGTCCAGAACGCAGCCGCCCGACTCATCACCCACACCAAATCTTGGCATCACATCACTCCAGTCCTCAAACAACTTCACTGGCTTCCCATCCCCCACCGGATCACCTACAAAATCCTGGTCCTCACCTACAAAGCCCTCCACCATCTGGCCCCCCCATATCTCACTGACCTCTCCCCCTACCAACCCTCACGGTCCCTCAGATCCACATCAGCCGGTCTCCTCTCCATCCACAAATCCAACCTCCGCAGTTTTGGGGACAGAGCCTTCTCCAGGGCAACTCCCAGGCTCTGGAACTCCCTCTCCCAACTGATCCGCAATTCCGTGTCCCTCACCTTCTTCCAGTCCCGCCTCAACATCCATCTCTTCACCTCTGCCTATCCTTAGCCCCATGTGCCCTTCCCTTTTCATCTGTGCTTGAATTGCCTCATATTGTGTTTTGAATTGAATTCTGTCTTTAATTTGTGTACTAGTTATGTCTCTACTATTTATTTCATTCCGCATACATGTTTTTCCTCTACTTGCTAAATTTTTGTAAGGTGTCCTTGAGACTCTTGAAAGGCGCCCATAAATAAAATGTATTATTATTATTATTAAGAACTAAATCTAACTCGAAGTCTACTGCCGACCATCAGGGAGAAAGTGCAGACTCCACAGGGTCATGCTCGAACCCTGGCCGCCCACACTGCAAGGTGGCGACTGTACCTGTTGCGTCAGTGTGTAGGATGCCGTCCGCTGAGTGACAGTGAATAGGGGCCGCCTTGTGCACATCCCGAGCGGTCAATAAGTGTCTCAGCAACTGAGAAGTCGCTCGCCTCCCACCTCCAAGCAATAAGCCATCCTCCGCCAGCGGGAGACCACCCCGGCCCTGCTCCGGGTGCTCCGGTTTCCTCCTAAATTCCAAGACTCTAGGTGAATTGGCCTCTGTAAATTGCCCCCAGTGTGAAGGACGCATAGGTGGGATAACATCAAGAGTCGAGAGTGTTTTATTGTCATATGTCCCAGATAGGACAATGAAATTTTTACTTGCTGCAGCACAACAAAACATGTAAACATAGTACACAACGGGAGAAAAAAAAAGTTCAGTGTGTATATATACACACATTCACATATACTCAATAAATAAACAAATATAGTGCAATAATAATAATAGTCTGTTATAGTTCAGAGCTTATTTGCTGTTGTGTTTAATAGCCTGATGGCTGTAGGGAAGAAGATGTTCCTGAACCTGGTCGTCACAGTTTACAGTACCTTCTTCCCATTGGTTACGATATATCCTTTCGATGGTGGGGAGGTCAGAGCCGGTGATGGACTGGGCAGTGGCCACAACTTTTTGCAGTCTTTTCCGCTCCTGGACGTTCAAGTTGCTGCACGAAGTCATGATGCAGCCAGTCAGTATGCTCTCTACTATGCACCTGCAGAAGTTCAAGAGAATCCTCCTTGACATACTGACTCTCCGTAATCTTCACAGGAAGTAGAGGCTGCCTTCTGATGTGCCTTCTTTATGATTGCATCAGTGTGCTGGGTCCAGGAAAGATCTTCGGAGATATGCACGCCCAGGAATTTAAAGTTTTTGACCCTCTCCACCATCGTCCCATTGATAGAAACAGGGTTATGGGTCCTCATCCTTCCCCTTCCAAAGTCCACAATCAGTTCCTTGGTTTTACTGGTGTTGAGAGCCAGGTGAAACTATTGTGCAGGTGATTGATGGTTGGTGTGGACTTGGTGGGCCGAAGTGCCCATTTCCACGCTGTATCTCTAAAGTAAACTAAAACTAAAACTAGTGGTCTAGTTGACCATTTGCATTCTAGATTGTTTGCTGTTCTGGCACCTTAACTTGCTGTGATTCATGTGCAAGGGCGTGCAGTCCTATCTGAATACCACCACTGTTTGATTTGTCACTCTTTATGAAGTACTTGGCCTTTCTGTTGTATTCTGTAAAGTGATGCACTCACATTTTCCTACACTGCACCGATCAGGAATGTCTACACCCGTTCACGTGACCTGTCTATATTATTGAAACCCCCCCCGCCCTCCACTCACTCACCCAGCTTTGCAGCATCAGCAACTTTTGAGTGCACTTTGCCCATTCGAGTAATTTGCTATAAACTATGAGCAACGGGGGCCCCAGTGCTCCACCAGCCCAGCACAGTGGAAAATGACGTGTGCCTTACTGTGCTCCATCTGTTAACCAATCATCATTCCGCTTTGAAATATTTATTTAACTAGATGTTTAGGTAATACTTTATCAAAGAGTTTTTGCAAGTCCAAATGCTCCTCATGAACTGGTATGCCCTCATGTATTCTGCTGCTGAATTCGTAAATTTCACCAGATTTGTTAAATATTATTTTTCTTTCATAAATCCAAGAGTGAGAAGCAGAAGCATTGTCAACACAAATTAGAGTTGGGTCTAAAGTGTAAATGTAAGTGTAGATTTTCACAGTGAGCAATTTTTTCAGCCTGTTTCAGCTAAGTGATAATTGTTAAACTTGCTAGAGAGTTGAGGGATATTTCATCACACTCTTGTGCTTTTTAATAGCTTTCATGGGTCGGGCGATGAGTCACTTACCACAGGATACCCAATACTCTATCTGCTGCCGTAACGACAGGATTTTCTGATTAATGACGTTGGAAGTATGTTTAGTTTGTTGGAGCCTGGCGTCTGTGGTGCATATTATGCTGGCCACATCATTCCAAGCCTCAACTGAGTTCAGAATTAACCATGTTGGTGGGCTTGGAGTGACAAGTAGGCTGGACCATGTATTTGCCTTCCCATTTCCCATACAAGTGTCTGCAGCTGTCTCTATTGTTGCAGTGAGGCTCAACTTGAGCTTGTGGAGCTATTGTGTTATGTTGTCTGGACACATCAAAGCCTTCTGGAGTTTGGGTAATTCTCCAACTTGAGGTAAATTTTTCACTGTTTGAGCCTGTTTCAGGACTGGCTGTTCCTGCCAGTTGTCCATCTTGATTTTTGGCCTAGCTTTCCACTTGTATAGTCTGGTGCCCTGTCCATGCTCTCCAGAGAAGCTGCCTGGTCCATTTATTTACTCTAGCACTTTGTCTTTTTTGTAAGCCAGCATCTGCAGTTCCTTGAATCTCCTAACAACTTTAGTTTTTGTTACTTTGTCAAGTCAAATGTTGTAATTTGTTTCATGCAATTGAACTGTTCTGATCATGGTTATTATGAAGTGATCATGGCAAACAGACTGAGCATTTGTAAAATTTGTAAACAGACTGAGCTGTAAATACGTTGCCTATTTCCTTCGCTCCATAGATGCTGCTGCACCCGCTGAGTTTCTCCAGCATTTTTGTGTACCTTCGATTTTCCAGCATCTGCAGTTCCTTCTTGAGCATTTGTCGGTCCCTTTTTAAAAATATAAGTGCTGGCGAATTTTGTAGTTTGTATCCGAGGACATTGCAGGAAACTAGAGAGGAAATTGCGGGAGCCCTGGTTGAAATTTACGAGTCATCCTTAAATACAAGAGAGGTGCTAGTAGGCTGGAGGGTGACTAATGTGCCTCTTTTCAAGAAGGGCTGCAGGGAAAATGCTAGGAACTATAGGCCGGTGAGCTTAACATCTGTAGTTGGTAAGTTACTGGAAAGTATTCTGAGGAATAGGTTATACAGGTATTTGGATGGGCAAGGGCTGATTAGGGATATTCAGCATTGTTTTATACGTGGGAGGTCATGTCGCACAAATCTGATTGATTTTTTTTGAAGACGTGACCAAAAAGGTTGATGAGGGCAGAGCTGTAGATGTGTCCATTAAGGAGTAAACAAGGTTCCGCATGGCAGGCTGCTCTGGAAGGTTGGATCGCAATGGATCGAAGGAGAGATAGCTGAATGGATTCCAAATTGGCTCGATGGAAGGAAGCAAAGTATTATTGTGGAAGGTTGCTTCTAGGACTGGAGTGCCTCAGGATTTTGTGCTGGGACCGTTGCTGTTTGTCATCTACATCAATCATTTGGATGAGAACATACAGGGCAAGATTAGCAAGTTTGCTGATGATACAAAAGTTAATGGTTTTGTAGATAGTTAAGATGGTTGTGAAAGATCGCAGCGGGATCTGGATCGATTGGCCAAGTGGACAGAGGAATGGTTGATGGAATTTAATACAGAAAAGTGTGAGGTGTTGCATTTTGGGACCTCGAAGAAGGGCAGGACCTACACAGTAAATGGTAGGTCTCTGAGCAGTGGTGTAGAGCAGAGGGATTTAGGAGTACAGATGCACGGTTCCTTGAAGGTTGAGTCACAGGGAGATAAGGTGGTCAAAAAGGTATTGAGTATAGAAGTTGGGAGGTCATGTTGTATAAGATGTTGGTGAGACCGCATTTAGAATATTGTGTTCAGTTCTGAGCATCATGTTACAGGAAAGATATTGTCAAGCTTGAAAGGGTTCAGAAAAGATTTCCGAGGATGTTGCCAGGACTAGAGGGTGTGAGCTATAGGGAGAGGTTGAGTAGACTACACACACACAGAGTTTGACTGGAGAAGAAGCAGGGAAGAGTTACCGTGAGGGGGATTGTCCCCCACCTCTCAAAACATGGGGGGAGCACCCCCCCCCCCCCCATCCCCCTGGGGATTTCCACCCATGAAATACAGCAGCAAGAGTGCAAACTTTCTTGTTTAACTTTGAACTCGGGTCAGAGATTTGGTAGATTTGAGGAACAATGTTTATGCACAGACCAAAAATAATGGCCTGTGTCTTGCAAATATTCAATTGGGGAAGTTTTTGATTCTTCAATACCACCATGTAACATTTAAAGCAAGTGTTGGTGTGATAGCCAGTACGCTGTCACATTCCATGTTGGAGCTATAGACCCATAGAGTCATACAGTGTCGAAACATGCCCTTCGACCCAACTTGCCCACACTGGCCAACATGTCCTTAATTTGCCTACTCTGGGCAAGAGACCCAATCTATTCCTCTCATGATTTAATGCAACTCTATAAGATCGCCCCTCATCCTCCTGCACTCCAAGGAATAGGGTCCCAGCCTACTCAACCTCTCCCTATAGCTCACACCCTCGAGTCCTGGCAACATCCTTGCAAATCTTCTCTGTACCCTTTCCAGCTTGACAACATCTTTCCTACAACATGGTGCCCAGAACTGAACACGATACTCTAAATGCGGCCTCACCAACGTCTTGTTTAACTGCAACATGACCTCACAACTTCTATACTCAACACTCTGATGAAGGCCAATGTGCCAAAAGCCTTTACCATCCTATTTACCTGCGACTCCACCTTCAAGGAATGATGTACCTGCACTCCTAGATCCCTCCGCTCGAACACTCCCCAGAGCCCTACCATTCACTGTGCAGGTCCTCGCGTATTACTGAATAGTGCTCACGTATTACTGAATGGAAGCACATCATTGAATGAAAGAGAAGTTGAGGTAAGATTACTGGTGAACTTCACACCTTCGCATTGGAGTAAAAGTAAGTGCAGAATTTAAAATGTTTAAGGGAGAAAAACTGATGAACTCTTCTTGGTTAGCATTTGTTTCTGTATTAACATTTATCATTAACATTATTATCAAGCAAACTCACACACATCTGAGGGCAGATTGGCTCCCTAAGCCACTGCCTCGTTTGATAAATGTGTTATGCAGAATGACACTGGGACATAGAGTGTGGAAATTCTTGTGTCGCCATTTACTGAATTTGCTCAGCTTAGCAGAAAGAGCAACCATTATTCACTCTGTTTGGCAGGCAAAGCTCTCAGTTGCTATTTAGTGGAATCGTGTTGTATGTTGAATTGAGAGCAGGAAACTTCGAACATAGAAATGTTTAGCACAGGAACAGACCCTACAGCCCATAATGTCCCTGCCGAACCTGATGCCTATATAAACTAATCTCCTGTGCTTGTGCATAAACTAATCTCCTCTGCTTGTGCATGATGCTTATCCTTCCATTCCCTGCAAATCCACGTATCTAAAAACCACTTGGATGTAAAGCCATCTAGCTACTAAGTTAAATTAACATAAATGATCCCATAATATTGCTTGAATCAGCTAACATTTAACCCATAGCCTACATCGCAAGTGTAAAGAGATTTTCTTGTTTCCTGTGAGACCTAACTATGTATAGTGAGTGCAGTTGGATTGACAGCGTAGGGAGTTTTGATGACCGGCATAAATGCATTTTGGGGAAACCTGGATTAACATTGGAAGGTGAAAGGATTAGAAGGAAATGTTGATACTGTTAGGTGAAGAAAGGTGACATACCTTTCTGTGAAGTGTAGATACTATTCTCGCTTATGAGCTTGAATTGCTGGCTTCAGTATTGTAAACACTACAAAGGTGTGAAAGGAATAAAATGGTATGATGTGAGTAGTGTTTTATAAATCCTTATTTCTGTGCTCCTTCATTTGTGTTTTCTTGCTCTCATGTTATCTTAAAAAAATAGGCAACAGACCAAGACAAATATGCAGAAACAAATCAGAAATAAATGTGAAATAGCTGGAGGCACAGTTGGGCAGCATAAGTGGAGTGATAACCAGTTAACCAGTTAAATTTGAATGTTGATGAAGGGCAGAGTAACTCAGTGGGTCATGCAGCATCTCTGGAGAACATGGATCGGTGACATTTCATGTCAGGTCGTCCAGCATTTTGCATCTTTCCTCCTGCTTGCTGTTCATTGTTGCAAAAATAGATCCATTGCTCAAACCGGCTGCCCTCAGAGTTATGAGGTGGCATTACAGAAAACAATGCAATTCAAATAATCATAAATCGAGGAAAAATGGTGGATGTGGACTGCACATCTTTCACCTACTTTGGGAGATTGCTTAACATGCTGTTTTTTGGGGGGGCATAATAATTGTTCTGGTTTTACGTGAATTACACAGTTTGGTACTGTCTCTTTGTCCCCATGGTACGTTTTCTGAATTTGATAGTCAAAGATCTTGTCCATTGCCTGTTGAATGGTCTGAAACAGCAGTGAAATTTCAGATGGGATTTACTTTGCAAGCAGAAGTAATTGGTTTCTATTTTCATTAATTTTGCAATAGTCCTATCTTTTACTCTGTAGAAGATAAATTAAACCAGTAGATTAGTTAGAATCAGCAGCTCCAAACTTATATACTGTACTATGTCGAAAACGGCACTCATTCTTTTTAATTACATAAAAAACTGAACCTCATGTGTAGCTTTTGTTTGTGTTTACTTTTAAAGTCCAAACAACTTTTCTGCAAGCTTCATCTATTGTATAGTGCACGGCCCTTGAACACAATGAGTTCCTGCACATTCTCCATTTCTCTCTTTTAAGTTCAGCAGCTGCTTGGAAAGGTACCTTCAGGCTTAGTTTCACTTTTCTACACAGTGTTGCTTCTTTTCTTCATAATTCCATTACAAACGATGTTTGATGTTTCATGTTTTACTCCTGATGTTGTTTTAAAGAATAAAACATGTTGCCATTTTTTTGCATACATAGTACCAGCTTCAATCGTGCTACAGATTGTTGATCAATACTTCGGGGAATATATCGCCCTTGCATTTTTTCCAAATCAAACCACCTTACTGCAAGGCAAATACTCTGAGTCACATAGTGCAAAAACGGCCCCTACTCACAACTTGGCCACGCCGTCACAGATGTCCCATTTACACAAGTCCCATTCGCCTGCATCTGGCCCATATTCCTCTAAACCTTTCTTAACCATGTACTGCTAAGCATGGAGCCCATCCAGTAAATTAAAAATAATTGAATGACTTTTTCTTTACACCAGCCTGAATAATTCTGTTTGGACTTGCATTTTGTAGAGACGATTATTAATTGGCAATCAGATCCAAGTGTCTTTTAAATGACATTGTACATGCTTCAACTACTTCCCCAGGCAGATTGTTCCATATACCCTCCATCCTCTGAGTGAAATAGTTGCCCTTCAGGTTCCTATTAAATCTTTCCCCTCTCACTTGAACTAATGTCCTCTGGTTCTTCATTCCCCATACTCTGGGTAAAACAACTCTGTGCATTCACCCTGTCTATTCCCCTCATGATGCTATACACTTCTCTTGTGGGTTATCATGGCATTTGAATGTCAAATTATTTTAAGTAAATGAGCTGGCAATCTGATGCTGAACATGTGGCTCATCCAGTAAATTAAAAACCATTTGAATGACCTTTTCTTTGCACCAATAATTCTGTTTGGACTTGGATTCTGTAGAGACAATTATTAATTGGCATTCAGATCCTTTCAGCATCCATTAAAACCAATTCATAAATGTGGATATGCTTGGAAATCTTCAAAAGAGTGACACAGTGGAGCAGCAATTGTTGCTACCAGTGCTGTCTGTGGAATGTGCACGTTCTCCATGTGACTGCATGGGATTCCTCCGGGTACTCCGGTTTTATTCCACATCTTAAAGATTTGCAAGTTTGTAAGCTAAGTGGCTTCTGTAAATTGCCCTTAGTGTTTGGAATGGGAAACTGGAATAATATCGATAGTGTAGGGGTGATTGTTGGTTGGCACGGACACAATGTGCTGAAGGGCCTGTTTCCACGCTGTATCTCTAAACGAAAGAAAATTGAGGTAACTGTGTAGTTTCATTTAGGAAGACATTCCACCGTCCTAAAATCAGATTATCTAACTACTGCTTTACTATATGTGAGAAATTTGTCAGAGGCCTTAACTACATTACAACAATGATTGTGATTGAAACATTTTGGATAGGAAAGAAGGATGTGGGCCAAATGCAAGTAAATAAAACCTGCTAAGCATCGACAAGTTGGGCCAGAAGGTTTGTTTCCGTGCTCTATGACTAAAATGTACTTCAGTATTTCCCTTGATCTGCAAAGAACTGGAAAAGAACTAAATAAACACAAATGTTTTCTTGCAATTGGGATTATGATAACTCTGGTAGTATTATTTGGATATAGTGTTTAATGAAGAATGTTCAAATACGGTGGCAAGTTGGTCCTTTCACCTTGTTTCCTATTTTCTCTAGAAACTAAAAGTCTTCGGTTTGTGCCCACATTGTGTCTGTGTTAATGGTTAATTCCTATCTTCTTCTAAATGCTAGGCCACAGCCTTCCCATTTTCACACATCCTACTCACATTTTCCCTGTGGTGGCAATAAACATCTTCCCGTCGCATTTCCACCTATAGTTATTAATCGTTGAAATTTTGAAAACAGCCCAAAAACTCAACCATTTTGGAGAAAAAAAATCCAAATGACGTCACAATGCCCTCGCATGGTAGAACAGCCCACTTCGAGAGGGAGGGGCACTCCAGCACTCCGGCAAATCTGAATGACGTCACAATACACTCGCAAGGCAGATGACACACGGAGTTGCTCAAGCCTTCTGTAGTACCACACACGCAACATGTACAGTCTTACCTGGTAAAAAGGGCCAACATCACTGCTGCTCACTGACAGAGAGAAGATACAAATGTTTTTCATGACAGATTTGCGAAAGAGCAGCATGCCGGCGGATTGAGGGCAAGTCCCGGCCCACGACCGCCTGGGGCTGGAGGGTGACCGAGCACTCTGAACCCGAGCACCAAGGGACACTCAGACACCCGGTGTAAGCGGCGGAAGGAGCAGATCCCTTGAGACAGTCCCCTCTCTCCCCCCGGGGTCATCGCTGTCCGGGCACACGGGGACACAGAACCCGGCAACGTCCCCGTCAGCTGCAGCAGAATTGGGACAGTCTGGTCCCTCCGCCCACCCAGAGTCACTGACGGTTCTGCACTGGCACCGGACCCCAAACCCCACACCGGGGGGATTCACCACGACCCCCAGACCCAGACCCCCATACCAGGGTGATTCACCCCCTGACCCCCACACGGGTGAATCACCAGCCTCCGGACCCTGACCCACACACGGGGTGATTCACCCCCCCCCCGACCCCCGCATTATTTCACTGTGCTGAGGATTGGGGGGTGGGGAGGAGAGAGAAAGTGGTGGAATATTGCGTTGGGGGGAACGGGTTGCATTGGGGGAACAGGTGAGTAATGCAATATTGCGTTGGGGGTGCAGACCCAATGGATCTGCACTTGGTCTAGTAATCATAAAAATCTGGAGGTTTGCTTTGAAACTTAATTGAATTGATAGACTTGATATGTTTTCAGTTAATCACCAGCTAGTCCATTTACATTTACTCAGTTATTTAGTTATTCACTTCTGTTTCTTTTTAGGTAGAACCATCTGTAGCCAAGCTTATTTTAGTTAACTTCCATTGGAAGTCCTCTGATATTTCAGAAAGGTAAGAAAGACCTTTTCTCTGATATTTTTTACCTATTTGAGTGATTTGAATGATAACCTGATTCTTCTTTTGCCTTTTATTTAATATTGTTTGCTAAAAATATTTAATGTTGACTACTCTGACTTGTTCACAATCGGTTCACATTCTCATCTCAGAAAGAACTCTTAATGCGAGTTAATATTAAGGAATAGCTCATGATGATTATGTTCGACAGTGTTAAATTTACTTTGCAGGTGACTCTTTGTCGTAAATGACGAAACCCCTCTCTTTTATAGACTATTTTGGTGCATGCTGTTTCTTGTTAGAATGAATATCTCCAACCGTTCAAGAGTTTATAAGTTGGGAAAAACAGTAGGAATGATGAAGGTACATTAACGGAGGATAAAACCTATTGGGGGAATTGAATATTAATGGAGAGGTACATTGCAGACAAAACGTTGTGGAGGAATTTCTTTAGCCAGTGGATGGTGAATCTGTGGAATGCATTGCCACAGATGGCTGTGAAGGCCATTGGGTGTTTTAAAACAGAGGTTGATAGGTTCTTGATTAGTAAGGTTACGGTGAGAAGGCAGGGGAATAGGGTTGAGAAGGAAAAATAGATCAACCATGATTGAATGGCGGAGTATTCAATTAGGCTGAATAGCCTAATTCTGCTCCTATGTCTTATGGTCTTATCTGTCCATTCACTCCACAGCTGCACCCTGACCCGCTTAGTATGTCCAACACTTTGTGTTGTGCTTGTATATTATTGTAGATCAAAATCATGTAATAAATATTTTGGCACAGTGTTATCCTTAATGCATCACTTGCATTATATTCAATTTTCGTTCTGGAAACATGCGTTACAGTAGAATTATCTGTCTCTCGGGTGATCTATGCGGATGTTTTTCCTACGCAGGGTTCCTCTCACCCCACTTCATGTCATGCTATAAATGTAATCCTTTCTCTCTTATGTATATCTTCCGGTTCTACAACATATCAATACTCTTTACTTTAACTTCAGATTCCAACTCCCCTTTAAAGAATTTATAGAGCAGATGTAAGATAGGCTGAGATGTCATTTGAGTTTCATCCTCATTCTTTTGTTCTTTCAGGCATAAATCTAACCCAACTCAGCTTCTGGTGGAAGCCAGGGTTCAGCCAAAAATAATAAAAAATGTAAGTGCATGTAGCCTAGCTTTGAATTGTATTGCTATCTTTGCATTGCTTTGAATTGTTATGAGAAATCAAGGTGAAGGTCTGAGCCCAACTCAGCTTGTGTGTCTGATTTGTTTCAGATGTTTATTCATTCTTCTCATCCCTGCGGCGTGTGCCTGCAGAATGTCCGGAAGGAGAACTTAATGTCCTTACCCTGCCTTCATACGTTCTGCCGCAGTTGCTGGGAACAGCACAGTACTGTGCTGGTGAAAGATGGCATTGGAGTAGGTGAGTTAAGAATTGATCTGTTTGCCTAGAGAGAGAGGCTTGGCAGTGATTCTTCCTGAAGCTGGCCAGCAAATTTCAGATGTTGCAAGCGTTCTTCTATCTGTAGCTCAAATGGGTTGCTGTGCAGGATGCAGTTTCAAATTTAGCAGGACCCTGTGCCTTTGGAAACTTCTACACAGCCACTTCTACACAGCCAGCTGGTTAAGGCATTTGTTTTGACACCACAGTGGCAAGGCTTGATTTATAACTGAGATTCTCCAAATAGCTGAACTTACTTTCAGGCATGAGATATTAAATGGAAACAAGACTCCTTTTGCTTTAGAAAGACTCGGTCATTTTGCGCTTTGTTCATCAGTTACTTCTGGTTTCTGTCAGTATTTTTAGAGTTCCTGCTGCTCATTTTGGCCTTTAACTTAGTTTGAGGTTAAAGTGTTTTCTTTAAATTCAATCCTCAATTGGGACCACATAATGTTTTAAATCAATTCACCTACAGATGGCATAGCAGTGGAGTTGCTGCCTCATGGTGCCAGAGACCTGGGTATATAGTGCCCATAATGTTTGGGACAAAGACCCGTCATTTATTTATTTGCCTCTGTATTCTACACTTTGAGATTTATAATTGAAAAAAAATCACATGTGGTTAAAAGTGGTACAAATCTCAAATTGTGGAGTACAGGCAAATAAATAAATGATGGTTCTTTGTCCCAAACATTATGGAGGGCACTGTATATCTAAATATATATCTAAATGAAGATGCAAATCACCCCTCCCACAACAGTTCCTTGCCCAAAATTATAGTTCAGTTTATTACCAACGGTCTGCAAATTATGGTTGGGTAAATGTACATTGCATTGTTTCTTTGATTTAATTTGGTTTTCTTTCTTGTGTTTGTTATATATTATATGCTTGATTTGAATCTTTGACCATAAAACATTCAAGTATAAGGTAAAAGTATTACTGTTTTAAAACTAAAGTTTAATTTGAAAAGGCACAGCTAATGAGCACCTTTAAAATGCATTCAGACCAAATCTTGTTCACAGCATTCTGAAAGATTAGCTCCTTCATATGGGGTATGGAAGATGAGTATGAGAGTTAAGGGCCTGTCCCACTATGGCGACCAAATTTGCGAGTTTAGAAGAGTTTGCGCTCGCCACATACTTGCAGCATGGTCGACACGTGGTCCTTGGAGGTCACTGTAAATCTCCTTCATGCTCGAGAGAATTCCCGCAGACTTGCAGCCACAGTTTGGTCAAGGACATTTTTTTCAATATGCAGAATATTGAGTTTACAGTTTTTCAAGCAGGGAGTACCAGTGATACAAATTCTGTGGTTCCTGAATTTATTACAACACAGGATGAGACCTTTGCTTGTTGAGTGCCATCTGCAGAATGTACTGCCGTGTAATTACACCCAGTTCCAATGTGGTCTATCTGCAAAAAATGTTGTACGTATGTAGAGCCATGCAACTGGCTGGGATCTGAAAGATTACAAAAATTAAGACCCTTTCATTGGAAAAATGGATCCTCCGTTAAACTGTTAACAGGTTTCTTTAAGTGTTTCTTTACGAGAAACTAGCCCTTTTGTCTCATTAGGCATATCCTGTATGGCGCAAGACTGCTTGCTTCGAACGCCTGAAGACTTTACTTTTACTTTGATCTCTAATGAAGAACTCAAAGAAAAATACAGGCGCTACCTCTTCAGAGATTATGTGGAGGTAGGTGGTGAATCATTTTTATATGGAGGGGGTTGTTGAGTTGTTAAAAACTGAACAAGTAAAGAACTTGTTAGACCTCTGCCAGCATTTAACAGGAAGAAATAACTTTCTGATTAAAGTTAATGATAAAACATAAAATCCAAGACAAAGATAAACTGGATATACAGAAACTAAAATTGGTATACTTTGGTTGTGTTTGTATTCATGCTACGGTATATTTAATGTATATTAAAACTTCTGTTTTTTGAGCAAAGTGCGGGATAAGATTAATGTTAGACCTCCAATTGTTGCCCATTGACCAACCTGGAAAGCGAGTGTAGATATCGGGAAAGGAGTAAACTGAACCTGAAGGGGTGCTGTCCACCATAAATAGAAGTCCATTGTCACAATTGCAAGCTAGGAGACAAAGGTACAGACAAAGGCAAAGTGATAAGAAATGATCTCTGGAGAGACAAGGAACTGCAGAAGCTGGAACCTTGAGCAAAGCACAAAGTGCTGGAGTAACTCAGCAGATTAGGCGGCACCTGTGGAGGGAATGGATAAACCACATTTTGGATTGGGACCCTTCTTCAGACTTGGATTAAGAGAGGACAGTTGTACCGACAGCACTTCCAGAACACTTACATTTATTGCTTATGTCTTTCCTTTTTCAAGAAAACAAATTTTCCATTTTTGTTGTCCAAATACAAGAAGCACTGAAACATAACCTAAATTTTATTTGGTAATTCAAATTATTTAAGGCATCTCAACATTGTTAAGAATCACTTGAATCACATACAATGGCACTGGAAACATGATGACTTGTATATTGCCTCAGTTTAATGTACTATTCCTGCACTCGTGTACTTGAGCATGATTGTGCCCAAACCAACATCTGCAGTTCTTTGTTTCTACACTCTGATCATGCCTATGTATAGTAGGATTTTTACTGAACTGTATGCAAAACAGGAAGTTCACTGTACCTAGGTACACCTGACAATGAAGTACCATTGAACCATTGAAAACATTGTTGGAAATGTTATAAGCTGCATTGGGTAACGAAAACATTGCTTCCCCCATTGAAATTTTCTGTACCTGGTTCCCTTCATGTGAATGGGTGAAAGTTGCTTAATTCAGCACTGGATACTGCTGTGACACCCAAGTTAAAAGTAATACAGAACTTGCAAATTAACTCATATGTCTAAAGCAGAAATAGAAGCACTTTAAAGTGTGTTACCCAAGCATTGTTAAGAAAACACTATATTTTTATTCATTCTTCAATTACTCTTGGATTTTCGTGTTAATGTTCATAAAATTTAGTTGGAAAAATGAATACTATACAGTATTGTGATATAAAAACTGTAGATGGGTACAGATTACATTTTTTTTTTGATTTTAATTAGAATTATTTGTTCTAGATCTATCCTACAGCTTTCAATACTGGAGTTATTGTGGTAATTGAAAAGTAAAGTGATTAATGTTCAAGCTGGAGGACCGTGTGCTGTTGTGCAAGGTTGCAGTTTGAAGAGTGATCCCTTACTGTTTTCTTGAAGCTATGCGGCTGAGAATTCCTTTGACTGAAAAATGGCTGTCTTGTAGAAAACAGTGGGAATGAATGTGCCTATTTTAGATTTGAAGATTGCTAATCGTGGAGTATCACAGGAATCAGTTGTTGGGCCACAGTTGTTTGTCGTTTGCATTAATAACTGAGGAAGGAACAGTATGTTAAAGATTTCCATATTTGCCGATGATATGAAAATAGGTGGAAGGGCATGTTGTGATATGGATACACTGATTTTTGCAACGGATATAGATGGATTGAGTGACTGAGCAAAAGACTAACAAGTGGAATTTAATGTGTGGGGGTGGGGGGTGGGAATGTTGGGTGGGTATGCACTTCAGTAAGACAAATTAAAAAAACAGATTATTATCAAAATGGAAGAAAGGGTGCAAGTGAATCAAAAATGTTCCAGTGCATGGATTGCAAAAAAACAACTAATATGTCTAACAAGTAAAAGAAACAAGTGATATTTTGGCCTTTGTTGCAAAGGGATTAGACCTTAAACATGGGTGGTTTTCGTGCAGTTGCACAGGTTAATGATGAGGTCTTACCTGGAATACTGCATGCAATTTAGGTAATGAGAAAAGGAAAAGATGAATAGCTTTGTTGAGCCATTGAGTCTGGTAAACGTTGTGCTTTTATGAATCCCAAAGGAAGTTTAAAAACAAGTATTGATTTTTGGATTGGAGTTTCTTAGCTACGTCTTCATCTTACATAGATGCAATGAAAATCAGTCGGCGAATTCTGTTGATTTGTCACTTTAAATGCACCAGTGGCCATATTTTCAATACATTGTGCACAGCAAATAAAACACTCAAATAATTTGATATTTAAGTGGAAATGTCCTATGGATTGCGCTGTTGCAGAGTGGCAGTATTTTTCCCAGGTCATGTTTAATCCAAGGGGAGGTACATTTCCATGAATCCGTTTCAAACAAGACTGGATGATACTGGTGCAAAAAGTAAATTGATGATACAGCAGGAAAATCTCTGACATTAAACACGCCCCCTATTCCCAACCCAAAACTCCTACACCAAATACAGTACTGAAGTCTATTCTGCCTTCATTTTCCTAACCATGTCGACAGACTGCCAGGATGTGCTGTTAAATTCGCAACCTGACTCAGTTGGACCATCTGTTTAAATATTTGCGCAGAATGGAAATCTCTGGGAATTTGCAGATAATCCTACTGCTTCAGATGTTTGCGCCTCTAACACTGGCAGCAGTCTGTCCAGCACCATCCATAATGCCTGGCATAGCTGCCATCGGATTGAGTCTACTACTTGGTTGTAAATTGGCCATCACTTGAACTTCCAATTTAGTGGAAATATATCAAGTAGCATGAGATCCTCAAAAGAAAGCTTTTTTTTTCATGCATGTTAATTTCCGATGTAATTTCCTCCAGGTCGTCTGGTTTCCCTCGACATACCAAAGACGTGCTGGTTTATAGGATAAATGGCCTCTGTAAAATTGGGTACTTGTAAAATGTAGTTGTGTTGATAGGTGTGCTCTGAGTAAATGCAAACCTATATGTGAATGAGACAACAGAAAAACTCATGGATTGAATCTTGTGTATAATTGCTTAGAGATTGAATATTTTCCTTGAGTGGAGGAGCTAAGAAAATGGTCACGATTTAAAATGTTTATTTTCTAGTTGGACCTTGGGCATTAAGCCTGGCCATTTAGCAGTCTTCACCTCCATTAATGTAGTAATTATTATGTCACCAAACACACTACTATCTAAAAAGAACCAGCAGTTATTTGTCAGCTACAGCTTGGCTAGTTGAACTCTATCCTACCACAGCTATGCCAGGCATTGTGGCTGGCGTTGAAGTGCAGGATGAAAAACAGACTGCAACAACAGTGTTGATCTTATCTGCTTGTGTGTAAGAATATTTGCTTTTTAAAGCATTGGCTATGACGCAATGACCTCCAGAAGGTTAATAGTTCCAGCTGTCTTTTGGGTAAAGTGTGAAATCAACGCTCTATCTTTGTGTATGAAGCAGATTCCTTGGCATTATTACAACAGGAATCGATAGGCGAAATGGTCAGATGATCTGATTCAATGAAGTTGGTTTATTGAATAATTTCCGGTCATCATTGAGGTAGTGCCATGGTACCTTTTACAGCCAACATAATTAAAAACTTGTCCTACCCCAGTCATTCCTCCTTCTCCTTGCTTCTGTGAGTAGAAGCTTGAAAGCGTGCACTGCCAAACTCGGGAACAGCTTCTTATCCCCCGTTATCAGATTTCTGAACGGTCCTTTCTTAAGCTAGGATACTGTCTGATTCAACTCTTCCCCTTTGAGAACATTGGATTTTCTCAATGGAACTGATGCAATAATAATGATGAGGAACAATATTCTGCAGTCTGCATCTTCCCCTTTCCTCTATGTATTGTACTTGAGTTTGGCTTGATTCTATTTACGTATTATCTGATTGTTTTGGATCAAGTTTGACAAAAATATGTAACGTGTGCCTATCCTTTTGGATATGTAAGAGTTATAGTCTAAGAATCTTCCTGGGGCCTTTTCCTTTAATAAAAGGATGCTATTATTGTGGAATCTGAAAGAGTCTGCTGCTTTTTCTCAACTAATTCTTGTTTTTGTTGCTCTTCAAATAGAGCCACTACCAACTGCAGCTTTGTCCCGGTGCTGACTGTCCGATGGTGATCCAGGTACAGGAACCGAAAGCTCGGCGAGTGCAGTGCAGCCGCTGTAATGAAGTCTTCTGGTAAGTGACTGGTATAGAAATGTAACCCTGTCAGCTGTCTGCTTCATGGCTCTTGAAGGCTGACAAAGTCGACCCTTTAATAAGACTCGAGGACCTATAAGATTAGCCAACAGCAGTGAGTTAAACTTGCACAAGGGGAGAAGTGTATCAGTTAAAGGCTGTGATCTCCACTCCAAAGTTAAGTCGGCACAGCAGGACATTCATACACCAAAAAAGATAACCTGAGGAAATACAGATGTGAGGTAGATTGATATGTTGATTATAGGAATAGTGCTTTACTTTTACATTGTACAAAAATTGAGACTTCTCGGTTCCGAATGCAATAAGGTACAAAGGTAAGTATACTTAATATGTTAATAATTTGGCACTGGATCACGACTGTTTGGGTCTTAGCTTAATGGGGTACACAGATAAGGAGTAATAGCAGATACCAGCTGGTGGCTTCTGAGTGCTGATGTGTCAACGTAAAGACAATGAATATATTGATGATTGATACTAGCTGGCGTCCTCATGAACTTTGCACGGAGCGGAGTTCAAAGGTAGTGACAACAAATGAGTTAATGGCAAGTCTGTGTGTATTGGAGGTATAATGGAAATAACAGTGAGTATTTTAAATGGTCGATACTAGCTATTGTCTTCTGAAACCTCATGGAGTGGAGTTTAAAGGGAGGGAAAATGAATATGTTAAACAACAGATACCAACTAGCAACTAGTTTAAATGTATTGATGAATTGTACACCTCCAATGGCTTTTGGAACTTCCACGAGGCCTCAACACATTTGAGGAGTACTATGAAGTTCTCCAGGTACTTGGGATGAAATTGAATCCCTTATTACGGATGTCATGAAATGATAAATTATGCAGTGGATGTTATCTACATGGCCATGACAAGGCATTTGACAAGATCTCCCAAGGTAAACCGATCCAGAAGATTAAGATGCACGGAGCCACAACCACAATCTACAAATGGATAGCACGGTGGCGCAGCTGATAGAGCTGCTGTCTCACAGTGCCAGATAACCAGGTTTGATCCTGATCTTGGGCAAACTCTGCGTAGGTTATATGTTTTCCCTCTGACCCCATGGGATTCCTCCGGGTGTTCCGGTTTCCTCGCACATCCCAAAGACGTATGGGTTTATAACTCAATTCTCTCAATGACAACTTTGATGGGGCTGGGGAGTCTACAACTGACCTTGGCATGGGAATAGTCAGAGGTAGGATACCAGGGGGTGTGGCTATTCTATGGAACAAGAAGATTGACTCATCAATAAATGTGGTTCTGCTTGATGCTGACTGGTGTATTGCAATGCACTTTGTTCACAACGACAAGGAATTTGTTATCCCGAATGTGTATACACCCTATGAATGCCATCAGAATGAGGATGAATATTTATATAGGCTTGCTTTCATCTATTCAAAACAATAATTATATGTCATTGGGGATATGAATGCAGATATCTCAGACAGGAAGTCATTATTTGCCAATCAAATGGCTCAGTTCTGTCAAGATAATAATTTAATATTGTCAAGCAAAGTGCTTTTACCTACAGATAGTTACACTTATATTAGCCTAGCACACTACGTCATGGCTGGACCACTGTATTAGTACAGCCTCATTGGGGTGTATGAGCATTCTGTATGGTGCAGCAATGACAGATCATATACCTGTTGCTATGACAATAAATGTTGAACACCTACCTGTGGTATCCAGAGATAGAAATAGCTTGTATTATGCCATGAACAAGCTGTCCAACAACAAAGCAAGTGGCTTGGATCATATTTCTGCTGAACATCTTCAGTATGCGAGTATGAGGATAGCTCCTCTCCTTGCTATTTGTTTTACTGGCTTTATGATTCATGGCTTGTTACCAGACTCAATGTTGTCTGTTCTGCTAATGCCGGTCATTAAGGACAAACTTCTGAATCTCACACAGCACATTGAAGACGGGTTCCAGAAAGGACTGGTGACAGGAGCCGTCTTTGTTGATCTGTCTGCCGCGTATGACACTGTGAACCACCGCCTCCTCCTAAAAAAGATCTTGGAGAATACCAAAGACCTGGCACTCACGGACCTCATCGGAGCCCTCCTGAAAGATAGGCGCTTCTATGTTGTCCTTAACAACAAGCAAAGTCGCTGGCGACGACAACGGAATGGCTTGCCTCAAGGTAGTGTGCTGGCTCCACTACTATATAACATCTACACCAATGACCAGCCAATGGACCAGAACACTGAGCGGTTCATCTACGCCGACGACCTCTGTGTAACATCCCAAGAGAGTACGTTTGAAGCTGTAGAAGCGAATCTCACCTCAGCCCTAGATGAGCTACACCTCTACTACGAGCGCAACCACCTACATGCAAACCCTGCGAAGACCCAAGCCTGCTCGTTCCATCTCAGGAACCGGGAAGCAAACAGACCCCTTAACATCACATGGTCTGGAACACCTCTTGAGCACTGCACCAACCCTGCCTACCTCGGTGTAACACTGGATCGCACTCTCTCCTATAAGGAACACGTCAAAAACACCAAACTGAAAGTTAACTCCCAAAATAACATTCTCCGGAAGCTGACCAACTCCAAATGGGGAGCCACAGCACACACATTAAGATCTGCTGCTCTGGCCCTGTGCGACTCCTCTGCGGAGTATGCGTGTCCTGTTTGGGAGAGATCATCCCATGCCAAGAAACTAGACCCAGCGTTGAATAACACCTGCCGCTCAATCACTGGCTGCTTGAAGCCCGCCAACATAAACAACCTGCACCTCCTCGCTGGCATTGCCCCTGCTGATGTGAGACGGGAAGTCGCCAGCCGAGTAGAGATGACCAAGGCCACCAGTGATGAACGCCACCTCCTCTACGGACGTGTACCCCCGGCCCAACGGCTGAAGTCCAGGAGAAGCTTTCTCAGCCATGTCCAGCCCCTAATAGCATCACGGGAAGAAACCAGACTCCAACTATGGACAAAAAGGCTTGAGGACGACCCCCCCTCCTACTGACATGGGTATCCCTCCTTCTGAAGCCCTCCCTCCGGGCTCAGAAGCACCATGGATCCAGTGGAAGACGCTCAACCGCCTGAGAACAGGAACAGGGCGATCAATAGCTGCCATGGCCAGATGGGGCTATGAAACTGGCCAAACCACCTGTGAATGTGGAGAAGAGGACCATACAATGCAGCACTGCCTTGTCGGCCCCCTACTACCCAACCAGTGCAGCTCAAAGGATCTTGCAGTGTTCAATAAAAACGCAAAGGACTGTGTAAAGGAATGGGAAACTGTCATATAGCCAACCAGTTTGTTTCAAAGACACGAAAAGAAGATTAAGGACAAAGCTGGTAAAGTAGGCAGCCTAAATAATTACAGGCCCATAGCTTTAGCCGGCATATTGTCAAAAGTCTTAGAAAGAGTTCTGCTGGATTGAGTAAATGAGTTTGTTAATTCCACAGATAACCAGTTTGGTTTTAAAACTAACATGGCACTAACTTGTGCATATATGCCCTAAAGGCGATTGTAAATAAATATGTGCTTTATTGATGCTTCCAAAGCCTTTGATCGTGTTAATCACAGAAAGCTGTTTGTTAAAATGAGTCCGTGGGGTGCCTATATACATTGTGAGAATTCTGGCTTACTGGTATGCCCACCAGACTATGCCAATAAAATGGGGCAATAGGGTATCAGACCCATTTGGGGTTAGCAATGGTGTTAGACAAGGGGGAGTTTTGTCCCCAGTCCTTTATAATCGTTATATTGATGATCTGTCCAAACAATTGAAAGCCTGTAATACTGGGTGCATAATTGGTAATATTTTAGTGAACCATAATATGTATGCAGATGATCTTGTGGTCTTTAGTCCATCTAGTGCTGGTCTCCAGCACCTCCTTACTATATGTTCTGTGTATGGTGTGGAACATGATATTAAATATAATGCGTGTAAGAGTGCTGTTAAGATGGCGGCGCCTTGCGGCAGCGGCCACTGCAGTCCGTCTGTCTTTTTTGTTGTCCTGTTAGGTGTATGTTTTTGGTTTTAGTTTTATTTTATTTTTAGCTGTGTATATGTGGGGGCGCGGGGGCGGACGGGACTTTTTAATCTATTCCCTGCACGGGGGACTTGACCTTTCCCTGTCGAGTCTCCGTTGTCGTTGGGGCCTAACATCGTGGAGCCGGCGGACACCAACCGGAATCGAGCTGGGGCTCCAGTCGCAGAGCCTGTGGACTCCATCCCGGAGCTGGCCGACTTCGGAGCGTGGAGCGCTGTGGTGGCGCGCGGCTGCGTCCCGACTTCGGAGCTTCGTAGGCTCCGGCTGCAGGCCCTGTGGACGGTAACATCGGGAGCTCACGGGTCCCTGGTGGGAGAGACAGCTTTTCGGAGCTCCGCAAAGGCAACTTCTCCCGCCCGAATCGAGGGGTTTAAATCGACCCGGAGCAGGGCCTTACATCGCCCGGCGCGGCTTAAACGACCGCGGTACTTACCATCGCCCGCCGGGGGCTCTAACATCAAAAGCCTCGATCAGCTCGATGCAGCAGTTTGACTGCTTGACTGCGGGAGAAGAAGAATAACGAACAGAGAACAGGGCAGAGATAAGACTTTTGTCTTCCATCACAGTGAGGAGGTGTTTGGAGATTCACTGTGATGGATGTTTGTGTGGAATTATGTCAATTATGTGTAACATGTTTGTGGCTGCAGGAGTCAGTACTTTAGAAGCTATCCTAAGAAATCATATGTATAAATTCATTTGCAGGATAAATGACTCTAAAAATGTAATTATCGTGGCCTTGTCATTACAAGGCCACGATAATTACAGATCTATTACAATCTCATATTGTGGAGTACAGAGATAAATAAATAAATGATGGGTCTTTGTCCGGAACATTATAGAGGGCACTGTATATATAAAAGATGAAAATGTAGTCTGATTGGTTAGTAAGTTTGTAGATGGTACAAACATTGGCGAAGTTACGGACTGTGAAGATAGCCATTGGAGATACAACAATATAAATTAGGTACGGATGTGGGTGGAGAAATGGCATATGGAGTTTAAACCTGGAATGTGTGAGGTATTGCATGTTGGAAGGTCAAATGTAGAGGGAATTAATACAATTTATGGTATTGCCCTCAACAGCATTGATGTTCAGAGAATTCTTGGGGTCCAAGTCCATAAGTCTTGGAAAGCAGCAACAGAAGTAGTTAGTGGTAAATAAGTCAAATTATATGCTTGCAGTTATCGATTGGGTAATTGAGTATAAGAGTCAGGAAGTTATGCTGCAGCTTTGTAGAACCTTAGTTGGGCCGCATATTGTATGAAGTTCTGGTTATATTCCATTATAGGAGGGGTGTGGATGCTTTGGAGAGGGTGCAGAAGAAGTTTACCAGGATGTTGCCTTCATTAGAGAGTAATAGCTATATAGGTAGGGTGGACACAGTTTATTAAATTATAAGGCACAGATAGGTTAGACGGTCAGAGAATATTTTTCCCAGGGTGAAATTTCAAATATTAAAATGCATATCTTTATTGTGAGAGAGGTAGTTTAAAGGGGATGTAGAGGGCAAGTCCTTTTACCCGGAGAGTGTTAGGTGCTTGAAATGCGTTGCCAGGGGTTGTGGTGGAAGCAGATACAGTAGTTAAAGAGGCTGTTGGATAGGTACGTAAATATGCAGGGAACGGAAGAGAATGAATCATTCAGGCAGAAGGGATTGGCGTAGTCTAGCATCGTGTTCAACACATACATTATGGGCCATGGGGCTTGTTCCTGTGCTGTACTGTCCTACATTCTATGTAAAGTACTTGCCTTAACACTGGTTTATCACATTGCATCATATCTATCCAATCTCTATGTACATTAAATTGGTTTTTAAATAGTTACCGTGGGTGTACTTGGCAGCTATATTGGACAGTGCAATTCCTCACGTACAAGAATAAGAAAAACATGACGTATATCAGTGTTATGAATTAACCAAAAAGGCAATTGTACAGATGGCACCACAGAACATTGCCCTGGTTTGAATAATGCATTGTGCTCTTAAATTTTCATCTGAATCATTAGGGTAAGTGAGTTGAATAATAGTTTAGCATTTTAACGTTGCATCTATAGAATATCACCTCCACAGTAACTCACTTCAGTTTGGCTTTTTGGACTTGATTAGGACGTGAAATGGATTCTTTGAAAAAAAGCTAATATGCAAGGGCAGTTTGAGAAGGTGGTGTTTTGAGCTCCTGAAGAGCATTAAAATGGATAAACCCCCAGGACATGGGATCTATTCCAGGTTATTGAGAGAGGCAAGAGAGGAGTTTGCAGGAGCCTCAACAAAGCTCTTTGATTTCTCAAGCCACAGACGGGGTTCAGAGGACTGGAGAGTAGCTAATGTTGTTCTTTTATTTAAGAAGGGAAGTAGGCAGAATCCAGGGAATTATAAGCCTGTGAGCCTTGTGTTAATGGTAGGGATGCTATTGGAGACGATTCTTCAGGACAGGATTTACTCCCATTTGGAAGAATGGGTTAATTAGGCACTGTCAGTCAGTGTAACTTTGCACGCGACAGGTCGTGTCTAACTAACTTGATCGGGTTTTTTGAGGAGGTGACAAAGGTGATTGATGAGGTAGGGCAGTGAATGTTATCTACATGCAATTTACTAAAGCTTTTGATAAAATCCCCCATGGGAGGCTGATCTGGAAGATTAAGATGCACGGGGTTAACAGTGACTTGGTTGTGTGGATCCAGAACTGGCTTATGGTTAGAAGATGGGGTTGTGGTGGAAGGACGATGTTCAGGCTGGAGATCTGTGACCAGTGGAGTTCCGCAGCTTCTGTGCTGGGATCTCTGCTGTTTGTGATATATATAAATTAGTTGTACGCAAACAAAGACAGGTTCATTAGTAAGTTTGCAGATGACACCAAGATTGCTAGGGTTGCGGACTGTGAGGAAGGCTGCCAAAGTATCCAGCTAATGAAATGGGTGGAGAAATGGCAGATGGAGTTTAATCCAAGCGTGAGGTGTACTTTGGGAATCAAATGCAAGGGGAAAATGTACAATTAATGACATGACCATAACAGCATTGATGTACAGAGGGATTGTGGGATTCAAGTCCATAACTCTGTGCAAGTGGCTACGTAAGTAGATAGAGTGATAAAGAGGGCAAATGGCATGCTTGCTTTCATAAGTTGGGACATTGATTGTAAGAGGAAGTCATGATGCAACTATAAAGGACTTTGGTTAGGCTGCATTTGGAGCATAGCTCACAGTTCTAGTCGCACCATTACAGGAACATTTTGGAGGCTTTAGAAATGTGCAGAAGTTCAAAATTACTGGAATGATGATCGGGGTATTAGCTACAGGGAGAGATTGGACAGACCTGGATTGTTTCCCCTAGAATGCTGGAGGTTGTGGGGAGACCAATAGAAGTATGTAAAGATAGGGTAGACAGTTAGAACCTTTTTTTGCAGAATGGAAACATTAATTTGTAGAGGGTATAGATTTAAGGTGAGAGAGGCTAAGTTTAAAGGAGATGTGAGGGGCAAATTTTTTTTTTTGTACACAAATGGTGGGGAGTGCCTGGAATGCCCTGCTGGGAGTGGTAGTGGACGCAAATACGATATTGGCACTTTAGAGACATTTAAGAGGCATATGGATATGCAGGGAATGGAGGGGTATAGAGTATGTGCAGGCAGATAAGGGTTGGTCTTGGCATCATGTTCAACATAGACATTGTGGGTCGAAGGGCCTGTCTTGTGTTGTACTATCCTATGTTCTTTTGAGGACATATTAGAAATGCTTCACTTTAATACAAGTTGTTACCTGATTAAATCTGGAAGCGGCAACATTATTTGAGTTCTAACCAGATTTTATTTTCTTGCAGCTTCAAGTGTCGCCAGATGTACCATGCTCCCACTGACTGTCACACGATTAAAAAGTGGCTCACCAAATGTGCTGATGATTCGGAAACTGCAAATTACATCAGTGCGCATACAAAAGACGTAAGGAGATAGCACCTCTGTGTAATGGTCTAGTCTATCAGAGATGTTTTTATTCACTGAATTTAGGGTGTAGCCGGCAAAGCTGTTCCCTTGACCAAAAAAGAAACTGCTGGAGGATCTGTGGCTTGATCTGTGGCTATATAACTGGGCTCTTGGCAGAGATATTTGTATCATTGTTAAGTACTGATGAGGTACTGGAACGCTGGAGGGTGGCTAATGCTGTGACTTAATCAAGAATGGCTGTAAGGACACAGGGAGCAACAGGCTGGTGAACCAACTTCACTGATGAGAAAGTTACTGGAAGGGTTTCTGAGAGACAGGATTTGCATTCTGGAAAGTCAACGTGTCTTTGTGCATGCGAATCGTATCTCGTGAATCCAATAGAATTTTCCCTCATCAGTAGCGTAACTACTGCAATGTAGTTCCATGTATTAATCCAGGCTCTATGATCATCTGCCTGACATGTATTACTCCTTGCATTTTAAATAACTACACTTCAGCCCATCAGACTTGTCCTTTCAGACTTAATTGCCTTGGCCCCTGTTTTCTCAATCCCTCGACTTGCTGACCTACTGCCCCACTAGTTTAAACACACCCAAATAATGTTAGCAAAGCTCCCTGTGAAGATAGACACAAAATGCCGGAGTAACTCATCGGGTCAGGATCCCTGAACATGGATAGATTATATTTTGGTTTGGGGCTCATAATGTCACTTGTCATATTCTCCATAGATGCTGCATGACCCGCTGAGTTACTCCAGTACTTTGTGTCTTTCCTTGGTAAACCAGTAACTCCAGTTCCTTCTTTCTACTCCTGAGGATATCGCTGTCCCTCCAGTTTAGGTGCAACTCTCTTCCTTGTACAGTTCCCACTTGCTCTGGAAGAGAGCCCAATGATCCATGTATCTGAAACCTGCCCTCTCTGCAGCAAGCCACACATTCAACAGTGCTCTTTTCCCTTTTTTTTTGCTAGATTCATGGTGCAGGGAGTAAATCTGAGACTACAACACAAGTGGTCCTGTTCTTTAACTTCCTACCTAACTCCCTAAACTCTCTTTAAAATACATCATCCTGCCTGTGCCATTGGTACTAATATGGACCATAATCCTGGGCTGTTCACCCTCTGCTCCTGGGATGTCCTGTACCTGCTCCGAGCCTCGTGTTAAGAAGGGAACACAGTCCAGGAGTCTCGCTTGTGGACACAGAAATACCGCTGACTAAAGTGTCCGTTATCACACTTGCTCGCCTAACCTTTGATATACCTTAGAGCAGGGGTCGGCAACCTACGGCCCCCGGGCCAAATGCGGCCCGTAACCCGGAATCATCTGGTCCGCAGGCATATTTTTTTCCCCGTAGTCATCCGGCCCGCAGACCTCCTTCATCTTCGGTACCTCCCGGGCCCGAGGCGCCCATGCGCGGTGATGCAAGGAGGCCTGCGCTGGCGGCCACAATTGTGGAGCCGTTGAGCTCTGGCTGTACCGCGTCCTGCGCAAAGCCGCCAGCACGGCCGCGCACCATCTGTGTCTGGGCTTCACTGTCTGGATCGAGGTTGTCAATAGGCTGGGGACGTGTGAGTATTTGAGCCACCGGCTTCAGGACAGAGCCAAGGCAATGGACCGTAGGCACGCCACGTTCGTGAGCGCCCGTAACTAGGGGCCAGTGCTTCGGGTGGCGTCCTCGAAGGGGCGGGGTCTATGTGAACACATGATTTGATGCCTGCCATCCGGGACGGGATGGGGGCGGGATCTATGTGAACACGTGGTTGATGTGGCCCGCCATCCGATCACAGACATGCCACCCGGCCCCTATGCAGAACAAGGTTGCCAACCCCTGCCTCAGAGGGACACACAGTGCTGGAGTAACTCAGCAGGACAGGCAGCATCTCTGGCGGAAAAATAATGTTTTAGGACTGGACTTTCCTTCCGGCTTTGACATACCTTACTCTACAACAGCAATTAGGGATGCCGTTGATCTGGTGTTGCTGGCATTTTCTGCTCAGAGGCCTTGCCTCCGACAGTAACCAAGATTGTACACTTATTTTAAGAGGGGAACAGCCACAGGAGTCTCAATAAGCTGCTGTCATCGCAGTGACTTTAATTCAGAAATAGTTCATTGCCTCGGAAATGCTTTGGAACTCTAGGAAAGACATGAAAGGTACTTTTTAAAAAACAAATATTTCTTATAACCAGTACATCTTACGTAGCTGTTTTTAATTTATGTCCAATAATTAGAAACCCGAGTCCCAGATGATGTCTCCCACATTTCCCTGAAATGTTCACTGACCATGGTTTCCAAGCTTCACTGAAACTTATTGAGTTCACTGGAAAGAATATTACAGTATTGTGTAACCTTTAAAAAAAAATGTGGGATATTAACAGAAATACCATCCAGTAGTCCTGAAAATCCAAAATCCTGAGTGAGCTGAATTATTAGTTCATTGTATAATACCCCTTGTTTAATTAGATCAGTCATATTGTTGACATATGTAACCCCTTCTTTAATATTGGCATTCTGAAGTCGGGTTTCAAGCATCATTTTTAAAAGATGGAATATTGAATTATTAAGTATTCCAATTTTGTATTGCTTCCCAGCTGTTACGTGGCAACTGAATGGTTCTCTCGTCAGATGGTGGATGTTCTTGACTTCCCACCTACGTCATTGGAGACCTTTCAACTATCTTTAATCAGACTTTATCAGACCTCAATGCTATATTTTGCACTAAATGCTGTACCCTTTATCCTTTATCTCTGCGTTGTGGATGGCTTGATTGTATTCAGGTACAGTCTTACATAGCACTCAAACAAAAGCTTTTCACTGGATCTCGGTACAATAATAAACTAAACTGAATCCTGCTTTGGTAAAGTTGTTTAATACATTGATCTATTTGTTTCAGACATGGTTCTTATTGCTTTTGTTTAACTTTTTACAGTGTCCTAAGTGCAGTATTTGCATTGAGAAAAATGGAGGGTGTAATCATATGGTAAGAGAACGGTGCATCATTTCAGTGTGCTTTATGTATATTCCAATGTGCTAAATGTTCTGTTTTATTACTTTTCATCTCTTTCTTTTTGTTTCAGCAATGTTCAAAATGCAAGCATGGTGAGTCAAGTAATAAAGGCAAATAATATAAAATTGTATGTTGTGTATATATATAGAAATTTGCATGGATAAGAAGCATAGGTCCTGTAAATACAATTACTGTGTACCTCAGAGAAACAGAACCTTGAGATATCTGTATTTGTGACTTCCAAATTGTGAATTCTGTGGATATCTCTAATACCAGCAAAGTATTAGAGATATTGATTTTGGAATAAAACCTTAATTCGGTTGATGCAAAATAGTTTGTGGTTACATTCGAAGAATTACATATTTTGGCATTGTATCGAGTATTTGTTCATTATTTACTCATTCAGGAATGTGCGTGCAGCTGCCACAACTGATTCGCTTTGGACACCCTTAACGGCCTTTAAGATGAGACAACCATCTTGATGGTTATGAGTTTAGATTTTCATGTCTGTCAGTCAGAAGATGAACAGATGATCAGATTCCTTCCCTGGAGAGAATAGGTGAACCTGTTGGTATTTTATGACCATTAAATATGACCATTGGTATGACGGACTATGAAACTAAAGCAAGCTTTCAAATTCCAATTAAAATGTTTATATTCCCTAGCTGTCATGTGTTATGAGCTAATGTCCTGACATCTTCATGTTAGTGCAACAACTTGACCTCTTGCACCAGACCATGTACGAAATCGTCTTGGTGCTGTATAATATTTTATTGTATTTAGTATTGATGCAATCCAAGTTTGTTTCATTTAGAGATACAGCGTTGAAACAGGCTTTTCAGACCATTCGGCCCACCTATTCCGCACCGACCAGTGATCATCCCGTAAACTAGCACTATCCTACACACTAGGGACAATTTACAAATATACCAAGCTATTTAACCTACAATCTTTGGAACGTGGGAGAAAACCGGGGATTCCAGAGAAAACCCACGCAGATCACGAGGAGAGCGTACAAACTCGGTACAGGCGACTCGGGATTGAACCAATTGCTTCCCTTCATTTTGTATTTTAGTATTCCATTCCATAACTTCTGGACATGTTTTGAAAGATGTGTAATTTGGGAAGTTTTACTTTGGAACCGTAGTATTTGAAAAGTCTCAAACAAAAGTGTAAATGATGGCACGGATGGGAAGTTGTTATTAACCATCCACATGCTTGCATTGCAGAACTTGCCATGTAAGAAACTCTAAAGCATACATACACAATATGCATCCAAAACAGATATAAACATTTCAAATTAATGTATGTATTTCTTATGTAACATTTCATATACAGCTCATGTATGTTGATTTCTGTAGACTGGAAGTTGAGACCAGGTTACACTCTTCAAATGATGGGGGTTATGCTTTACATAAATATCCAAGGCTTGCTTGCTTAATTCTCCCCTTAAAGTCGTGCGTTGCTTTAAACTGTTCATGAAATCCGCCAATTTGTGTGTGTTGTAATACATCCTGTTGCCACCGATGGTACGTATGAAATGGATGCAGGAAGAGGCCATGTAGCTCAGGAGACCTGTTCCATGCACTAGTAAGATTTAAGGTGAGAGGGGAAAGGTTCAGTTTACAGAGACAACACAGAAACAGGCCCTTCTTATCGAGTCCACTTGCCAGAGCTGAACACACTTCTCGACATCTGTACAATGGTGTCTGTCTTGCGCTCCTTGTGCATGGTGGTGGAAAGATTGGTGGAAACAGGGCCACAACGTGAATGCTCTTTCCTTGACCCCAGTAGGCCCTTAGGCCCACCGAGTCCACGCTGACCAGCAACACTGTGGTAACGTACTATTGTAATTTGACAAGGCCTGGCTTTTTATATCATAGAATCGTGAAATCTCGACAAGAAAAATCCTATGTCTCATTCCCTAGTTTTTCCCCCTGAACCCTGCTGCTTTTTCCTCTCTCGAGCATCACCACTGTGTCTTATATTTTAGATTTCTGTTGGATGTGCCTGGGAGACTGGAAGACCCATGGCAGCGAGTATTATGAATGCAGTCGGTACAAAGAGAATCCTGACATTGTGAACCAGAGTCAGCAGGCACAGGCCAGGGAAGCCTTGAAGAAATACTTGTTCTATTTTGAAAGGGTAAGTGCTGTGTTGAATGGATGTCAGAAATTGCCTATTCCTTCCACCAACTTTCCAAGGCTGCTGAACGTTTAGATTAGTTTAGAGGTACAGCGAGGAAACAGGCCCTTCGGCCCACCGAGTCCGTGCCGACCAGTGATCACCCTTATACTAGTTCTGTTCTGCACTTTAGGGACAATTGTACTGTTGCTGGATGATCCCATGGGTGCAGTGGCTCAACATATTGTTTTTCTAGTTAGTGTAATGTATTTTGCCTGGAAGCCTTTATCTATTAGGCACGTTCTCATTCTTTGATATTGGAAGGCATTGAAATTCTGATTTTAATAGGCATGGCTTTGAATCCCAAACCTGCAGTTAATATGGAATATTTTCGTGTTCTAAATACCTTTGGGTAAAAATTCTAGCAATCTGGTAATTAAGGATATAAGCAAGGAACTGCAGGTGCTGGTTTAAACCAAAGATAGACACAAAGTGCTGGATTAACAGCAGGTCAGGCAGCATCTCTGGTGAAAAAGGATGGGTGAAGTTTCGGGTCGCGAGTGTCTGTAGAAGGGTCCCGACCTGAAACGTCACCCATCCATTTTCTCCAGAGAAATGCTGCCTGACCTCTCGAGTTACTCCAGCATTTGTGTCCATCTTTGTTAATTAAGGACATTCTATCATCATCTTGACTATTGCAGTGGATTTCTCTCCAAAAAGCATGCTGCCCTATCAAGTGGGAATTTGGACGGTGAAAGAAAGGGTTTACGTTTGTTACCGCAGACTCTGCCTGACCTGCTTCAAAATACCTCCTGCACCAGGTTTAGTTTGGTTTAGTTTTAGAGATAGGATATGGAAACAGGCCCTTTGAATCCACAGTGACCAACAATCACCCATACGCTAGTTCTATGTTAAGAACCAGTTTCACATCCTACACACTAGGGGCAACTTACAGAAGCCAATTAACCTATAACCCTGCACGTCATCGGAATGTGGGAGGAAGCCGGAGCACTCGGAGAAAACCCATTCGGTCACAGGGAGACCGTACAAATTCTGTACAGACAGCACCCATAGTTAGGGTAGAATCTGGATCGCCGGCACCAAAGTCTTGTTAAATGGCTTTTTCCTATTTCTGCAGTGGGAAAACCACAACAAAAGCCTGCAACTGGAAGCACAGACATACCAGCGGATTCAAGAAAAAATTCAGGAGCGAGTTATGAATAATTTGGGAACATGGATTGATTGGCAATATTTACAGAATGCTGCCAAGCTGCTTGCCAAGGTAGGCTGCTTGTCCAAGCACTAGCAGAATTGAGCACATGGGTATAATGCGCATAAAAATACCAGATGCCTTTTTTACTCATGGGATGTTGGGCATTACTGGTGAGGCAGCATTTGTTGCCCATGCTTAATTATGTGTGGGAACATGCTGGTAATCTTTAGCTCCGTCGCTCCATAGATGCTGCCTCATCCGCTGGGTTTCTCCAGCATTTTGTTTTTCTTTGATTCATGATGTGATTTCCAGTAGGAGGTTTGCTCACCCATACTTCACCCGCTACAGTCAGACTTCAGGTGGTTTCCAGTAGTGTTTCTTCCCTGGTCTGCTTCCTCCTGACTGCATGCACGCACGTTTGCTACCACCGAGCCTCTTGCCCTGCGATGGACAAGCTCTTTGCAAGAGTTTTAACGTTTGATTATTTCTTGATAAGACTTTAGGCCAGCCCGTCCAATTTTGACATGTCTTAAGATGACATGGGCACACCCAATTTTCCTCCCTAACAAATCAGAATCTACCTGGTGATAGTTTTTTTTCATATATATGATGAGAGCAGTTTGATGCCACTCTGTGGCTTGCTGGTCAGTTAATGGCCTACCACATTAGAGTCATAGTCACACAGCGTGGAAACAGGCCTTTCGCCCCAACTCGCCCACCGACCCATGTACACTAGTCCCACTTGCCTGTGTTTGGCTCTTATCCCTCTAAACCTATCCTATCCATGTACCTGTCTAAATGTTTCTTAAATGTTGCGATAGTACTTGCTTACCAGAGTGGTGTGGAGGGTTTTTCTTTCCCCATCAGATGATAGGGATATTAATGAATTGAAATTGGCAGCAGTAAATTGGTTATTAACATTACAGATGTTACCTTTTGTAATCCAGATTGAATTGAGTTAAATGACAGGAAAGTATACTGGCAATCTGATGGGAAAGTGCATTGCCCACTCGTTCACACTAGTTCTGTTATCCCACTTTCTACTTATCAACTCCCTGCACAATAGGAGCAATTTTACCGAGGCTATTTAACCTACACACATTTTTAGGGATGTGGGAGGAAACCAGAGTACCTGGAGGAAGTCCAGACGGTAACGGAGATCATGCAAACTCCACACTGACAGCACCCAAGGTCATATTTAACCGGGGACTATGGCGCTGTGAGGCAGCAGCTGTTCTAGCTGAATGACTTGTTTTTGTCATAATGGCAATAAGCTTCTAATCATTATTTTGTCTTTCTAAAGTGTCGGTACACCTTGCAGTATACGTACCCATACGCCTATTATATGGAGTCTGGGCCCAGGAAGAAACTGGTAAGAACTTTGCTCAGATACATTATAATGGGTAGGAAGGAACTGCAGATTCTGGTTTACACTGAAGATAGACACAAATAGGCTGTAGGCTGAGGTGCTTTTTCGTTTAAGTTCGTGACCTAAATCATGTAACTACCTGAATTTTTAACATATTGTGTAAAAATATGATAGAGATCATAACTGAAACTCGTCAAGAACAAAATCTGCACATATTTTTAAAATATGTGAAAAACCTCAAATTTTCCGAGTAGTAATTGTTCAATCAATGCTTGTTTGACATTGCGTTGGACGCCAATTGACAAATCACGCACTTTGCTTCATGGTAGCTAGGCAGCGAGCACTATGGGATCATGGCTGCCACCTAATTACATCAAAACAATAGCAAGGTTTTGAAGGAATAAAGGTAATGCTAACCTTGCTGATAATTTTGTTTTACAATTGATTTATCTTTGTAAAGTTATGATGTGAACTGTTAAATAAAAATGATAAATAAAAATGTGGAGCTAGGATTAGGATTAGGGTCAGTCAGTTGGTCAGTCAGAAGTCGCTGTGAGGCAGCAACTCTACCGCTGCGCCACCGTGACTGCCCTGTAGTCAGGGCAGTTACTTGGATGCTGCCAAGAATGAGGAACAGTTGATGAGAGAGTTTGGAAAAGTTCAGTTTGTTCTTCTTGGAATAGGAAAGATCACTAGGTGACAAAATCAAGGTTTTCAAGGGGGAAGGTTTATGCATACTAGAAAGAGAAATAGACAGCCTGCACAGGTGGCTGTGGAGACCAAGTCATTGGATGTTTTTAGGGCGGAGATTTTCACAGATACTTGACTGGTAATGGTGTCAAAAGATATGGGGAGAAGGAATGATAGACACAATGGGCTGAATGCCTATTAAATCTTTCCCACGTCACCTTAAGCCTAATGTTAATGGAGCATCAGACAGGACTTTGAGACTAAGCATGACTGCTGCTTTTAAGGGCCAGATAACCTCCTATGTAATAAATTAGTGATTCTATGCAGGTCAGCATAACACTAGCCGCACTATTTTTACTAACGTGATATACTTATCTTTCCAGTTTGAGTACCAGCAAGCGCAGCTGGAAGCGGAGATTGAGAATTTGTCGTGGAAGGTGGAGCGAGCAGACAGTTATGACCGAGGGGTAAGAAGTGTGTTGATTATAGTGCAGCTAATAATGGCCACTGCTTTCTCAAATGTCACTGGTAAGGCTATCGGGTCTTACACATCCCAAAATGCTGTGGACATGGCGGAGGAAGTTATGTTTTTTGTCACGGAGGAAGGAACAGTCTTATAATCCAAAATCACCAGGTTTTGTGTAGGAAGGAACTGCTGATACTGGTTTATACCAAAGATAGACACAAAATGCTGGAGCAACTCAGCAGGTCACACAGCATCTCTGGAGAAAAGGAATGCACAGAAACAGGCCCTTTGGTCCAATTTGCCCATTCTGTGCAATATACCCTATCTATATTTGTTCCACCTGCCTACTTTTGGCCCATTTTGCTCTAAACATTTCCTATCCATGTACTTGTCCAATTGTCTTTTCAAAATTATTGTTATAGCACCTGCCTCAACTCTCCTCTGGCAGCTCATTTCATAAACCCACCACCCTTTGTGTGGAAAAAGTTGCCCCTCGGGTTTCTATTAAATCTCTCCCTTCTCACCTTAAACATTTGGCCTCTGGTCCTAGATTTCGCTACCCTGGGGTAAAAGATGGTGCATTTACCTTATTCACCCCCTAATGATTTTATATGCCTTTATAAGATCACTACTCGGCCTCCTGCACTCCAAGGAATAAAGCCCTTGCATGCCCAACATCTCCTTATAGTTTAGTTTAGTTATAGTTTATTCTCACGTGTTCCAAGGTACAGTGAAAAGCTTCTGTGTGCTAATCAGTCAGTGGGAAGACTATACATGATTACAATCCTGCCATCCACAGTGAACAGATACAGACTAAAGGATACAATGTTTGTGCAAGATAAAGTCCAGTAAAGCTGCTGTTGCAGTAGAGGTTTAAAAGGATGGAGCAATTACAATGTGTAATTGCAGATCCACTTCTGGGACCAGCATGCAGAGAGTCTCTTGGCTTGGATGTCATCTTGTCTCATCACAGCTCAGGTCTTCAAGTCTTAGCAACATCCTTCCAGAAAAATAAATTTAATTTATACTTTATTCTGTTATTTATTTACTGGAGGAGTTGGAGCATATATTAACCTTTCTTTCCTTTGCATTTCAGGATCTAGAGAACCAAATGCATATAGCAGAGCAGAGACGTAGGACACTGCTTAAAGATTTTCATGACACGTCAGACTAAAGTACTGTGGACACGGTGTCACATTGAATAAGGCCTTGGCTGGGAAAGATGAAGAAATATTGGCTTTGGTTCCTTGTTTCTTTTATCATCTGTCATCCTTTGGTTTTTCTTATGTTTGTTGGAGTAGTCAGCAACACTCATGGATCGTTCCATTCATGAGCTATGGTAGTGTTAGACTTTTTTTAGTGGGTGAAAAAAAAGATGTATTTCTTTTTTTTTTTTAAAGGAGAATGTGTTAAAGGAAAAGGAAATTGTTGAATCTTTAAAGAAGCCTTGCCTTTTACAAACACATTTGGAGAGATGGGAAGGATTGCCGAAGCCTCAATATCCCGCAGATTTTTAATGTAGGTTTTCACTAGAACAAGAATATTTGGGACGTGTGTGGCACAAACTAATTATATCGTGCACACTGGCACCACAGCACGCTGCAGAAGCAACAGCTGGGAATTGAAAACTGCTTAAAGAGGAGTTGTTTGGGAATTATTTGGTTTCCTGGTATCTTGCTTTATCGTTAGTTGCCTGCTTTGGCTGGGAACAATTGCATTGCCGTTTGATTTGAAGGGGGGGATTACGTCAATATTAATGTATATGTGGATGGAGGAGGTGAACAATCTTTGTGACGTGTGGTGAACTTCCTAATACCTTCTGTAGAGCACACAAAATATCTGCCCCTATCTCCCTCCCCCCCCCAACCCAGGTGCAAAGGGAAAGTGACAACAGGTATGCTGTTACTATGCTCTGAATTTTGAGCAGAACAGCTGATTACTTAAACAGGCAGTGATGTTCATGAGCTTCATGAAATACCTGTCTCGTTGCCACTTCCTCCGCACCCTACCATGCACAGCAATTTGTTACAACCTTATCTGATCAGCATCAACAATTTTTAAAGTAGTTTAAATCTTTTTTTTTTAAATAAATAAAAAAGTGTTTTGAGCTTTTTCCCCAGACCCACTTTGTGTAACGGTTTAGTGATGTACTTACTATTGGTAAAATGGGGTCCTGGTTGTGTATGTGGGTTGCCAGGATATATAAATATGTTTTTATACATTTCATATTTGTCACACTACCTCGAGTGCGCTCAGCATTCTGATCCACAATAGTAAGAAGAGTAAAAAAATCCATATTTTGGTTTTGGTTTTTTGCTTGGGGTTGGTGAGTAGGAGCTATTTATGACGTTAATCTTTTTCTCCACGACCTCCCACGCCCTCCCTGACGTTGCAGCTGAGAGGTTGTGTAACTGCTGTAATGTTTTCAACTAATTGTGCTTTGTGCAGCAATAGAACCACTGTATCTTCTTTACTGGTATAAAAACTATTTAATTCCACTGGCTTGCCATTGTGTGAAACCTTGCCAACTGCTCTCCGCTCGAGTGGCACCTTGCAGAGTGTGACACCGTGCCAGGCGTCTAGGCTATGCTCTGGGTGAATTTGACCATGTCACTTGTTTCCATATTGACTCTTCCCTCTCTTGTCGACCTGTGATGAAGCTCTGTAAAGTTAAATGACATCTGCGACCAGTGAAGATCCAACCAACCTGCTTCACTGACATAGATCACCGTAACTGCTACAAAACTGATGGAGAGCCTGGCAGCAATATTGACCATTCCATATGATTTATTTTTCATCCTTTGAAGCCAAGAGTTTGGAAATTCATCTCGTTGAGAACCAATATGATTTTTTTTCACCCCCCACCCTTAATGCCAAGGATCTCTTTGCAAGCAATAAAAATGTTTGTTTTTCTATTCTGCAGCATAACTAGTTGGAAGATTTCAACAAGAAATTTTAATTTGAGCTTGTTACGATGCATGCTCAAGGTTTGCAGTGTTATTGAACCCACTTGAATTATTACCTTGTAGCTGCTGCCCTCTTATCTGAAATGTGAGCTGAATCACATGGATAACATTGAATAAATCTCACAGCTATGTAGATTAAACCTTAACCCTTTTGCTTCCTGTTTCCATGTTGATTTTGGGTTGTTCTCTGGAGTGGGGGGTGTGGGGGGGGGAATGTTTCAGTAGACCTGTTTTGCCTGAATACTGGAGGTTGCCATTTAAAACACAAGAACAGGCCCTTCAGCCCACAATGTCCATGCCGAACATGATGCCAAGTTAACTAATCTCTGCCTGCGCATGATCCATCTATCTATCTATCTATCTAATATATAAAAGTCTGTGGCTGCCGCCTGCCGTCCGTCCGGCTGCCTTTCTGCCTTTTGATTCGTTCCATCGTGTGATGTCACAATGCCCAATACTCGCAGATGTCCAATCGGAATGGATACATTTACATGGATGGCTGCCGGCCGCCTTTCTTCCTTTGATTCCCTGCAACTCCGAAACCAGACGCAGAATCGCCGACATCTTTTCCATTTCGGTAGAGATTTCACTTTTCTTTCTAAGTATCCGCTCCTCATTACATTTCGTCGTGTTTAAGTACACGTTTTTAATCAATTCCTTCTCCCCCCCCCCAATATTTCAAAAATAAACTGGCTTCTCACCCATAAAAGCAGCACAAGCCCCAGCCCCTGGTGAACGTTCCATCGTGTGATGTCACAATGCCCGATGCTCACAGATGTCCAATCGGAATGGATTCATTTACATATGCCTTTGCAGGAGCACAAGCACTTGGTGAACGTTCCATCGTGTGATGTCACAATGCCCAATGCTCAAAGGCATTGTTGCCATAGAGGGAGTACAGAGAAGGTTCACCAGACTGATTCCTGGGATGTCAGGACTTTCATATGAATAAAGACTGGATAGACTCGGCTTGTACTCGCTAGATTTTAGAAGATTGAGGGGGGATCTTATAGAAACTTACAAAATTCTTAAGGGGTTGGACAGGCTAGATGCAGGAAGATTGTTCCAGATGTTGGGGAAGTCCAGGACAAGGGGTCACAGATTAAGGAAAAGGGGTAAATCTTTTAGGACCGAGATGAGAAAAACATTTTTCACACACAGAGTGGTGAATCTCTGGAATTTACTGGCACAGAAGGTAGTTGAGGCCAGTTCATTGGCTATATTTAAGAGGGAGTTATATGTGGGCCTTGTGGCTAAAGGGATCAGGGGGTATGGAGAGAAGGCAGGTACAGGATACTGAGTTGGATGATCAGCCATGATCATATTGAATGGTGGTGCAGGCTCAAAGGGCCGAATGGCTTACTCCTGCACTTAATTTCTATGTTTCCCTCTCCACACCCCTCTCCCTCTCCCACCCACCCCTCTCTCCCCCACCCCCTTCCCTCTCTACCCCACCCCCTTCCCTATCTCCCCCTTCCCCTACCCCTCTGTCCCTCTTCCACCACTCCCCCTACCCCTCTCCCCACTTTTCCACTTCTCTCCCCTTACCCCACCCCTCTCCCTCCCCCACCCCTCTCTCTTCCCCTCTCTCCCCCACCCCTTCCTCCTACCCCTCTGTTCCTCTTCCACCACTCCCCCGTCCCTCTTCCACCAATCCCGCTACCCCTCTACCCCTCCCTCCTCACTCTTCCACTTCTCTCCTCCCCCTCTCCCTCTTCTCACCCCTCTCCCATCCCTCTCTCCCCCACCCCCTTCCAACTCTACCCCACCCCCTTCCCTCTCTTCCCCCGCCCCCTTCCCCCTGTCCCTCTTCCATCACTCCCCCTACCCCTCTCCTCCTCCCTCCCCACACTTGCACTTCTCTCCCCCCTTCCCCCTCCACTCTCCCTCCCCACTCTTTCCCCTCTCTCCCCTCCTCCCCTCCCCCTCTCCCTCTCCCTCCCCATCCCCCCCGCCCCCACATCTCTCTCCCCATCCCCCTCTCTCACCCCTACCCCGCTCCTTTCTCCCCCAAATCTGTCCCGTTTCCTCCTCCCTCCCCTCTTCCCACCTCCCCTCCCCCCACCTGTGTGTTTGGGGGGGTGGTTAAGGTTAGTGTGATGCCGCAGCCCCCCTCCCCCCCCCCTGCCGCAAACGCCGTTGGGGAAACAGACCCAACGGGTCTGCACTTGGTCTAGTTAATATATATAACTGTGTGCCTGCCGTCCGGCTGCCTTTCTGCCTTTTGATTCGTTCCATCGTGTGATGTCACAATGCCCAATACTCGCAGATGTCCAATCGGAATGGATCCATTTACATGGACGGCTGCCGGCCGCCTTTCTTCCTTTGATTCCCTGCAACTCCGAAACCAGACGCAGAATTGCCGACATCTTTTCCATTTCGGTAGAGATTTCACTTTTCTTTCTAAGTATCCGCTCCTCATTACATTCCTGGGATGTCAGGACTTTCATATGAAGAAAGACTGGATAGACTCGGCTTGTACTCGCTAGATTTTAGAAGATTGAGGGGAGATCTTATAGAAACTCCTGATTACATTTTGTCGTGTTTATGTACACATTTTTAATCAAATCCCTCTCCCCCCCCCCCCCAATATTTCAAAAATAAACTGGCTTCTCACCCATAGAAGCAGCACCAGCCCCAGCCCCTGGTAAACGTTCCATCGTGTGATGTCACAATGCCTGATGCTCACAGATGTCCAATCGGAATGGAAGTCATTTACATATGCCTTTGCAGGAGCCCCAGCCCCTGGTGAACGTTCCATTGTGTGATGTCACAATGCCCAATGTTCACATATGTCCAATCGGAATGGATTCATTTACATATGCCTTTGCAGGAGCCCCAGCACCTGGTGAACGTTCCATCGTGTGATGTCACAATGCCCAATGCTCAAAGACATTGTTGCCATAGAGGAAGTACAGAGAAGGTTCACCAGACTGATTCCTGGGATGTCAGGACTTTCATATGAAGAAAGACTGGATAAACTCGGCTTGTACTCGCTAGATTTTAGAAGATTGAGGGGGGATCTTATAGAAACTTACAAAATTCTTAAGGGGTTGGACAGGCTAGATGCAGGAAGATTGTTCCAGATGTTGGGGAAGTCCAGGACAAGGGGTCACAGTTTAAGGATAAGGGGTAAATCTTTTAGGACCGAGATGAGAAAAACATTTTTTCACACAGAGAGTGGTGAATCTCTGGAATTCACTGGCACAGAAGGTAGTTGAGGACAGTTCATTGGCTATATTTAAGAGGGAGTTAGATGTGGCCCTTGTGGCTAAAGGGATCAGGGAGTATGGAGAGAAGGCAGGTACAGGATAGTGAGTTGAATGATCAGCCATGATCATATTGAATGGTTGTGCAGCCTCAAAGGGCCGAATGGCCTACTCCTGCACTTAATTTCTATGTTTCCCTCTCCTCACCCCTCTCCCACCCATCCCTCTCTCCCCACCCCCCTTCCCTCTCTACCCCACCCCCTTCCCTCTCTCCACCCGCCCCCTTCCTCCTACCCCTCTGTCCCTCTTCCATCACTCCCCCTACCCCTCTCCTCCTCCCTCCCCACTCTTCCACCTCTTCCCCCTCCACTCTCCCTCCCCACTCTTTCCCCTCTCTCCCCCCACCCCTCTCCCCCTCCCTCCCTCCTCCCTCCCTCCCCATCCCCCCCTCCTTCACATCTCTCTCCCCATCCCCCTCTCTCACCCCCTACTCCGCTCTCCTTTCCCTCCCAAATCTGTCCCGTTTCCTCCTCTCCGCTCCCTCTTCTCATCCCCCTCCCCCCACCTGTGTGTTTGGGGGGTGGTTATTGTGAGTGTGATGCCGCAGCCCCCACCCCCCCCCCCCCCCCCCCCCCCCCCCCCGCATACGCCGTCGGGGATACAGACCCAACAGGTCTGCACTTGGTCTAGTTAATATATAAAAGTCTGTGGCTGCCGCCTGCCGTCCGGCTGCCTTTCTGCCTTTTGATTCGTTCCATCATGTGATGTCACAATGCCCAATACTCGCAGATGTCCAATCGAATGGATCCATTTACATGGATGGCTGCCGGCCGCCTTTCTTCCTTTGATTCCCTGCAACTCCGAAACCAGACGCAGAATCGCCGACATCTTTTCCATTTCGGTAGAGATTTCACTTTTCTTTCTAAGTATCCGCTCCTCATTACATTTCGTCGTGTTTAAGTACGCTTTTATAACCAAATCCTTCCCCCCCCCCCCCCCTAATATTTCAAAAATAAACTGGCTTCTCACCCATAGAAGCAGCCCCAGCCCCTGGTAAACGTTCCATCGTGTGATGTCCCAATGCCCGATGCTCACAGATGTCCAATCGGAATGGAAGTCATTTACATATGCCTTTGCAGGAGCCCCAGCACCTGGTGAACGTTCCATCGTGTGATGTCACAATGCCCAATGCTCAAAGACATTGTTGCCATAGAGGGAGTACAGAGAAGGTTCACCAGACTGATTCCTGGGATGTCAGGACTTTCATATGAAGAAAGACTGGATAGACTCGGCTGCTACTCGCTAGAATTTAGAAGATTGAGGGCGGATCTTATAGAAACGTACAAAATTCTTAAGGGGTTGGACAGGCTAGATGCAGGATGATTGTTCCAGATGTTGGGGAAGTCCAGAACAAGGGGTCACAGTTTAAAGATAAGGGGGAAATCCTTTAGGACAGAGATGAGAAAAACATTTTTCACACAGAGAGTGGTGAATCTCTGGAATTCTCTGCCACAGAAGGTAGTTGAGGCCAATTCATTGGCTATATTTAAGAGGGAGTTAGTTGTGGCTAAAGGGGTCAGGGGGTATGGAGAGAAGGCAGGTACAGGATACTGAGTTAGATGATCAGCCATGATCATATTAAATGGTGGTGCAGGCTCGAATGGCCTACTCCTGCACTTAATTTCTATGGTTCTATGCTTCCCTCTCCTCACCCCTCTCCCTCTCCCACCCATCCCTCTCTCCCACACCCCCCTTCCCTCTCTACGCCACCCCCTTCCCTCTCTCCACCCGCCCCCTTCCTCCAACCCCTCTGTCCCTCTTCCATCACTCCCACTACCCCTCTCCTCCTTCCTCCCCACTCTTCCACCTCTCCCCCTTCCCCCTCCACTCTCCCTCCCCACTCTTTCCCCTCTCTCCCCCCACCCCTCTCCCCCTCCCTCCCTCCTCCCTCCCTCCCCATCCCCCCCTCCTTCACATCTCTCTCCCCATCCCCCTCTCTCACCCCCTACTCCGCTCTCCTTTCCCTCCCAAATCTGCCCCGTTTCCTCCTCTCCGCTCCCTCCCTCTTCTCATCCCCCTCCCCCCACCTGTGTGTTTGGGGGGTGGTTAATGTGAGTGTGATGCCGCAGCCCCCCCCGCATACGCCGTTGGGGATACAGACTCAACGGGTCTGCACTTGGTCTAGTATCATTTAATTCCCTGCACATCGATATATCTATCTGAAAGCCTCTATTGTATCTGCCTCCACGACCAATCCTGGCAGCGCATTCCAGGCACGCACTACCCTCTGTGTAAAAACAAACCTTGCCCTACACACCATCTTCAAAGTTTCCCCCCCTCACCTTTAAGCAATGGCCTGTACTTTTTGATTTTTCATCCTTGGGGAAAATAGTTCTGACTGTCTCCCAATCCATGCCTCGCATTATTTTATATACTTCTAACAGGTCTTGCCTCAACTTCCAGAAAAAACAATCCAAGTTTGTTCAACCTCCTTATATTGTGTATTCCCCAAGGTCACAGTCTGTTGTCTTCAGCTGCCCAAACCCTGCAAATCCAACGTGGAATGTTCAAAATGCTTATCACCTGCACCTCTTCCAACTTTATTTTCCCCACCACTTTCCTCTTGAAAATGCAGCAGAGTATTGAAGGTGAAAGGTTACGGCAGCTCAGTGGTGTAACTGCTAGAGAGGCTGCCTCACACCACCAAAGTCCTGGGTTCCACGCTGACTTCGGGTGGTCGCCTTGTGGAGCTTGCACATTCTCCCTATGGACCATGTTTGCTTCCTCTGGGTGCTCCAGTTTCCGCCCACATTGGGTTTTAGGTTAATTGGCCTCTGTAAATTGCCCCTGGTGTGTAGGGTGGGATGAGAAAGAGGTATAACATAGAACTCGTGTGAACGGTGCAGACTCGGTGTGGGCTGAGTGGGATAACATAGAATTAATATGGTGATCGATGGTCCGCGCGGAATCGGTGAGCTGAAGGGCCTTTTACTATGCCTTATCTCTAAACTCTAATACTCTGGTATGCTGATACTTCAGGGGAGTTCTGAATTATACTATTTCAAGATGTATGCACTTCTGAATGCACTATTAGTGTTTTTCTGTGTAGAGATACAGCACGGAAACAGACCCTTCGGCCAACCGAGTCCACACTGACCAGTGATCACCCGGACACACTCACGCCTACACACTAGAGGCAATTTACAGTTACTCATACCTTGGGACGTGGGAGGAAACCGGAGTACCCGGAAGAAACACACACCGACACAGAGAGATTGTGAAAACTCCCTAGAGACATGACACGTGATTGGGATCGAACCTGGGACTTCGGTGGTGTGATGCGATGCAGCAGCTCTATCAACTGTGCCACTGCGCAGATATGTTACCACATGTACAGTGCCTTCCATGTTTGGGACAAAGACCTATCATTTATTTATTTGCATCTGTACTCCACAATTTAAGATTTGTAAAAGAAAAAATCACATGTGGTTAAAGTGCACATTGTCAGATTTTAATGAAGGCCATTTTTATACATTTTGGTTTCACCATGTAAAAATTACAGCAGTGTTTATACATAGTCCCCCCATTTCAGGGCACCATAATGCTTGGGACACAGCAATGTCATGCAAATGAAAGTAGTCATGTTTAGTATTTTGTTGCATATCCTTTGCATGCAATGACTGCTTGAAGTCTGTGATTCATGGACATCACCAGTTGCTGGGTGTCTTCTCTGGTGATGCTCTGCCAGGCCTGTATTGCAGCCATCTTTAACATATGCTTGTTTTGGGGGCTAGTCCCCTTCAGTTTTCTCTTCAGCATATACAAAACATGCTCAATTGGGTTTAGATTGGGTGATTGACTTGGCCACTCAAGAATTGACCATTTTCTATCTTTGAAAAACTCCTTTGTTGCTTTAGCAGTATGTTTGGGATCATTGTCTTGCTGCAGAATGAACCGCTGGCCAATGAGTTTTGAGACATTTGTTTGAATTTGAGCAGATAGGATGTGTCTGTACACTTCAGAATTCATTATGCTACTACCATCTGCAGTTGTATCATCAATTAAGATAGGCGAGTCAGCACCTTCAGCAGCCATACATGCCCAGGCCATAACACCCCCACCACCGTGTTTCACAGATGAGGTGGTATGCTTTGGATCTTGGGCAGTTCCTTCTCTCCTCCATACTTTGCTCTTGCCATCACTCTGATATAAGTTATTCTTCGTCTCATCTGTCCACAAGACCTTTTTAACAGAACTGTGGTTGCTCTTTTAAGTGCTTCTTGGCAAACTAGCCTGGCCATCCTATTTTTGCAGCTCACTAGTGGTTTGTCTCTATTTCTGTTCATGATGTCTTCTGCGGACAGTGGTTATTGACAAATCCACATCTGACTGCTGAAGAGCGTTTCTGATATGTCGCAGGTGTTTGGGGATTTTTCTTTATTATACAGAGAATTCTTCTCTCATCAGCTGTGGAGGTCTTCCTTGGCCAGCCAGTCCCTTTGCGATTAGTAAGCTCACCAGTGCTCTCTTTCTTAATGAAGATCCCAAACAGTTGATTTTGGTAAGCCTAAGGTTTGGCTGATGTCAAGCTCTTGTTTCTCAGTCTCATTATGGCTTTTTGACTTTTATTGGCACAACTTTGGTCCTCGTGTTGATACACAGCAATAAAAGATTCCAAAGGTGATGGAAAGAATGGAGGAAAGACTAGGTGTTGAGAGCTCTCTTATACCTGCATGAAGGAGGCATTTAAACACACATGAGCAATTACAAAGACCTGTGAAGCCATGTGTCCCAAACATTATAGTGCCCTGAAATGGGGGGGGGGGGGGGGTCTACGTATAAACACAGCTGTAATTTATACATGGTGAAACCAAAATTTATTAAAATGGCCTATAAAAATCTGACAATGTGCACTTTAACCACATACGTTTTTTTTCTATTACCAATCTCAAATTGTGGAGTACAGAGGCAAATAAATAAATGACGGGTCTTTGTCCCAAAGATTATGGAGGGCACTGTAGATGGAGGACATTTAGACTGATTTAGAGATGAGGAGACAAAAGGGTGCCAGAAGAGAGGGGTGAAATATGAAGCTAGAGGGAGGGATGCAGGTGGATGGGGTGGGGAAGAAAAAGATGCAATCCAAGATGGGGCACAGGGAAGAAAGGGGGTGGGCTGGTTACCTTAAATTCAATGTCCATACCATTAGGTTATGTAATATTTTGTGTGGGCTCATATGTCCTTTGTGCGTATCAGCTACGTTGAAGATTAGTTTCTAGAAGGGATGTATTGTGGATTAGTGTTGGAGCTCCTGTCAGGCACTTATCCAGGGCAGTAAATTGTGTTTTGTGCTTTATGAGCTTCAGGATGTTGACAAGAGTGGCAACCCAAAATTTAGAGGCACATTTCATTACAAATGCACAGGGACTTTGGCCCTCTGAGTCCTTGTTGACCATCAACTACTAATCCTATATTAATCCCATTATCCCTACATTTTCATCAACCACTCCGCCAGAAACTGGAACACTGCAAGGGGAACATGCAGATTGCACGCAGTCAGCACTTGAGGTGGGGTTGGAACCCAGGTCTCTGGGAGGCAGCAGCTGTGTCCTCTGTCATCCTGTAATGATGTTGCCTGTTTGTTTAGAGTTACCTAACGTCACCTATCTACTTTCTCCAGAGATGCTGCCTGACCCGTTTAGTTACTCCAGCATTTTGCGTATATCTTTGGTATAAACCGGCATCTGCAGTTCCTTTTTATTACTTAACAGTTTTGACGCAGTTTGATTTGCCTGTTTTCCTTTCAAAGGTCCGATGTACTAAACACTAACCACTCCAGATTTGAGTTGCAACACTTGCATTTATATAACATTGTAAAGTATTCCCATTTGCATCACAGAATCATTGTATATTGAAACCTGGAATATTAGGGCAGTAGGCCAAGAAGTCATTTTAGCAAGTATCTTAAAGAAAGAGCTTGTTGGCACAGCTGGTAGAGCAATTGCCTCACAGCACCAGAGACCCGGGTTCAATCCTGATCTCAGGTGTCTATGTGGAGTTTGCACGTTCTCCCTGTGACCGTGTGGGTTTCCTCCGGTTTTATTTCTACGAACTAAAGACATGGGTTTGTTGAATTAATTGGCCTCTAAATTGGTGTGCAGGGAGAGGATGAGAAAGTGGGATAATGTGGAACTAGTATGAACGGGTGATCGAAGATGAGTGCTACGCTGGTTAGCTGATACATCGAAGGGCCTGTTTCCAGGCTGTATCTTTCAATTAATCTTTTGAAGAGAGGGCTATAGATGGTAATGCCCCACATTGGACTCTGGGGCTCAATCCTGAAGATGCATGTGATGAAAAACTTTGGGATGAGTAGCAAGCCTGGATTAGAAGAGCACAACGATGTTTCAATATTTTCAGGCTCAGGAATCATGAGCAAAAAAAAAAAAAAAAAATGTTAGAGAAACTCAGCAGGCCAGGCAGCATCTGTGGAGGGAAATGGACAGATGATGTTTTGGATCGGGACTGAGCAGTATGTAAGGTTTACAAGTTCTGTCTCTCAAAGCAAGAGCTACAGTGTGAAGAATGGTCCTGACCCAGAACGTCACCTGTCCATCTTCTCCAGAGATGATGTCCATGTTCTCCAGGGATGAATTACTCCAGCTCTTTGTGTCTTTTTTAGTTATTTAACAAAAAACTTGACACCAATTTAACCAACATCTGCATATGTCACCGTCTTATCGGAGAATGAGTTAAAGCTGGTTTTACAATGAATGTCAGGAAGAATAAATGTTTATTTTAACAAATAAATCATCTTGTTTGAGCACCAGTCCTCAGTTAACTTTTCTTAAGTGTAGTGTAATTTGGGCTAGCTCAGTGTTTTAATATGGAAGTTGATACATCTTATAAAGATCATCTCGAAAAATGATATTTTAATTTTTGTGGGCACAGACTTGAGTATTTCTGGATATTTTCTGGTGAGCTTTTGAAACGTTCAAAAAACTTAAGAAACTAGAGGCACTTGAAAGGATGCAGTCCATTAACATGCTAGGGAGGACAAATTTAAGAAAGATTGCCATTACTCTGAACATCTCTGATTTCCACCAATGCTTCGGATCAAAAGGACAGCAGACATAATTCGTGTTAAGGTTGCACCACCACCTTCAGACTTGCAGTGCGCATTTCTATGTAGTTTTGGGATCATGTTCTCAAACACAAACTCAAGGTGACACTCCCAATTAAGGAATACATCACAGAAACAGGCCCTTCAGGAATACATCACAGAAACAGGCCCTTCGGCCCAACTCATCCTTCCCAACTATACCGGTTTCCATGCTGTTTCAATCCATTAATCAATACTTTTGTTCAAGGTGCTACAGCAGTTATTATCCCACTTGGGTCAGTGTTTAAGTGGGGGGGGAAAATTCATGCATCCAAATTAATGTCCCTTTCCCGCAGCTTCACTATTGCCTGGGGCAATATTGGGCTCTTGCTGTGCGACCTGTCTTGTATTCCCACACTTCCCAACTGTATAGTGTACTTGTGTTGTAGCAATGCTTGAGAAACTCGGTGTGATTTGGCCGTACATTTCTTTGAGTTGAGTTTAGAGTTAGTGTGGAATCAGACCCTTTGGCCCACTGCATCCGTGCCGACCAGCAATCACCCATATACTAGTTCTCTACTACATGCTAGAGACAAGTTACAGAAGCCAATTAACCTACAAACCTGCACATCTTCGGAATGAGGGAGGAAACCGGAGCACCTGGGGAAAACCCACACGGTCACAGGAAGAACATATAAACTCTACAGACAGCACCCATAGTCAGGATCGAACCCGAGTCTCTGATGATGTGAGGCAGCAACACTGCTGCTGCCCCACTGTGCCACCCTGGCACCTTTTCCACCAAGTTCAAGTTCAAGTTCTTTTTTAAAAATATTTTATTTTATTAGAAGTAAGTACAGTCATATGGCACCAAAGTGCCTAATATATATTTTCATAATACATTTTATGTACAACTTCTTTTTTTTTTTTTGTTACATTGAAAAAAGATTAGAATAAGAAAAAGAAGTTAGATAGTAAAGGATAGAAAGATGTGAAATATATAGTGTGTGAAAAAAGAAAACGAGTAAATGAAGAAAGTTGAGAGAGAAAATAGAGAAAATAAAATAAAATAAAAAAGAAAAGGAGATCATTATTTATAATCTTGACCAACCCTCATCCAGTCCTGAAACAGTTATTTTTTACAATTGTGTTGCACCGTATGATTCCAAAAAAACGACGAATGGAGACCAACTCGTTATGAATTGGTCTGATTTATCCATTAGGAGGAATCGCATTTCCTCAAGATGAGCGGTGTCCAACATACTTGCAATCCACATTTTAGGCGTTGGTATTGATGTACCCTTCCAAAATTTAAGAATTAATTTTTTTGCTATTATTAAACCATAGTTAAGGAATAGATTTTGAGATGTGTTCAATTTATTCCCATCTTCCATTACACCAAATATAATCGTTTCAGTATTAGGTTCCATTCTTGTCTTGAATAATTTTGTAAATATTTCAAAAATATCATTCCAAAATCTATAAAGTTTTATGCAGGAAACTAAGGAGTGTGTTATAGTTGCCTTTTGGGCTATACATTTATCATAAGTGGCGGATATATTTGGATAAAATTTGTTCAATCTTGTTTTTGAATAATATAATCTATGTACAATTTTAAATTGGATTAGATTATGTCTTACATTAATTGAACATTTGTGAATATATATCAGGTATTTTTCCCATTTAACCTTCGTAATTTTTATCATTAGTTCCCGTTCCCACTCTTCTCTAAGTACCTCTGTCGATGGTAGGTCTATATTTAGAATACTATTATATAAATATGATATTAATTTTTGTGAGTCAGCTTCAATATTCATTGCTTCTTCCAATGTCAGGAGTTACTTTTTGATATCCTTGTATATATTTTTTCACGAAATCGCAAATCTGAAGATATTTAAAATATTGGTTGTTTTTCAATTTAAATTTTAATTGTAGTTGTTGGAATGATAGTAGGTTTCCCATTTCGTACATATCCCCGATCCTTCTAATTCCGAGACTTTCCCATTAGTTATATGTCTTATCAATAAGAGATGGTTTAAATAAAGGGTTATTCGGTATTGGCATTAACAGTGATAGATTTCTTAATTTTAAAGATAATTTTATTTGTTTCCAAATTCTTATTGTACCATATATAATTGGGTTCTTCTTATATATTGTGTTATTCAGTTTTTTTGGGGAGAAGAGGATCGTTCCTATATTACAAGGATGGCAATCCTCCTTCTCCATTTTTATCCATTCTGTCTGTTGGGTAGAACTATCCAGCCAATAAATCATATTCTTAATATGCACTGCCCAGTAATAATACATAAAATTCGGAAGTGAAAGTCCCCCGACCTCTTTTGGTTTACATAAGTGTTTTTTTGTGATTCTATGTGATCTATAGTCCCAAATATAATTAGTAATATTAGAGTCTAATTTAAAAAATATATATTTTGGTATATATACCGGTATAGATTGAAATAGGTATAGTAATTGTGGTAGGAAGATCATTTTTATTGCATTTATTCCACCTAATAATGATAAGAGAAGTGTTTTCCAAAATGTAATCAACGTATTAAGTTTATTTAATAAAGGTATGAAATTAGCGTTGAATAATGCTTTATATTTTCTAGTAATCTGAATACCCAAATATTTAAATTTTTCTGTTGCGATTTTAAAGGGGAACTTCAGTAAGTGTGTAGGTTCTTGAGGTTTTAATGTCATGATTTCACTTTTATTCCAGTTTATTCTATATCCAGAAAAAGACCCAAATTCCTCTATTAAGTTTAATAAATTTGGTATGCTCGTTTGTGACTTTGTAATATATAAAAGTATATCGTCTGCATATAATGAGATTTTATTCTTTGAGTCCCTGGTATTATAGCCCTGAATATTCGGATGAAGTCTTATACTTTCAGCCAGGGGTTCTATCATAAGGGCAAATAGCAGGGGTGATAGTGCACATCCCTGCCTATTACCCCTTGATAGTTGAAATTTTTGAGATAGCATGTTATTAGTTAAAACTCTTGCCATTGGTTTATCATATAATAATTTTACCCATGTTATAAAATTCTCTCCCATATTAAATTTTTGTAGTACTTTATATAAGTATTGCCACTCTACCTGATCAAATGCTTTCTCTGCATCCAAAGAAATAATTGATATATCTTCTTCCTCTACTTTATGCGAGTACATTATATTAAACAGGCGTCTCAGATTATTAAATGAGTATCTTTTAAGTATAAACCCCGTTTGATCAGGGTTTATCAATTTACTAATATATTTGCTTAAGCTTCTTGCTAAGTGCAGGAGCCATAGATGGATTCATAGTCAGAACTTTGGAAACCAAGAATCTGGGTAGACAAGTTGAATTTTTTACAGGCTGCAACTCACCGCAAAGTGCTGGAGTAACTCAGCAGGTTGGACAGCAATCCTGCAGAACATGGATAGGCAATGTGTCAGATCAAGTTCAAGTTCAAGTGAGTTTATTGTCATGTGTCCCTGTATAGGACAATTAAATTCTTGCTTTGCTTCAGCACACAGAACATAGTAGGCATTTACTACAAAACAGACAAGTGTGTCCATATACCATGATATAAATATATACACACATGAATAAATAAACTGATAAAGTGCAAATAACAGAAAATGGTTATTAATAATCAGAGTTTTGTCCGAGCCAGGTTTAATAGCCTGATGGCTGTGGGGAAGTAGCTATTCCTGAACCTGGTTGTTGCAGTCTTCAGGCTCCTGTACCTTCTACCTGAAGGTAGCAGGGAGAAGAGTGTGTGACCAGGATGGTGTGGGTCTTTGATGATACTGCCAGCCTTTTTGAGGCAGCGACTGCAATAAATCCCCTCGATGGAAGGAAGGTCAGAGCCGATGATGGACTGGGCAGTGTTTACTACTTTTTGTAGTCTTTTTCTCTCCAGGGCGCTCAAATTGCCGAACCAAGCCACGATGCAACCGGTCAGCATGCTCTCTACTGTACCATTCAATAAGACCATCATTAACTCTTCTTTCCCCCCTCTGAACTCAGATCCCATGGTTCATAATGTCCATAAAGCAAGTTCTGTAATAGTTAGAACACTTCTTAATCAAACATCGGATGGCGCCATTGTGCTATTTCTCTACTTAGCTTGGTACCTTTCAGGATTTAGTGAGGTCACATCCCTTCAGAGTCAGCTGAAAGTCAATGGTGTTTAATTGTCAGATGTACCAACAAAGGAACAATTAAATTCTTACTTGCAGCAGCAAAACAGAGTGTAAACACAATGCTGAAAACACAACTGACCTACATTGTAAGGAACTGGATAGGAAACAAAGTGTGGGAATAACTGAGCGGATCAGGCAGCATCTATGGAGAACATGGATAATTGACATTTTGGATTGGAACCCACCTTCAGACTTCATCAAGGAATTGCAGATACTGGTTTACAAAAAAAAGACACAAAGTGCTGGAGTAACACAGCGGGTCTTCTTCATACGCTCATTCTAAAGAAGGGTCCCGACGAAAATGTCACCTATCCATGTTGACCAGAGATGCTACCTGACCCGCGGAGTTACTCCAGCACATTGTGCCTTTTTTAGATTGTAAGGTACTGACTTATTTTCTGAATCAAACCAGTTTGGTAAAACCCTAGCAACACCGATCAAACGAGGAGATAGACAGGTTTTTCAGTCAACTTTTAAAAGAAAGTAACTGGTCAAGTCAAGATTATTGTCATATGCACAAGTACAGTGAAGTATAGGTACAATGAAATATACAATACACAATGAAATGTACAATGAAGTATCGCAGGCACATACACAAGACACAAAAGCATCAAGTATACATAAATCACACAAATCTTGCCAGAAAGTGAAATAAAATTGTACAGAAACAGGACATTAATGTAAAAATGCACCATTAGAAAACACGTCTACGTTAGTGCAAGAGTCTGTAGTGTTCCCATACAAAGTAGGATTACTCTCTCTCCTCTCCCATCGTGGAAGAAGTACAGAAGTGTGAAAACGCACACCTCCAGATTCAGGGACAGTTTCTTTCAAGCTATTATCAGGCAACTGAACCATTCTATCAAGAACAAGAGTGCGGTCCTGAGCTACTATCCACCTCATTGTAGATACTCCGACAGTCTTTAAACGGACCTTAATAGACTTTATCTTGCACTAAACATTATTCCCTTTATTGCGTATCTGTACACTGTAAATGGGTCGATTGTAAGCTTGTATTGTCTTTCCACTGACTGGTTAGCAACAAAAGCTTTTAACTGTACCTCAGTTCACGTGACAAAACTAAACAAAACTAGAAACTAGGGTTGTGCAGAACGGTTCAAGAACCAGATAGTTATTGGAAAGTATAATTTTCCTGAACCTGGTGGTGTGAGACTTATGGCTTCCGTACCTCCGACCTGATGTAACAGTGAGAAGAGGGCATGGCCTGGGATGATGGGGATCCTTGAAGATAGATGCCAGCAGGAAGCTTTTCAGTCAGCTAAAACCAACTGTGACCTTCAACAAGATATCCATCAATCATGATGTTACCTTCTTAGAATGTTATTTGAGAGCAAACTTGGGAAATGCCTTGGCACAGCCATGTACAAATTCAAGGCGAACAGCCTGAGAAAGAGAAGAGTGATAGATGGTGATGTTGTGGAGCAAGACTGGCCAGTGACTGAAGACGGTGACACAGAAATAAGTTTTTTTTACCCAGATGATGGTGAAAACATGGATCAGACTACCTGCGGCTTCTGTCCCACAGTAAGTTGGTGAGTTAAATTCAGGATGGAATGTGAGTAGGAATAAGTGCAGTAAATGTGAATACCGTGAGGAAAAGTTGACAATTAAATGCGACAAATAATAAACGCACCAAAGACATATGACAATAAAACACTCTTGATCTCTCTCTTAACCTTGCATCTGCAGTCGCTTGAGCCTCCCACCTGTTTCAAGTTGCATGGCTCCAAATTTAAATGCCATTATTCTGATTTGCCACCAGGTGGCAGTGCCTTCCACTGCCCACCCAGTGTTTGTGCAGCTTGCAACCCATCGGTATGATATTTTGATATCTCTAATTTCAAGTAACCCTTGCATTCCCTCTCTCTCTGCCCCTCTCCCACCCTAGTCATCCTGTTAGTTCCAAATTTTGCATCCCTATATCCCTTCGTTATCACCTCTTCCACAGCCAACAATGGACCATTGTGGGCTCCACCTTTCCTTGGTCATCGGTGCCAGCTGTGACTCGTGCTGAACTTTCGCATACCTCTAGTTTACCTCTCAATGACCCGAAACGTCACCTATTCCTTTTCTCCAGAGATGCAGCTTGACCCGCTGAGTTACTCCAGCATTTTGTGCCTATCAACCCCGGTCCAAAGACCGGGTTGTCTCCATGCTGTTCCTGTACAACGGTGGTGGAGGAAAGACAACATACAGTTATTATATGGTACACAAAAATGCTGGAGAAACTCAGCGGGTGCAGCAGCATCTATGGAGCGAAGGAAATGGGTGACGTTTCGGGCCGAAACCCTTCTCAGCATTGTTGGCTGAGGGATCAAAATTGGCCAGGAAAACCAAGGTGATGCTTGGCTGATGCTCGCTCCAGACTAATTATACTGTGTTTATATGGTCCAGGGGAGAATGATCCCAGGAACACATGATGAGCGTTTGACGGCACTGGGACTGTACTCGCTGGAGTTTAGAAGGATGACGGGGGGGGCCTCCTTTAAATTTACTGATTAGTGAAAGGCCCTGATAGGGTGGATGTGGAGAGGATGGTTCCACGAGTGGCAGAGTCTCAGACCAGAGGCCACAGCCTCAGAATTAGAGGACATACCTTTAGAAAGATGAGCAGGAATTTCTTTAGTCAGAGGGTGGTGAATCTGTGGAATTCATTGCCACAGACTGCTGTGGAAGCCAAGTGAATGGGCATTTTAAGGCGGAGATTGCAGATTCTTGATCAGTGTGGGTGTCAGGGGTTATGGCAAGAAGGCAGGAAAATGGGGTTGAGAGGGAAAGATAGATCAGCCATGATTGAATGGTGGAGTAGGCGTGAAGGGTCAAATGGCTTAAATCTGCTCCTATAACATGAATTTATGAACTTATAAAAGTGTCCAGGCATCATGCACCCCGTAAACAGGCCCTTTGACCCACCAAGTCCATGCCAACTTTCTTGTCCATCTACGTTAATTCCATTCGTCTGTTTTAAGACAGTATCCTTCGATGCCTTAAAATAAGACATAGAGTGCTGGTGTAACTCAGTGGGTGAGGCAGCATCTCTGGAGAACATGGATAGGTGATGTTTCAGGTCTAGACCCTTCTTCATATTCAACCTGAGACTTTCCTCCTCAACAGCAGTCTAGGAGCACCTTCACCAGAGCGACTGCAACCGTTTAAGAAGACGCTAGTGTGTAAGATGCAAAACTGAAAATCAAAAAAAAAACAAGAATCACTGAAGAAACCACAGACATTGATAAATCGAAGCATAAACAGAATATTCTAGAAATACTCAGCAGGTCACTCAGCGCTTGTGGGAAGAGTAACAGAGTGACATTTCAAGTTGATGACCTTTTATAAATTCAAGAACAACTTCTTTCCCTCTGATATCAGACTATTGTACAGATCACTTAATATGCTAGGGTGAAAATTTCCAATCTTCCAATCTACCTTTTTTGTGTTCCTTGCACTTTTTTTTACCTGCACTTTCCTTATCAGGTGTGCTCTTATAATTTTGTCCAGATGTGCATTATGAGGTGCTTTGTGGTATCTACCTCCACATTGTGGTATCTACCTCCTCGGCATTCCAGGCACTCACTACCCTCTGTGTAAAAGAATATGCCCCACACGTCTCCTTTAAACTGCCCCTTTTGGTTTAAAGCTATGCCCTCTAGTATTTGATTTTTTCATGTTGGGAAACGGTTCTGACTGTTAACCCTAGTGTCAAAGGTTATGGGGAGCAGGGAGGAGATTGGAGTTGAGAGGGAAAACTAGATCAGCTATGATTGAACGACAGTGCAACTTTGATGGGCTGAATGGCCTAATTCTGCTGCTATGTCTTATCATCATGATTTTTCACTAAGTTCTAAAGGACGGACATCTGAACCAATATTGTCTGCTAGTCTGCTCTGGGACTAAATAGGTTTAAAGAAGTATGACATGCATGTCACTGAATATTCTAACAAACCCCTGTACATGCACTGGCTGGTTACATTATGGCTTGGAATGGCAATTCCAATGCAGAGGAAGGCAAGAGGCTGCAAAGAGTATTGGACTCAGCTCAGTCCCACACGGGTGCAGCGCCCCCCCACCATCGAAAGCATCGACATGAGGCGCTGACTCAAGAAGGCGGCATCTAACCTCAAGAATCCTCACCATGTTCTCTTCTCACTGCTACCATCCAGCAGTCCCAAACTATTTCCTAAAACAATCAGGTTTTGGAACGGACTCGCACAACTCTAAACCTCCATCGGCAACGGAACATTACGGACCACCTCATGGACTTTACTTTTAGACTTTCGACTTTAGAGAAGCAGCATGGAAACAGGCCCTTCAGCTCACCGGGTCCGCGTCTACCAGCGATCACACCCTTACACCAACACTATCCTCCACACTAGGGACAATTTTACAATTTTACCAAAGTCAATTAAACTATAAACATGTACATCTTTGGATTGTAGGAAGAAACCGGAGCACCCGGAGAAAACCCAGGCCTTCGCAGGGAGAATGTGCAAACTGAACCCGTAGTCAGGATCGAACCGGGGTTCCTGGTGCGTAAAGGGCCTATCCCACTTGGGCGTCATTTGCGCGTCATTTACGCAACAGGTGCGAAAATCATCTAGCAGTCCGACAGTCGCACGCCAAGTGCTCTAGAGGGCCCTGCGCTTCTTTTGGAAGCCATTTGCAATGTCGTCCATACTTGGTCCGATCTCCGTGGCAAGGATTTTCCCAGTGAAAATCAAAGATACTATGGTGAAAAATTTTCAAGACTACACGTGCTTTATAGTCACGTGGTGCGGCGCTCAAATGACGCGCAAATGGCGCGCCGACGGCATACGGACGGCGCATGGTTACTTACGTTGACGCACAATAAATTAGCATAGACAAGGATCATGCGTCACCGTGCGTAACCATGCGCCATCAGTACGTCAGCGTGCACAAGGGATACGTCATGCATGTGGCGCACGAGGATTTTGAGCCTCACAAAATCCTGGGGCGCCGCACGTTACCGCGCGTCGCTGCACACGCCCCCACGCCTCGCCATGGGCGCATCACGACGTGCCAACAAATTTTTAGGATGTCGCGTAAATGACGCCAAAGTGGGACAGGCCCTTAAGGCAGCAACTCTACCGCTGTGCCACTGTGCCGCCCCAATTGTGTACATGTTTTCCAATTATGCATGTTGGCACTAATGTACAATTTATGTATAATTGATTATATCATTTATGTTTTGTATTGTCTATGTCTATCTAGCAGTGGTGCAGCTGGTAGGCTGGTGCTTCACGGCGCCAATTACATGGTCCGACCCTGACCTCGGTAGCCGTCTTTGTGAAATGTGCATGTTCTCCCTATGACTGCGTGGGTTTCCTCCAGGTGCTCCGGTTCCCCCCACATCCCAATTGTAGGTTAATTGGCCCACTGTAAATGATGCCCTTGTGTGGATGAGAACGTGTGATCGATGGTTGTGGTGGACTCGGTGGGCCAATTGATATGCTGTATCAAAATTAAATGAAACCGTTTGCACCAAAGATTATAGAGGAGCCTCTATAGTCTTTGGTTTGCACTACCATGGAGGGTGGGGTCGAGTGGCCACCTGCTGCCACGTAGCAGAAGATACACCTGTTCGATGTTACTTTATCGGCGTCAGAAACATGGTGACTCTTTGTGTACTGCCTAGTTGAGGTCTGCTGTACGATTTTACCGGGTTGTACACAACACAAAGCATTTCATTAGACCCAAGGTTTATTGAATCATTGAATTGAAAATTGTGTATTTCTGCACTGATATCTTGCTCTTTTCGGAATAGTCTTTTCCTCTTTAAAAATTCTTGTAGAATTGATGTACAATATGTTTTTTTGTGTGTTATCTGAGTCCATGTGATGCTGCTACAAGCAAGATTTCCATTGTATACTGTGCACCTGCACTTCACTGTACTGGTCCATGTGACAATAAACTCGACAGGGCTTGACTGGTCATTGCAAGGTTAAAATAAAGCAAGCCTCCTAAAAAAATGGTAGTTCATAGGATTAGAGAGAATGGAAAGCCTGAAGCGATTTAATGTAATGCCGGTGTATGCGTGTTTGGCCGAGGTTTTGTGTTGCACACAGCATGGTTAAAAAAAAACCTCAGTGGCAACGCCTCCAAGCACGTTCATTGGCTTTTCTTTCACAAAGTCTCCTTCCTTTGCATGACGCTCGGCTGCGAATTCTTGGAAATTTCCTGGAACTGGATCAAAGGCATTTCCGTCGTGGGCTGTGACACATTCTTGGGCAGAAGCCGGATCCAGAGAGAGGGGAAGTCGATGACTGTTAAGCGCCCTTTATCGCGAATTACGCGCATACACACATACACACTCAACTCAAGGGCAACAGATGGCCGGTATAACAGTGCTGCTTGCTGCCCGCATGTTTCTGTCCGACTGAATCCATTGTATTTCTTCTTCCAAGTTGCAATTCCAGGAACCCTCCCTTTTCGTTCTTGGAATCACATTAGCAAGGGCATCTAAAACCAGCAGTTACGACCAACGCTGCCGCACTCAACCTGCGCCCTGCATTTGAACTTGAAACTTGGGATGTTTACAGCAGACCAGTCTCTCTCTGAATTCTTCTGAACCAGAGCAGAGAAAAGGGGCCAGGAAACAAACAAGGCGGGCGTGTAAATATTACTTATTTTGTTTAACTGGTGTAAATATATATACACACACACTTAAACAACAAGAAGTCTTCCTCCTCTCACCTGTTCTGCTCACCTTAACCTCCGCCCTATTTTGGAAAACGAGCACCAAGGATTTGCATCTCTCGAACTTGACATGTTACTCTGTTTGCAAGGGTAAGCGTTGCATTTTTCTGTTTCATTTGCCTCCGGTGTTTTTATATCTTGTATGTGATTGCTGCCGAACAGAATCGAGGACTAGAAACATTAGTGAGTAAAAATCCTTGTTAAATGTCCCAATCCCCTCAACTAGAAGGGATTCGTTGACGGAGAGAATTGATTAACTCTGAAATAATTGTTGTAAATAAGTGTGCAAAGTCATAAGAGTAATAGATCGGGTAAACGCACAGAGTCTTCTGCCCGGGGTAGGGGAATCAAGAACCACGGGACCGAGGTTTAAGGTGAAGGGGAAAGGGAAAGGTTTTATAGGAACCTGAGGGGCAACTTTTTCACACAAAGGGTGGTGGATGTATGGAACGAGTTGCCGCCGGAGGAGGTGGCTCCGCATGGTGCTATCGCAACGCTCAAGAAATATTTAAACAAACCAGCCTTTTGTATCAATTTAAGTACAAACCGGCATCTCCAGATCTTTACCACACAGGTAGATTTGTAGGATAGGTTTAGAGGGATTATGGGCCAAACGCAGGCAGGTGGCACTAGTGTCGATGGGGCATGTTGGTCGGTGTGGGGCAAGTTGGGCCGAAGGGCCTGTTTCCACGCTGTGTAACTCTATGAAAAGAGGAAAGATGCAATTCATGAACCTGTACAAAACCCGGCCAGTTCCCCAGGCTAACGTTGCCGGATAAGAGTTTTAAATTTCAATTCGTCCTGTGTGTGGCGACTGCGCGAATTTGTTGTCCTGTGTTCGACTTTCTGTCCGGAATAATAAAAGATATGTTTAGAAATACATCCCTAGAGGGATTCAGAATGTTTGCAATGTGGAACAATGGCGGTGAAAATCCAAGTGAATGCTTTGCAAGTTGGTTGTCCTTTGTTATGTAATGTTTATAACGGGCTGCGGATAAAAACTGCAATTGGTCTCAACTGGAGTAGAAAACGGAGACTTGGGCTGTTGAAGTCGATGTGCCTCGATTAGCACCGAAGAGAGACACAAAATACTGGAGTAACTCGGCGGGTCAGGCAGCATCTCTGGAGAAAAGGAATAGGATTACGGGTCGAGACCCTTCCTTGGACTCATTTATTCATCATCCCAATTTTATTTGTTCACTGAAAGATAACATTGGTCACTTATTGACCAGAACACGGTGCTGGAGAAACTCAGCGGCTCGGGCAGCGTCTGCGGGGACATTGGCAGAGGATGGTTCAGGTCGGGACTCGAAATGTCGCCTGCCCATTCCCATAGAGAAACATAGAGACATAGACAATAGGTGCAGGAGTAGGCCATTCGGCCCTTCGAGCCAGCATCGTTATTCAATATGATCATGGCTGATCATCCTAAATCAGTGCCCCGTTCCTGCTTTCTTCCCATATCCCTTGATTCTGTTAGCCCTAAGAGCTCTATCTACCTCCCTCTTGCAAACATCCAGTGAATTGGCCTCCACTGCCTTCTGTGGCAGAGAATTCCACAGATTCACAACTCTCTGGGTGAAAATGTTTTTCCTCATCTCAGTCCTAAATGGCCTGCCCCTTATTCTTAAACTGTAACCCCTGAATAAACTTACAAAATTCTTAAGGGGTTGGACAGGCTAGATGCAGGAAGATTGTTTCCGATGTTGGGGAAGTCCAGAACAAGGGGTCACAGTTTAAGGATAAGGGGGAAATCTTTTAGGACCGAGATGAGGTAAACATTTTTCACACAGAAAGTTGTGAATCTCTGGAATTCTCTGCCACAGAAGGTAGTTGAGGCCAGTTCGTTGGCTATATTTAAGAGGGAGTTAGATGTGGCCCTTGTGGCTAAAGGGATCAGGGGGTATGGAGAGAAGGCAGGTACAGGATGCTGAGTTGGATGATCAGCCATGATCATATTGAATGGCGGTGCAGGCTCGAAGGGCAGAATGGCCTACTCCAGCACCTATTTTCTACGTTTCTATGTTTCAAGTAAGAATCCCATTATTCTGATTGGGATATATGACAATAAAACATTCTTCTGTAACACTGTAGGATAGTGTGTAAGATAGAACTTGTGTACGGGTGATCGCGGCTCGGCGCGGACTCGGTTGGCCGAAGGGCCTGTCTCCACGCTGTATCTCTAAAAAATAAAAATAAAATCTAAAACTATCAGCATTGCAAGCTGCTTTGCAGAGGAATGATAGTGGCCTTGTAAATTGAAAGAAGATAACATTAAAAAGGACATATTTTTCCACGATTTTGAACAACAGCCAATGTCTAAAATGGGAGTGCGTTGGAACATTGTATTCTCTGATATGAACCCATCACACATTCATCCAAATCGCAGACAAACCCATCTCGCCCCTCACCTTAGTGAATGGTGATCAGTCTTTGTCTCATCCCCACAGGGCCTAGGGACTTTGTCCTGCCCCCTACTCTCTTTTCCAGCTTTCTCTCCCCCCCCCCCCCCCCCCCCCCCCCCGCCCACTACGACCATTCCCTGCCTGAAATAACCTATATAACCTATCCACGTTCTCCAGAGATGATGCCGGACATGTTGAGTTACTCCAGCACTTTGTGTCTTCGTTTCTGTAATCCAGCTTTGCGTCCATCAATCCTGGGTCTGCGTGGAAATCTCTGTACTTGCAGCTGAAGGAGTGTGAAGTGTGCGCACATGTGTGTGTGTGTGTGTGTTCACGTGTGTGTGTGTTCACGTGTGTGCGTGTTCATGTGTGTGTGTTCACGTGTTTGTGTGTTCACGTGTTTGTGTGTTCACGTGTTTGTGTGTTCACGTGTGTGTGTTCACGTGTGTGTGTTCACGTGTGTGTGTGTTCATGTGTGTGTGTTCACGTGTTTGTGTGTTCACGTGTGTGTGTTCACGTGTGTGTGTTCACGTGTGTGTGTGTGTTCACGTGTGTGTGTTCACGTGTGTGTGTGTGTGTTCACGTGTGTGTGTGTGTTCACGTGTGTGTGTTCACGTGTGTGTGTGTTCAAGTGTGTGTTCACGTGTGTGTGTGTTCACGTGTGTGTGTGTGTTCAAGTGTGTGTGTTCACGTGTGTGTGTGTGTGTTCACATGTGTGTGTGTGTGTTCACGTGTGTGTGTTCACGTGTGTGTGTTCACGTGTGTGTGTGTTCACGTGTGTGTGTTAACGTTTGTGTGTTCACGTGTGTGTTCACGTGTGTGTGTGTTCACGCGTGTGTGTGTGTGTGTTCACGTGTGTGTTCACGTGTGTGTGTGTTCACGTGTGTGTGTTCACGTGTGTGTGTGTGTTCACATGTGTGTGTGTGTTCACGTGTGTGTGTGTGGTCAAACTACTTGTGTGGCTTTGCTAATTGGCTGAATTCCACCTCTTTAAGGATCACACACAGGAACACTCACAAAGTGCTGGAGTAACTCAGCAGGTCTGGCAGCATTTCTGGAGAATATACTGTAGATAGGTGACGCTTCAGGTCGGGACCCGTCTACATTTTTACTGCTTTCCTTGTTTTCACAAGGCAAACGTAAGCCTTGCTAATTGACACTGTTTACTGGTGAGGAAGCCTTAATTGAGGTGGATGTTTGGCTCATTGACACACTTGTTGCGTGCCTCTCCCCCAGTGAACACACTGTTCTTGTTGTCTTTGCAGTGAAGGCCATGGCTGTAACTCCACCCCTCCCTGTATCTCCTGCAAATCACAGGACATGACAGTCATTTTTCCCAATGACGTGGGGAGTTGGCAGCCTGGGTTTGTCGTTCCTTACTGCTTGATGTAGCTGAATTACTTGCCAAGTTTTGGAAACACCCATGTTCCTGGTTTAGCGATACAGCATGAAATTAAATTTTGTAAAAAGCTCAGTAGAAGTATCCCTTTTCCATAAACCCTGAGATACATCTTAGATAAGCATGTCAGATACAGTACATGTGTAGCAGTACAGCAGTCGTACACTGAGACAGGATACAGAGTCACAGGTTTGGTGCCATTTTCAAGCCCCAGTTGTTGTAAGTGCAGAGTTCTTGGCCTGACCATGAAGGCCCGTTGTCATGGCGATGTTGCAGGGTCAGCCGGGCCAAGCTGTGGTGTGCTCCACCGCTGCTCCACCGCTGTAGGCCGTGTCGGGTCCGCGTGCTCGACCACTTGGAGCGGCGCTGGGTCCAGCCGAGCCCCAGGCTGTTGCAGGGTCTCCAGCGGCCCACTCCCCCGTCGAGGCCGTCCAATCTCTCCCGCAGCCGGTCTGTTTTACGGCCCTCCGTTCCACTCCTTCCTCTCTGAGTCGTTTGCACGTCCCCCCTGGGTGACCCCATGGGTTTCCCCTGAGTGCTCTACTTTCCTGTCTGGTTGGTGTTAATTAGCTGGTCTGGATCAACTTTGGTGTGGATCGGTGGTGGGAGCATTACCTGCAGGGAAATAAATGGAGACATTGGAGGACATTGATCAGACTGCTCTGAGAGCTGGTATAGACTCGATGGGCCAAATGGCCTCATTCTCATTGATGAGCTGGACAGCCTCCTCTTGATGGACCTAATGTCCCTTACTGATGAACCGAAGGCTGCATCCACCTGATTGGTTGAATGCCCTCACTCTCATTCATGAAACAAGAGCAACACTGACTTGATGGGCGGAATGGCCTCATTCCGATTGACGAGCTGAGCAGCCTCATTCATTTGTGGATACAAGGAACTGCAGATGCTGGTTTATTGGGGGAAAAAAGCCACAAAGTGCTGCCGTAACTCAACGGGCCAGACAGCATAAGTAAAATCAAATAACTGCCGATGCTGGTTTATAGCGAAGATAGACAAATAGTGCTGGAGTAACCCAACGGTTCAGGCAACATCCTTAGAGAACATGGCTAGGTAACGTTTCAGGTCGAGACCCTTCTTCAGACTTCTGACCCTTTTCCAATTGGTCTGAAGAAGGGTCCCAACCTGAAACGTCACCTCTCCAGGTTCTCCAGAGATGCTGCCTGACCCGCTGAATTACAATAGACACTAGACAATAGGTGCAGGAGTAGGCCATTCGGCCATAGGAGCCAGCACCGCCATTCAATGTGATCATGGCTGATCATCCCCAATCAGTACCCCGTTCCTGCCTTCTCCCCATATCCCCTGACTCCGCTATCTTTAAGAGCCCTATCTAGCTCTCTCTTGAAAGTATCCAGAGAACCGGCCTCCACCACCCTCTGAGGCAGAGAATTCCACAGTCTCACAACTGTGAAAAGTGTTTCCTCGTCTCCGTTCTAAATGGCTTATCCCTTATTCTTAAATGGTGGCCCCTGGTTCTGGACTGCCCCAACATTACTCCAGCACATTAAGCCTCAACATCTTGACGATATCAATGGACTCATTCTCATCGTGAATTATAAAAATATTAGGCTAAAGAAAATTGTGCTGCTGTTGACATTGGACGATGCTTTGTGCTCCAGTCAGTGGTGACTGGGGATTTACAACTCCGCCGTTACATTCTCAGCTTTGTCCTTGCTGCTTGATGTTTGAGCCTCGGGTCTAAAAGGTTACAACATTTTACTGAAGCAATAAATGATTGATCTGAGTACCGGTTTTATTAGGGCATCGACTTTGATTTAATCAGCTCCACTGACATCTAAAGCGATTTAAAAGTTGGAATCATCCCTAGTATCTTGCATGGGCAGCACGGCGGCAGAGTTGTGGCCGCACACCACTAGTGACCCGGGTTCGATCCTTGAAGTGTAGGAGGAAACCAGAGCACCCGGAGAAAACTCACAGGGAGAACGTACAAACTCCGTACGTACAGCACCCGTAGTCAGGATCGAGCTCGGGTCTCTGGCGCTGTGAGGCAGCAACTCTATTGCAGTGCTATTGTGCCGCCCCTTTGAGGGACAAACCGTGGGTGGGATATCTCCGATAATCATACCTTTGCATCTTTGAAGTAGTGCCAGGTGATCTTATATGCAAGAGGCACAGTCCTTGTGTACATAAGCAGACTACATGAGATCCATATCACTCCACAATCAGTTCGAGGAAGGGTCCTGACCTGAAATGGCGTGGCATTGATGAGATATTTTGATAGGTATATGGATGTGCAGGAAATGGAAGGATTGGGATTAAGTGCAGGCAGATAAAGGGCCTGTCCCACTTAGGCTATTTTTTACAGGCGACTAGACTGTAGCCACATGGTCGCTGGGGTGTCGCCTGTATGGTCGTGAGTCGTCTCCTCAGTCGCCCAAAGAGTCGTAGCGTCTTTCTGGTCCTCGCTGGATTTTCAACATGTTGAACATTTTTCGGGGACAGTAGGCGACAGTGAGTTGACGCCAATGAGCGTAGCTTGACTTCTCCTGACTTAGGTGCTGTCTAAGTTGTCACCAGGTTAACGTAGGTTATCGCTGGTGCTGACTTTGGTTTTTTTTCGTGGTTACAGTTATGATTCTATTTCATGTCGAAGGGGGGTCCAGTCTACTATGACTATGACAGTCGCCGGCAATCGCCTAAAAATAGCCTAAGTGGGACAGGCCCTTAAGAGTTGATCTTGGCATTTTGTTCGGCACAGACATCGTGGGCTGAAGGGCCTGTTCCAATACTGTAATATTCTATGTTGTCTATCCATGTCCTCCGGAAATGCTGTCTGTCACATTGAGTTACACCAAGTTTACATGAGATTCCATGTGTCTGGAATTTATTTTATATCTCCCACAATTTCAGGGATGTAAGTGGGCCGTACTTATGATGTGGATATTCATATTGAAATAAACTTAATTTCTCTCTCTCTCTCTTTCTCTCTCTCCCCCTCTCTCTCCCCCTCTCTCTCTCTTTCTCTCTCCCCCACCAATGCACTCCCACCCTCCTCTCCCTACCCGTAGACCTTTGGTGACACAGCAAGGAGCAAGGAACCTCACTCTATCCCGATCAAGGTCCGACATATTCATGATCTTGGAGCAGCCGGAAGTTCAGATCCCAAGGAGCTTGTCCCTTATGACGTTCCAGGAGGAGAGCGCTTCCGTCGGTCCGGCGCAAGTGCCTAACGTGGAACCCGTCGCCAAGAGAGACCCAGAAGATGACATGCAATGCCTCACTACCACCCTCCGCCAATTGGATTTGTCAGGTAAGCAGGTCAATGGTGAACGTACAGTGAAAATTCTTTACTTACATACTGTCCCATAGCATCAGTGTCTATAGGTACTATAGATACTACTTTGGCCTTGGGCTTGGTTTTCTTGCTTGAGCGCTTATCCTGGTGTTCCAGCACAAGCACAATCCCCATTCACAAAGTGTACAGAAATATTCCACTGAGCCCGCATGCAAGAGGCACCATGTTTTGGAGCCATTTTCAAAAGTCCAGTCCACGGCCTGGGTCTTATGAGCGGGCAGGTAGGACTGGTGTAGGTGGGGCATCTGGGTCATTGATCACCCGTTCACATGTTATCCCACTTTCTCATACACTGCTTACACACGAGCGTAAAATTTACAAAGGCCAATTAACCTATAAACCTGCAGGCCTTTTGGGGTGGGGGGGGGAAACCGGAGCTCCCGGAGAAAACCCAGGTGGTCACAGAGAGAACCCACGGTCAGGATTGAACCTGGTCTCTGGCTCTTTGAGGCATGGGATATATACACGTTGAGGCATGGGATATATACACGTTGAGGCATGGGATATATACACGTTGAGGCATGGGATATATACACGTTGAGGCATGGGATATATACACGTTGAGGCATGGGATATACACACGTTGAGGCGTGGGATATATACACGTTGAGGCATGGGATATATACACGTTGAGGCATGGGATATATACACGTTGAGGCATGGGATATACACACGTTGAGGCATGGGATATATACACGTTGAGGCATGGGATATATACACGTTGAGGCATGGGATATATACACGTTGAGGCATGGGATATATACACGTTGAGGCATGGGATATATACACGTTGAGGCATGGGATATATACACGTTGAGGCATGGGATATACACACGTTGAGGCATGGGATATATACACGTTGAGGCATGGGATATATACACATTGAGGCATGGGATATATACACATTGAGGCATGGGATATATACACATTGAGGCATGGGATATACACACGTTGAGGCATGGGATATATACACGTTGAGGCATGGGATATACACTGATCTTTTCTTCCCTCGTTTATTAAATTATTTATGGAGTACTATGTTTACATACTCTGTTGTGCTGCTACAAGTAAGAATTTCATTGTTCTGACTGGGACATGACAATAAAACACTCTTCTGTAAAATTGTGTGTAGGATAGTGTGTAGGATAGAACTAGTGTGCAGATGATTGTTGGTCGGCGCAGACTTGGTGGGCCGAAGGGCCTGTTTCCATGCTGTATCTCTAAAACTAAGCTAAAATCTAAAGTGTAGAGACAAAGAACTGCAGCCGCTGGTTTAGACCAAAGACAGGGGCAATGTGCGGAGGTAACGGTGGCGCAGTAGCAGTGGTGCAGCTGTAGAGATGCTGCCTTTCACTGCCAGGGATGGGCGGTGAATATGGGTGCTGTCTATCCGGAGTTTATACGTTCTCCTCGCGACTGTGTGGTGGACGCAGTAATCGCCGGTCAGCATGGACTTGGTGGGCTGAAGGGCCTCTTTCCTGCTGTATCTTTAAACTAAACTAAACTAAACTCAATGGTTTGGAGATGCTGCCTAAACAGTAGAGTGACCCCTTTGCTTTTGATTTGCAGGATGGTACTGGGGCTCCCTCACCGCTAACGAGGCGAAACAGCAGCTCAACAAGATGCCGGAAGGAACCTTCCTCATCCGCGACAGCTCCCACCCCAGCTACCTGTTGACCTTGTCGGTGAAGACCAGCCGCGGCCCCACCAACGTGCGCATCGAGTACAGCAATGGAAGGTTCTGCCTGGACTCCTACTTCCTGGCGAAGCCCAGGATCTTGGCCTTCAGGGAGGTTCTCGGCCTGATCCAGCATTACGTCACCTCTTGCGTGGTGGACCGGTACGACAAGCCCGCAAGCACCGCGGCGCTTCCCCCCAAGGACACCGCCATCCACCTGAAGCTCATCAAACCCCTGCACCGGAAGGACTCCTTCCCCTCGCTCCAGCACTTATGCCGATTGTCCATCAACAAGGCAACGCACCAAGCGGACAAACTCCCATTGCCAAAACTCGTCCGGCGGTACTTGGAAGAATACCCTTTCCTTCTCTGAGCATCTCCATAAGGGAAGGGATGGAGCAACATTGGTGCTTTTCTATATCGATGGCTGAGACATGGTCAATTGATGGGTGCTTCAAGAACCTTGACATGGAGTAGATTAAATGTTGCTCCTGGGACAGTTGAACAGACTTGTTGCCTCGGTGGACTTGACCTGCAAATTGGTCCGATGACTTAAATGTGTTTAACAAAACAGGTGGATCCAGAGGGAATTTATAATAATGCGGAAAAGAACGCGATCTGCAAAAAACAATTAAACACAACTCTACAGTCTTTATATTAAAAGGATTGCACATTGAACATTTTTAAAGTTTCTGTATTTTAAAAAAAAAAGACTAAAAGCAATGCAATATTTCAGAATAAAGTATTATTAACTCACTTTAACTCTCTCTGAGCCAAAGGCAAGCTTCTGGAAGTACGCAATGGGTCAGGCAGCATCCGTGGAGGGAAGTGGACAGACGAATAGCGGAGGAGTGAATAGAGTGGATGTGGAGAGGATGTTTCTACTACTGGGAGAGTCTAGGAACAGAGGGCTGAAAAGTGTCTTTTCAGAGGTTTATTTTAGTTCATTATTGTCACGCATAGATATCATAAGTATGAATCAAGCATGAAGGATAAAACATTTAGTGCAAAAGAAAGTCCGATTAAAGGTGGTTTTATATAAAGGCTATTTGCAGGTCAAGTGGTTTGGTGAGTGGGAAGCTTTTAAACATAGGATTCATCTTGCCGACGTACTCGAGGCCACATTGGGAACAGTGGATGCAGTAGATGAGGTGAGAGAAGGTGCATGGGAACCTTTGTCTTACCTGGAAGGGTCCCTGGATGAAGGCGAAGGAGGAGTTATAAGGACAGGTATTTCATCTCCTGGGGAAAGCTTCTGGGGAAGGGGTAGTTTGGGTGGGAAGGGATGTGTGAACCAAGGAGTTGCGGAGGGAGCGGTTTCTACGGAAAGGGATGTGGATGGGAAGATGTGTCTGCTGGTGGGATCACGTTATAGGTGATGCAAATGTCAGAGGATTTCCTGATGTGGCCTTCTCTCAATAGCGAGACCCAGCGACCATTTCACCGAGCACTCATCTTGATACTCCAAGGCCTGCAAGATCTCTTGGTTGTTAACCAATCTTGTGTCTTCTCATCCCTGTACTAACCTATATATTCCCATATTCCCAGGACTATCCTGAGCCTCCTCCATTGGCAGAGTGAGGCCATACACAAACCGGAGCAACCGCACCTCATATTCCTCCTGGGGAGCTTACAATCCAATGGTTTGAACATTGAATTTTCCAATGTTAGGAATCGACATAACCCTCCCCTTCTGCGTCCTTCCTCCTGGACTGGCAGCTATTTCTCCCGTCCTTCTCCCCTCCCACCTATATTCCTTTCTCTAGCTTCACAATTTACAACTCTTCAATCCTTTAGTCTAATACCTTCTGCATTTTCATCTCTGGCCTTTCTTTGACCAACCATCTTTTGAGGTTAGACTTTCGGGATATAACGAGGAAACAGGCTCTTTGGCCCACCGAGTCTGCGCTGACCTGCGATCTCCCCATACACTAAGCTACACACTAGGCTCCGTTTTACAACTTACCAATTAGCCTACAGACCTGTATGTCTGAGGAGCATGGGAGGAAACTGGAGCAACCGGAGAAAACCCACGTGGTCACAGTGTAAACATACAAACTCTATGCAGACAGCACGCGTAGTTAGGATCGAACCTGGGTCTCTAGCGCTGTGAAGCAGCAACTCTATCACTGTGCCTCCACGCCACACTCTGCCTACCCTCAACCCCTCCTTGCCTATATCAGCCTATTACCTGCCAAGGTTTGTCCTGCCCCTCCTCTCTTCCAGCTCCCTACTCCTCCAGAATCTGTCTGAAGAAGGGTCCCGACCTGAAACGTCACCTATCCTTGTTCTCCTGAGATGCTGCCTGACCCGTTGAGTTACTCCAGCACTCTGTGACTTCCTTTGTAAAGCAGCATCTGCAGTTCCTTGTCCTACAAGGGAAGAGTGTTTAATTGCCACATGTTGTCATATTATCAATTGTCACATTGGGCGGCACGGTGGAGCAGCAGTAGAGTTGCTATCTCACAGCGCCAGAGGCCCAGGTCCGATCCTGACACCGGGTGCTGTCCACAAGGGGTTTGTACATTCTCCTTGTGATCCGCATGGGTTTTCTCTGGGTGCTTCGGTTTCCTCCCATATTCCAAAGATATACTGGTCAACTGTAGGTCAATTGGATTGGTAAAATTGTAAATTGTCCCTAGTATGTGTAAGATAGTGCTAGTGTACAGGGTGATCGATGGTCGGTGCGCATTCGGTAGGCCAAAGGACCTGTTTCTGCGCTGTATATCTGAACTAAACTAATATGTGTCTGCAATGGAACAATGAAATTCTTACTTGCTTCAGCTTTACAGGCACATTAATACAATAATACACAAATAGCATATAATAATGAATAATACAAAAAATAATAATCAGTCTGAAGAAGGGTCTCGACCCGATACGTCGCCTATTCCTTCTCTCCGTAGAGGCTGCCTCACCCGCTGAGTTCCTCCAGCATTTTTGTCTACCCTTAATACCAGGTAACCAGACCATATAAGAACAAAACAAAGTCCATCGACGCTGAGGTAGGGTTGAGGTTAGCGCTGTGCAGCATTCAAGAGCCTGATGTTTGCAAGGAAGAAGCTGTTCTTGAACCTGGAGCTCATAGTTTACAGGCTCCTGTACATTCTTCCTGATGGTAACATTGAGATGAGAGCGTGGCCAGGATGATGAGGGTCTCTGATGATATTAACTGCCTTGTTGATGCAGCACCTGCTGTAGATCCCTTCGATGGTGGGTAGTTTAGTATCCATGATGGACCAGGCAGTGTTCACCACTTTCTGCAGCTTCTGTCATTCCTGGATGTTTGAGTTACCAAACCAAGCCATGGCTCAACCAGTTAGTATGTTCTCTACTGCACACCTGTAGACGTTCAATGGAGTCTTCACCAAACCTCCTCAATCTTCTAAGGAAGTAAAGGCATTAGAGTCATAGTCATACAGTGTGGAAACAGGCCATTTGACCCAACTTGCCCACGCCGACATACATGCCCCATTTACACTAGTCCACGAACCTGTCTAAATGTTTCTTAAACATTGTAATAGTACCTGCTTCAATTACCTCCTCTGGCAGCTCATTCCATACACCTGCCACCCTTTGTGTAAAAAAGTTACCCCTCAGTATCGTGATAAATCTTTTCCCTTTCACCTCAACCCTATGTCTCCTGGTTCTCGATTCCCCTACTCTGGGCAAGAGACTCTGTACGTTTATCTGATCTATTCCTCTCATGATTTTGTACCCCTCCATAAGATCACTCCTCATCTTCCTGCACTCTGTAGAATAGAGTCCTAGCCTGCTCAACCTCTCCCTCTAGCTCAGGCCCTTGAGTCCTGGCAACGTCCTATAAATCTCCTCTGCACCCTTTCCAGCTTGACAACATCTTTCCTACAAAATGGTGCCCAAAATACTTGCGTTGATGAGCTTTCTTTGTGATTGCATCGACGTGCTGGGTCCATGACAGATTTTCAGAAATGTGCACTCCCAGGAACTTGAGGCTGTTGTCTCTCTCCATCGCATCCCGTCAATGAAGAACATTTTTTTATGAATCCCTTGCTTTCCCTTCTTGGAGTCAGCAATCAGTTCCTTGGTCTTGCTAACCTTTTCCACTGGCTAGAAGATCAGAAACCAGACATCACAAATGTAATTGCTCCATGCCAACTGGAACAACAGCACATTGTATTCCACTTGGAAACTTACAACTCAACAGTATGAACATTGGATTCTCCTAGGTAACCTCTAACAACTCACCCCCCCACCCCCCTCCCATTTCTGCTCCTCTCTCTTTCTCCTGCCTCCAACCCCCTCCACTGTGGAAGTTCACTTATATCTCCCCTCCACCTACATTCCTTCCTCCAGCTTCACAATTCGCAACTTCAATCCTTTATCTCATACTTCTTTTTTTCATCTCTGGGCCTTTGTCCAACGATCTGCTTATCAATAGACAATAGGTGCAAGAGTAGGCCTTTCAGCCCTTCGAGCCAGCACCGCCATTCACTGTGATCATGGTTGATCGTCCACAATCAGTACCCCGTTCCTGCCTTCTCCCCATATCCCTTAACTTCACTATCTTTAAGAGCTCTATCTAACTCTCTCTTGAAAGCATCCAGAGAATTGGCCTCCATTGCCTTCTGAGGCAGAGAATTCCACAGGTTCACAACTCTCTGGGTGAATAGGTTTTACCTCCTCTCCGTTCTAAATGGCCTACCCCTTATTCTTAAACTGTGGCCCCTGGTTCTGGACTCCCCCAACATCGGGACCATGTTTCCTACCTCTAGCGTGCCCAATCCATTAATAATCTTATATGTTTAATGAGATCCCCTCTCATCCATCTAAATTTCAGTGTATACAAGCCCAGTCACTCCATTCTTTCAACATATGACAGTCCCGCCATCACGGGAATTAACCTTGTGAACCTACGCTACACTCCCTCAATAGCAAGAATGTCCTTCCTCAAATTTGGAGACCAAAACTGCACACAATACTCAAGATGTGGTCTCACTAGGGCCCTGTACAACTGCAGAAGGACCTCTCCCTATAACTCAGGACACCTTGTACTTTCGGTGTACTTCCCATTGTACTCTCGTTATACTTCCCCTTTTCCTAACTTGTTACCATTCAGATAATAATCTGCCTTCCTGTTCTTGCCACCAAAGTAGATGACCTCACATTTATCCACATTAAACTGCATCTGCCTGTGTTTACCAATTACCAGCCATGCTTTACTGTTCTCCATCTTTTTCCAAGCGGTGGGGGAGGGGAGGGGGGGGGGGAGGGGTGGAGCCAAGAACAAGGAGTGACCAACATGAGTCTAATGAGTACTTTTGTAACTTTGTCGGCTGATGCAGGTTTATACCAAAGATAGACACAATGTGATGAAGTAACTCAGCGGGTCAGACAGCATCTCTGGAGAAAACGGATGGGTGGCGTTATGGGTCGGACCCTTCTTCAGACTTATAGTCCTGACCTGAAACGTCACCCATCCTTTTTCTCCCGCTGAGATACTCCAGCACTTTGCGTCTATCTTTGCCAAGTTAAACTAATCACTTCAATCTGCATGTGATCCAAATCTCTCCATTCCCTGCATATCCATTTACCTAATTTAGATTTATTATTGTCACGTGTACCGAGGTACAGTGAAAAGCCTTGGTGTTGCGTGCTATCCGGTCAGTGGAAAAAACTATACATGATTGCAAACATGGTGTCCACAGTGTATACATACAGGACAAAGGGAATAATGTTCAATGCAAGATAACGTCCAGTGATCCATCCAATTAAAGTTAGTATGAGGGTCTCCAATGAGATAGATGGTAGGTCAGAGCCGCTCTCTAGTTGCTGATAGGATGGTTCAGTTGCCTGGTAACATCTGGGAAGAAACTCTTCCCTCTTGCCTGGAAGAGGGAGTGTCCGGGGTGAGCCTGGTACTTGATTATTGTGGTGGCCTTGCCGAGCAAGTCTGATATAGTCTGATTAAAGACAGTCCGAAGGTCTCCAATGAGGTAGATGGGAAGTCAGGTAGATTGGAGGAGAGAATCAAAGGCCTCTTAAACACCACATCCTCCCTGCCCCGATTATGCTAACTTTGGACAGTTTGCGTGTTTACGGCACCTGATCTAATTTCTACCCCCGCTGTGTGCAGAGTACACGGGGCCCAATCCCTGCTTTCACTGAACCAACTCCAGCAGGCAATTGTTCAAATCTAATTTCTCTGAAAGCCTTCGCCCACGGTTTCAATGTATTGAAGCTGAAGATGAACTCTGGCCACATTCCAGCATAACCTTGACAAATAATCTTAATTTATCGATTAGGAGTTCTGACGAAACCGCTTGTCAAGAATTCCTTTATCAGTTTGACATTGTAAATCAAGTACAGCCGGACCTGGGAGGCTAACGCTTGAAAGGGGCTGTCAGGTGAATCTAGTTGATGCATTTATTTAGAGAGGAGTACAATATAAAAACAGGGATGTAATGCTGAGGCTTTACGTCAGACCACATTTGGAGTATTGTAAGCAGTTTTGGGCTCCATACCTCAGGAAGGATGTGCTGGTGTTGGAGAGGGTCCAGAGGAGGTTTACCAGATGATCCCAGGAATGATTGGGTTAACGTAAGATGAGCGTTTGACGGCACTGGGCTTGTACTCGCTGGAGTTTAGAAGGATGAGGGGGAGGCCTCATTGAAACTTACCGAACAGTGAAAGGCCTGGATAGAGAGGATATGGAGAGGATGTTTCCACTGGTGGGAGAGACTAGAACCAGAGGCCAAAGCCTCAGAATAAAAGAATGTACCTTTAGCAAGGAGAGGAGAAGGAATTTATTTCGTCAGAGGGTGGTGAATCTGTGGAATTCTTTGCCACAGAAGGCTGTGGATGCCAAGTCAATGGATATTTTTAAGGCAGAGATAGATTCTTGTTTCTTGATTGGTACGGGTGTCGGGGGTTATGGGGAAAAGGGAGGAGAATGGGGTTAAGAGGGAAAGATAGATCAGACATGATTTAATGGTGGAGTAGACGATGGGCTGAATGGCCTAATTCTGCTCCTATCACTTATGAACTGAAGAAAACACTGGAAATACATATAGGTTTGTTGTTTAAGAAGGAACTGCAGATGCTGGAAAATCGAAGGTACACAAAAATGCTGGAGAAACTCAGCGGGTGCAGCAGCATCTATGGAACGAAGGAAATAGGCAACGTTTCGGGCTGAAACGTTGCCTATTTCCTTCGCTCCATAGATGCTGCTGCACCCGCTGAGTTTCTCCAGCATTTTTGTGTTCCTTAGGTTTGTTGGTTAGTTGGTATAAGTTGTAACATTGTTGCCAGTGTGTAGGATAGTGCTCGTGTATGGGGCTTGCTGGTTGACGCATCCTGCGTCTCGAAACACTAAAGACTAAACTCTAACCTCTACAGACTGGTTCACGAGCTGAGCACTTTATAGCACTCTGTAATGTGTTCCGTTTATTGTTTCATCTTCTGAAAAGCTGAGGTGAAGATGATTGTATGCACTGCACGGGGCAGACATGCTCGGTACACCAGCACCTCTAGCCTATGTGCACAGTGGGTGGGTTTCAGTTCAGTTCAGCAGAAAACCACAACCTGCCCAAGAGATCGTCTGATGTCATTGCAACACCCGTTGCAAATCTGCAAACTACCCGCAAGGCGCTTAATGCGAAACCTTTTGGACAACGTGTTCGCGATTCTCACGTCTGGTCGTCTTGGTGAACCAAATGTCTCGTGGTTTGTGTTCATTTACCGCTGGCTCCAGTTTAGAGAAACATCGTGAAAATAGGCCTTTCAGCCCGCTGAGTCCATACTAGCCCTCAAGCATCAAGCGCTGACCATGGAGCGGCACAGTGGCACAGCGGTAAAGTTGCTGCCTTGCAGCGACAGAGACCTGGGTTCAATCCTGACTGCGGCCGTTGACTGCATTGACTTTGTACGCCCTCCCTGTGACCGTGTAGGTTTTCTCCGGGTCCTTTGGTTTCCTCCCACAAAGACGTACAGGTTAATACTTAATTGGGTTCCATTATTCCTACAGTGTAGGATAGTGCGAGTGTACAGGGTGATTGCTGGTCCACGCAGACTTGGTGGGCTGAAGGGCCTGTTTCCGTGCTGTATCTCAAAAGCATAAAGTAAAGTAAAGCACCCATTTAAACTAATTTTAATTTAGTTTCATTTAATTTAGAGATACAGCATGGTCAAAAGTGTTGAACACAGCCCAGTCCATCGAAGGGATCACAAGAGTCGCTGCCTCAAAAAGGCAGCCGGCATCATCAGAGACCCCACATCACCCCGGCCATGCTTTCATTTCACTCCTGCCATTAGGAAGAAGGTACAGGAGCCTGAAAACTGTAACGTCCAGGTTCAGGAGCAGCTTCTTCCCAGTAACCATCAGGCTATTAAACATGGGGATAGACACAAAAAGCGGGTGAAATTCAGTGGGACAGGCAGCATCTCTGGAGAAAAGGAATGGGTGACGTTTCAGGTCAAGACCCTTCTTCAGGCTTGCTTCAGGCTATTAAACACAACAAGCTCTATATAGGCTCCGAACTACATAGCCTTGTGGACTTGTCTTTGCACAATTATTGTGTGTTTATTTATTATTTCATATATGTGAAATCATATATTTTTCCACAGGTGCTGCCTGGCCCTGCCAATGGTTTCCTGCACCTTCAGGAAACTTGAAGAATTTCAGATTTCAGATTTCCAGCATCTGTAGTTGTTATTTTTTTTTACTTTCGGGCGACAACAGGAAGCGGGGGGTGATTGGCCCGGTGGGGGTCTGAGTTCCTGAATCGAAGTGGTCCTGGGGTGAAGGACCTCCCACAGTGCTGTTGATCCCATAGTTGATCACATATGACGCTCAGCCAAGTGGACATTAGCGGCAAGTCAACAGAAACTTGGCCGAGGAATTAGGTCCTCGGAGGAGTTTTGGGTGGAAATTTCAGAGCTTAGATGCCAGACCACCAAAGACTAATGGCTGAATTGGTGAAAATCTCCACACGGGGCAGTAAATTATAGTTTCCCAAGGCTCGGCAATCGGTCTAGAAGAGCTGTGAAAAATGTTACTGGGAGTCGCAGCAATTTGGCACCAAATTGACAGAGTTTTAAAACAAAACAACATTAACTGTGCAGTGCCTCAAAGGATTCCTGGAATCAAAGTGTCAATATTGCAGTGTTCTTGGTCAGATTCACCTGTTTAAGCGAACATTCCTGGAATTTAACTTGATTTAATGGTTACAGACTAGATTAGGATCATTTCCAGTTGGTTTGAGTTGTGGATAATTGAATCTGAATTTCACTTGCAGCAGTCTTATAATATTTCATTACTTGTAGGGCGGCACGGTGGCGCAGCGGTAGAGTTGCTGCCTCACAGCGCCAGAGCCCCGGGTTCCATCCTCACCTCGGGTGCTGTCTAGACAGAGTTTGTACGTTCTCCCCGTGACCACGTGGGTTTCCTATGGGCGCTCCTGTTTCCTACCACACCCCAGAGACTCGCAAATTTGTAGGATAATTAGCTTCCGTAAATTGTCCCCAGTGTGTAGGGTAGGACGAGTGTATGGTGTGATCGATGGTCAGCGTGGACTCGGTGGGCAGAAGGGCCTGTTTCTACGCTGTATCTCTAAACTAAACTAAGCAATCAGCCTTTGTAAGTTCCTGTCTAATGCCATCAAAATTGGCCTGGCCGCAATTAGGATTGTCACTAACACTGGTACAGTACTTGGTAATTTCAGATATCAATAAGGATCCTTTATTCATTAACTAGATTACAAAGGCCACCCACAGTGGCTGGCTCAAACCTTTTGTTCCTGGGTGCTGTTGTAGCCTTTGGCAACATCTGATCACATGAAGTTGTCTTTAAAGGAGTGTCAGCACGAAAGGAACAATTATTAATCATGAACCATACATATGAAACTTGCCTTCCAGGACACACTGCTGCCAATTTTAATGCAACAACAAACAACGTGATAATCTGTTGCGAGACGTTGGTTGGGCATAAACATTGGCCTGGAAACCCGCTTCGATCTTCAAATTATTATCTAGCTTTCAGATAAAGTCCTGGTTTAGCAGTTGATGAGAAAGATCATGTACCTGTCCGTGGCCCACGGTACAGCTTTGTTTTGCATGCTATCCAATCAAATCAGATAATACTATACACAACACGGCGACATCGTGGTGCAACGGAAGAGTTTCTGCCTTACAGCGCAAGAGACCCGGGCTCCATCCTGACCAACATGGAGTTTGTACGATCTCCCCGTGACCACGTAGATTTTCTCCCGGTGCTCCAGGTTTCCTCCCACAATCCAAAGCCATACAGGTTTGTAGGGTAACTGGCTTTGGTAAATTTTCCCCAGTGCGTAGGATAGTGCTAGTGTATGGGGATCGCTGGTCGGTGCGGACTCGGTTGGCTGAAGGGCTGTTTCCGCACTGTATCTCAAGTCAAAGTCCAAAGTCCAAAGTCCAAGTGTACCGAGGTGCAGTGAAGAGCTGTTCTTTGCGTGCTGTCCAGTTAAATCAAATTGTACCATGCATCAATACAATCAAGCCGTACACATATACAATGGGAAGACAGAAAAAAATACCAGAGTGCACAATATAATTTTGCAGTATTGTAGTGTTACAGTTCCAGAGAAGAAGTACAATGTCTGCAACGACGTAGGTTGGAAGATTGAGATTATCCCCTAGTTTATGGGAGGAATGTTCAGTAGTTTAGTGTAATTTAGTTTAGTTTAGAGAAACCACATGGAAACAGGCCTTTCAGCCCACTAAGTCAGTGTAAAAACATTCTCATAGCTTGTGTATTGGCAGCAGAGATCACATTGTGATGTCATTTTCAGTTTTCGGAATCTTCACGGCAGCTTGTGTAAATGAGATCCCATTGTGATTGGACGGCTGTGAGATGCCATTGTGACATAATCACTGGAAGCTGCTAGAAAAGTCTCCCGCTCACAGGCAGTTATTATTTTCAAAATTGGCTTTTTTTAACTTTAAATATCAATAACTTGTGACGTATAACATCAAATGTGAAGAAACTTGATACTAACGACCACGGGAAAAAGCTGAGTAAGATTCTGCAAACATTTACGCGCTATTGTGTACCATTTTGGCATAGTTCCTTGATCTCACAGACAGACAAACAGGCAGACAAGACAAAACTTTTAATAGTATATAGATAGATATTATTAACTTTATTTTGTAGTTTATTATGGTGCTTACAGAGTACTATGTTTACATATCTGTTGTGCTGCTGCAAGTAAGAATTCATTGTTCCATTTCAGGGCATATGACAATAATATATTCTTGATATCTTGACTTGAAATCAGATACCTTTTACTCAGAAGTGGCATTACTGCGAATGGATTCCCAGTTGGTGGGATTGCGTTTCATATTTATTGTTACATTAGTTGGCTAGGTCTCCTTTGGCCCATTATCAGCGCCTTGAGTATTAGAAAGGCGCTATATAAATCCCATCCATTATTATTATTATCAAACTTCCTTGGCCTTCTTCTATGACTTCTCTCTGCTTTGATGGTCAAGGGTCCAGATTGTTGTGATCCAAATTAATCATCTCCCCTCCACTCATCCGAAGATGGGGGTTATGTAAAATGTTTTTGTTTGCACATCACAGGGACATGTGTCTCCATAGTCAACATGTCCCCTGTTGGTTGGATGGTGAAGGATATCAGTCGCGCCCATGCCAAATAAAATATGATGTTTCATTCACCACAAGTTATGAGGCAGTCAAGGGATTAGTGAATAGGACAGAGGGAATTGCATTTTAGTTTAGTTTAGCTTAGGGATACAGCAGGGAAACAGGCCCTTCGGCCCACCATGTCCGTGCCGACCAGCGATCACCCGTACATTAATTCTATCCAACACACTAGGGACTATTTACAAGACAATTAACCTATCATACAGCCCCCTCCTTGCCTGTGTTCATCTTTGGCCAGCCATGTTTTGTCCTGCTGCTCCACTCTTTCAGCTTTCTTTCCCCCCCTGCCTCCAGAATCGGTCTGAAGGGCCTCGACCCGAAACATCACCAACCATGTTCTCCAGGGATGCTGCCTGGTTCACTGAGTTAATCCAATTAACCTGCAAACGTGTACGTCTTTGGAGTGTGGGACGAAACCGGAGCACATGGAGCATACCCATGCGGTCACAGAGAGAACGTGCAAACTCCACACAGACAACACCCGAGGCCAGGGTTGTACCCAGGTCTCTGGCGCTGTGAGGCAGCAGCTCTACCGCTGCACCAATGTGCCACTCCTAGATTATAGAACAAGCTTTCTAACCAGTTCCAATCAACCTCCACTTTCACTGTAGAATTGCAGCAGTTAACATGTAATGGCAAATTTTGTCGCTCCAGCCTTTTGGATCCTGCATCAGTGATTATGACACATGGGAAATCATACACGGCCATATAGATGCACACAGTGGTTACTACAAAGCGGAGAGGAAGAAGCTCATAGTGGAGTGGATGAAGCCATGCCTGAGTGTGGTGGTTCATGCTTCAAGCTTTCGTGCAAACCTACACCCACATCTGAGAACAAGGATGTACCCCAGCAATGCTGCTAAATCACAGGGATTACCCTTGTTCGGGGGGGGGGTCTCCGTGGTTCTCTGCCGCTTATTCACTTACAAACAGAGCCCCAGGGAGGCTACTGCTTTGAAATGAATGGTAGACACGTGGGGAAGAGATATCTTCACAACCTACTCCCCACCAGTTGGTCTCATCATATCTTTGAGTTTTGGGATTTTTGTTAGACAGTCCCACCACTGATTCTCCGGCAACAGGTGGTCCCGCACCACCTTTAATCTGGATAAAATGACGAGAGTGTACATGAAACCTCTCCTGGAAGTCCCCCTAAAAATGTGGCGCCTAGACTAGGTGAGGCGGCTGATCTTGCCCTCATCAGGACTTGTAACGCACCAGTTCCATAGACAAAGTCTCATGTCTGCAATGGGGTAGGGATGAATGGGACAGTGCCCTAGCTTGTGGAAGGACCGTTCAGGAGCCTGATAACAGAGGGGATGTAGGTGTTCCCGAGTCTGGTGATGCGTAGCTTTCCAGCTTCTGTGCAAACCTACTTGTCGGAACTCTGGGGATGAAGTTATTTCTCGCCTCACCAAGCTGGGAGATGAATACAGGACAATACAAGGCTGCCTTACCCGCTGAGTTATTGTGGGTAAATTTAGGGTGGTGGATATATGGAATGTGCTGCCTGAGGAGCTAATTGAGGCAGGTACTATCACAATGTGTAAAGAATATTTCGACAGCTACATGGACACGATAGGTTTAGGCTATGGGCCAAACATGGGCAGGTGGGACTAGTGTAGATGGGGCATGTTAGTCGGCATTGGGCAAGTTGGGCCAAACGGCCTGTTTCCATGCTGTGTCAGTATGATTCTATGGGGCTGTTTGGAACTGACCATCACCCGGATGTGACACAATGGATGTGACAGTGGTTAGGGATCGAGTGACATGTTCGATCCTGACCTCGAGTGCTGTCTGCACGGAGTTTGCACGTTCTCCCTGTGACCACGTGGGTGTCCTCCGGGTGCTCCGATTTCCTCCCACATCCCAAAGACGTGCGGGTTTGTGGGTTAATTGGCCCTCTGTAAATCGCCCCTAGTGTTAAAATGTTGCCTGTCCCATTGAGTTCCTCCAGCAGATTGTTTGTTAATTCCAGATTCCAGCAGGGTTGTGTGCCCTTATTAATCTGGAGACACAGTCTCAGGCTGACAAAGTACATTTGTTGTCAACAACTTGAAGAAGGGTAAGGAAGCTTGCTCTACTATCTTGACCTACATTTATCACAAGTCACGCCAGCTGGAAACAGATTGCCTGGTTAGTCATCGTGAGAATTTACCGTGTAGAGATGGGGGGTTTCCTGCGTTGTACAGCTCCTCGTTGGTACACTGCTCGCTTCAGGATATCCTGAGTCTGTGAAATATCTCTGTCTCTCTGACCTCACCCAAATCAGCTAATCCACAACCCACTGGAGAAGGTGTTGGGAATTTCTTGGAATTCGCCGGGTGCTCCGGTTTCCTCCCACATCCCGAAGACTGTCAGGTTTGTAGGTTAATTAAGAGACGGAACGGTGGCACAGCAGCCTCACGGGTTCGATCCTGACTATGGGTGCTGCTTATGGGGAGTATGCACGTTCTCCCTGTGACCAGCTGGGTTTCCTCTGGGTGCTTCTGTTTCCTCCCATGTCTCAAAGACGTGGGGGTTTGTTGCTCAAATGGCCTCTGTAAAATTGCCCCTAGTGTGCAGGGAGTGGATGAGAAAGAGGTATAACATAGAACTAGTGAGAACGATGGACCGATCATATTTGCCCCCACAAAACTGCACAAAAAAACCTATAAAGAAAACCCCATAATACATAGTGTAATACGAATTTGGAAACAAATAAAAAAAGATTTAAAATTGAATAATATACCACTCTGCCTTCCCATTGTAAATAATCCTTTATTCAAATCATCCTTTATGGACAAAGGTTTCACACAATGGAAAAATTATGGAATCAAAAATATAGGACATCTTTATGGGAAAGGTACTTTTCTTTCATTTCAAGAGTTACAACAGAATTATGGACTGCACTCAAATAATTTCTTCAGATATCTACAAATTAGAGATTATGTTAAATCTAATACACAAGTCTACAGGAATAGGGAATCAGAAATTCTTGATGAATGTCTGAACAAGCATCCTAATACTGAAAAACTAATAGCTTATATTTATAACACCCTACTCAATAACGAGGTACCACCAACCGAACCATATAGATACAAATGGGAAAATGAAATAGGTCATCCTATCACGAAAGATATGTGGGACGAAAGTTTACAACAAATACATCAATGTTCATTAAATGCCAGACATACTTTAATACAATTCAAGGTCTTACATAGACTACACTTCTCTAAAATAAAACTAAATAGAATCTTACACAAATCTCTCCTATTTGTGATAAATGTCTACATTTAGAGGCTAATTTAACACATACGTTTGCAAACTGTATAAAACTTAAACATTTCTGGACTGATATTTTTGAAATAACTTCAGAAGTTATTAATACAAAACTGGACCCAGACACAAAATTAATAATACTTGGAATATCAGAACAAAGCTTAACACTCACAACAAACCAAAGAAACTTCCTCAATTACAGTATAATAACCGGAAAAAAATTAATATTAAATTTTTGGAAAGGCCCTACAACCCCCACAATTAAAATGTGGATTACGGAAATGTCGGAGACCCTATACTTAGAAAGAATTAGACTTGTCTTAATGGACAAACAAGATCTTTTCCATAAAATTTGGGCTCCATTCATTAACTATCTGAAGGGATAGATTGGCACAGCACGAGGACCCAGCTGAAACTTGAACTCAGGAATAGATGAAAAGCTATACTTTATAACCTACGAACCTATCTCCATTGATGTATTACAGGTAACCCATTCCACCTCCCTTGTTTTTCTGTTGTGTTTTTTTTTGCTTTCTTTTTTATTTGTAACTTTCTACCCTCTTTTTCCCTCTTTCTATAAAAAATAAAAACACTAGAAGCAGAAGTAATTGATAATGGAAAATTTTAATAATGTATGACTGATGTATATGAAAAGTTTTTTTTACTATAATATGTAACTACATTATATAATATGTCTACTTCTAATAAATAAATAAATAAATAAATAAATAAAGAACTAGTGAGAACGGGCGATCGATGGTCGGTGTGGGATCGGCGTGGGCTGAAGGGCCTGTTTCCATGCTGTAGCTATCTATACATAACTAAAACTCTGATCTTGTTATCTTCCGGTTTGCCAGTCTTTCTATTTGCGCAAAAACGGTTCATGATAGCGCTACGATTTTTTGCCAGTTCACTCACCGTTCTCCTGTGCTGCGAGTGCACCAAGTTTCATTCCGATCAGTTGAATGTCGTAAAAGTTAGCGAGGTTTAGAAATCTTAAAAACCGCGCATGCGCAGATCGATCTCTTCTCCTGCCAGTCAGTGCCACGTGGATTAGTCTCTTCCCCTGTCACGTCCCGGGAGGGTCCGCCCCTTCCTGCGCCATCGCATCTTTACTGGAGCTGAGGATGGCCGTTGTTGGATTTCAACTGGACTTTTGGGGGGATCCGAAGCAGCCCAGCCCCAAGCAGCAGCCCAGCCCCAAGCAGCAGCCCAGCCCCAAGCAGCAGCCCAGCCCCAAGCAGCAGCCAAGCCCCAAGCAGCAGCCCAGCCCAAGCAGCAGCTCAGCATGGGAGACCCAGCCCAGCGTGGGAGATCCAGCCCTGCCCAGAGTCGGAGATGTCGCCAAATGGAAAGCGGAGACTCTGTTCCCGGCGGAGGAGAACGACCAGTGACCAGCGCCCGCTGTGAGTCCCCATCGCACCGCCAATTCCAGCCACAACCCCTCTGGCCCCCCTCGCTGGCTCCTCCCCCACTCCCCCTTGATTCATCATCATTCACTAGTAGGAACAAGGAACTGTAGATGTAGGTTTACACAAAACGACACAAAGTGCTGGAGTAATTCAGCGGGTCAGGCAGCATCTCTGGAGAACATGGATAGGCTATGTTTTGGAGATAGATAGATAGATAGATAGATAGATAGATAGATAGATAGATAGATAGATAGATAGATAGATAGATAGATAGATAGATAGATAGATAGATAGATAGATAGATAGATAGATAGATAGATAGATAGATAGATAGATAGATAGATAGATAGATAGATAGATAGATAGATAGATAGATAGATAGATAGATTGATTGATTGATTGATTGATTGATTGATTGATTGATTGATTGATTGATTGATTGATTGATTGATTGATTGATTCAGATTTATAGGAAACATTGTCTTTAATTCATGGAGTCATACAGCATGAAAAGAGGCCTCTAAGTTCACCTTGTCCGTGCCAACCAAGATGCCCCATCTAAGATAGTCCCATTTGCCCACATTTGGTTCATAATCCCTTTAGGCCTTTCCTATCCATGTACCTGCCCAAGTGTCTTTTACCGACAGTTCTCAGGAATGGAGTCCTTGCTTAACCATCAGTCTGAAAAAAGATCATGACCCGAAAGATTGTCTGTCCATTTTCCACCGTAGATGCTGCCTGACCCGCTGAGTTCCTCCAGCACTTTGTTCCTTCTTCGCTCAGGATTCCAGCATCTTGCAGTCTCTTGTGTTTCCGCAAAAGCTGGGAACCGCCTGAGCCTCGTTCTTATTGCATCGCTGTTTGTGAGAGCACAGACATGGTTTTCTTCAAACATTTCCACATTCTCACAAGCACTTCAAGTTATATTTATCTGTAAGGATGTGCAGGCGAGCAACAAAATACATCTTATTTTTTATTTCCTGGGAACGACCCCATCTCTCCTAATTTCTGGCGATCTTGGCCCTGTGTTTTGAAATGCAACCAGGGTTGCCAAGGCGATCAGTGATCATGGACTGCATTCCAGCTGAGGTTAGCATGAACTGATACCTCTCAATTACCAATCAATGTTGCCTTTCAAGAATCCATTAAAACCACATTGCTTACAAAAAAAATCCTAATCTCATTAAACAAACAAACATAAAAAATGCTTCATGTTAATTTTCCTAGAAGTGGCATTAGCAAACGTTCTAGGAACACTATCACTTCTGTAATATTTACAAAGCCTTACATTTGCAAGGGAACTCTATCACTGTTCAGTATCAATATTGTGTAGGAAGGAATGGCAGATGTTGGTTTACACCGATGATGGACACAAAATGCTGGAGTGACTCAGCGGGACAGGCAGCATCTCTCGAGAAAATGAATAGGTGACGTTTCGAGTCAGAAGCCCGAAGAAGGGTCTTAGCCTGAATCGTCACCTATCCATGTTCTCCAGAGATGTTGCCTGTTACTCCAGCATTTTATGCCTATCTTTACTGTCCAGTGACAATCAGAGATGGCAGCCACTTTTGCCGGAAATAGTGAGGCTGAGCGGGGATTGGCACTTGATTGGAAAGGGGGAAGGGGTGGTTAGGGAGGGAAAAGGGAAAAGGACTCAGAGGGACATTTTAACTGCGATGGATGTTTCTACCATTTAAAGTCAGGACCCTACTTTCTCAGACTATCGAACAGCATGCTGACCATCGATCACCTGTGCACTAGCTCTATCCTACACACTAGGGACAATTTACAATTTTACTGAAGCCAATCAACCTACAAACCTGCATGTCTTTGGAGTGTGGGACGAAACCAAAGCACCAAGGGAGAACGTACAAACTTTGAACAGACAGCAACCGTAGTCAGGATCAAACCCGGGCATCTGGCGCTGCAAGGCAGCAATTCACCCGCTGCGCTACCGTGCTTCGGCAAAGTCTAAAGAGTTAGTGGCTTTTTTACAGGGAAAGGTTCATCTCAAGAAGGGTAGAAATGGAAAAAGGGAAGCTCTTGACTGGACCTCATCTCCATGGAGCTTTCATCTCCATCGTGCTTGTTGGTGTACGCGGGGAGATTTGTGGATAATAAGGCCACCTAGATAAGTTAGTGCTGTAAATGAGTTTTAAGTTTAGCGATACAGCGTGGAAACAGTCCCTTCGGCCCACTCTGATCATCGATCACCCGTACACACTAGTTCTATGTTATCCCACTTTCCCTACACGCTAGGGACAATAACCTACAAACCCGCACGTCTTAGGGATGTGGGAGGAAATCGGAGCATGCGGTCACAGGGAGAACGTGCAAACTCCACACACAGACAGCACCTGAGGTCAGGATTTAACCTGCATCTCTTGACGCTGTGAGGCAGCAGCTCTATTAGATGCACCACTGCGCTGCCCATTGAGAGCTTGAAATGTTATGCACTGGTATTGTGGATATTAATTTAATGAATTTTTATTCATAATATATTATCTAAGTGCATTGGTTTCCAGGCCTGTTATACTGCTGCACGCAATAATTTAGTTATTCTGTTGTTGGTACATATGACAATTAAACATGTTTAATTGTTGACACGTGGTCTGACTGTGTGCTTTTCACAACGTTTGCTTACACAAAACATCGCTCGGTGCATTTCCTGCCTTTATTTCTGATGCTCGTTGTGGCAATGTGGCGCAGCGGTAGATTTGCTTCCTTACAGTGTCAGAGACCCGGGTTCGATCCTGACTACGGTGCTGTCTGTATGGAGTTTGTACCTTCTCCCTATGACCTACGCGGGTTTTCCCCCAGCGCTCCGGTTTCCTCCCACACTCCAAAGATGTATAGGTTTGTAGATTAATTGGCTTGGTAAAATTGTAAATTGTTCCTAGTCTGTGTAGAATAGTGTTAATGTTCGGGGATTGCTGGTCGGTGCAGACTCAGTCGGCCGAAGAGCCTGTTTCCATCTGTATCTCTAAACTAAAAAGTAACCTAAACTAATAATATCCCTGCACTTTGTTTTAATCAATATAACCACAAACTCCATGCTAGATATGCCTTTACTTGCTTCCATACCTGTTCTTCGAGCCAAGATGGTTGACCATTGATGCCAAGTAGCTCTTGATTGCTTTGCTAGAATGAGCACAGAGAAGCAGGCCAGAAGATGTGTTGCTAAAATTAGGCCCAAATTAACATCCAGCTTGTACAGGATTGGCAGCCATCACGGATGTTTATCCATTGACCTGAAATGCCCTGCAACAAGTTAGACTGTACACATCATGGTCCTACTAAACAGTCACGTAGCTGAGAGCATTGCTGCTGCTTTTGGACATCCATTGCATTTATGTCTCCGAACCCCTGCAGAGTAGTTCCACAGCAACGGATTGAGTGGCCCCCAGCCAGCAACTGGAATGAATGGCTGCAGTTTGACAGTTTGACCAACATCATTCAAGCCACAGCCAAAGGAGATGTGGATCGCCGACTCCAAACAATGAACTGCCATCATAGTCAGTTATGCCTCGGAAAGATTTGGCCATCACGAGAAAGGAAACACCAAGCCCACCACCTACACCATGCACCGCAGGGCCACCAAAATACATCAACGGCGGATGGAGCTTCGAACCCTCAAAAACTAGTACAAGACATCCACCGAACAGGAGAAGCAAGCCTTGGCCGACCTACGAAACATCCTAAGGAAAAGGCTTATGACCCTCCGCAGAGCAGGGTGGCACAGGAGAAGAGGAAGAGAGAAAGCTAGGAAGTGAGCTGCGTTCATTTCCAATCCCTTTGGCTTTACCAGGCGATTACTTGGGGACAAGCGCAGTGGCCGCCTCACGTGCTCAACAGGTGAAGTCAATTGCTTCCTCCATGACACCTTGAGCGATCCAATGAGGGAACAGGAGCTGGAACCCAACAAAGCTCTCATCAGCCCAGCCCCCCCCAACAACAGAGTCCAATCTGAGGGCGCCGAGTCTGAAGGAGGTTGAGGAGGTCATCAAGGCGGCACGCTCAGCCTCTGCTCCAGGCCCTGGTGGCGCACCATACATAGTGTACAAACGCTGCCCAGAGCTCCTTCGATACCTATGGAAGATCTTGAAGGTGGTATGGCGAAGGGGGAGAGTTGCTGACCAGTGGGGGCGCGCTGAGGGAGTTTAGATCCCGAAAGAGGAAAACTCAACATCAATCAGTTTCGGCCAACCTCGCTGCTGAGCGTCGAAGGGAAGGTGTTTTTCAGCATTGTCTCCCGAAGGTTAACTGAGTTTCCCCTCAAAAACAGCTACATCGACCCCTCAGTGCAGTACGGAGGGACGGGTCTCCTCTACACAGCCACCGACTGGCAGCTGCACGTCGATCTGGGCAAACAGCTGAAATGTCCACAGCACATCACAGCAACATCACTCCGGCCAGACATGATCATCACCTCCGAAGTGACAAAACAGCTGATCATTCTGGAGCTGACAGTGCCCTGGGAAGAGTGTATTGAAGAGGCTAACGAGAGGAAACGTGCAAAGTACCAGGAACTGGTGGAGATGTGCCAGGACAGAGGCTGGAAGACATACTATGAGCCCATAGAGGTGGGGTGTAGAGGCTTTGCAGGACGCTCATTTTGCAAAGTCCTCAACCAGCTGGGCGTTACGGGGCTGGCAAAGAAGAGGGCATTCAATCCGCAAGCGAAGCCGCAGAGAAAGCCCCTAGGTGGCGTTGGATTAAGAGGGCTGATCCGTGGGTGGTTGCTGCTGGGACGCAAGTCGGGACTTGATCAACTGGGTCGCCTGGGCGAGGGTGTCTGATGTTGTGAGACCCGAAACACCCGATGACCCCAGGTCACATCACTGAGGATGCGTCCCAGAGCATCTAGAAGATGTACCTTTCACACATAAGTGAGAGTGGCACAGTGACGCAGCTGGTAGAGATTCTGCCTCACAGCGCCAGAGACCCAGGTTGGATCCCGGTCTTGGGTGCTGTCTGTGTGCGGAGTTTGCACGTTCTCCCTGTGACCGTGTGGGTTTCCTCTGGGTGATCCGGTTTCCTCCCACATCCCAGTGACGTGCAGGTTGTAGGCTAATTGGCTTCAGTGACATTGTAAATTGTACCTAGTGTGTAGGATAGTGTCAGTGATAGCTGGTCTGCTGCTGCCAAGTTCCTCAAGAGTAGAAGCCAGCCGCAAGGTGATCATGGCATAAAGTAAGCATCAACGTACACGGCACCACACTGCCTTTGCACAAAACTCTTAGGGTAGTGAAAGTGCGCACCACCAGACTCAGAAACAGCTTCTTCCCCTCTGTTATCAGGCTTCTGAATGGTCCTTCCATAGATGCATCGAAGTTGTTAATGATGAGGAGTGAGTGCCTGGATAATTCTGCCTACAACCTAAGAGCTCCTGTATGTAATTAAGCCTCTAAAAAATGCTGTAGGTGCTGCAAGGCATAATGAACGAATAGATCCGTCTTGTTCATTCCCTCCACAGAGGCATAGATAGAGTAGACAATCAGAACCTTTCTCACAAGGTATAAAGGAACAGCACTAGTGGGCATAACTATAAGGTGAGAGGGGGAAAGTTTAATGGAGATGTGCGGGGCAGGTTTTTTTACACAGAGGGTAGTGGAGACATGGAACACATTGCTAGGGATGGTGGTGGAGGCAGATGCAATAGTGGCGTTAAAGAGGATTTTAGACAGGCACATGGAAGTTCAGGGAATAGAGGGATATGGATCATGTACAGGCAGATGGGATCACTTTAACTTGGCATCAAATTGTGGGTCACAGGGCCTGTTCCTGTTCTGTTTCATGTTCTGTCTTGACTTGGTGCTGTTTACAGCTGGCGAAAGAGTAACACGCAAAGACCAACCTAATTACATTATAATGTAAAATTGCTGCTGTAAAGCAGGAAAACATTAGCCCATTTGTAGAAGGCCCTTTTAGACCCACTCTTTTGAGTTTGAGTTTAATTTATTGCATTGTCTGAGTGTGGATTGCTAGTTAACCCACCTCCCCATATGATGCAAACTGGTGACAGGACTTTTTATGTTGATTTTAGTTTAGTTTAGATATACAGTGTGGAAATAGGCCCTTTAGCCCACCGACCAGCGATCCCCATACACTAGCACAATCCTACAGACTTTTACAATTTACAATCTTTACCAAAGCCAAATAACCTACAAACCTGCAGGTCTTTGGAGTGTAGGAAGAAACCGGAGCTCCTGGAGAAAACCCACAAGGTCACCGGGGGAACGTGCAAACTACAGGCAGACAGCACCCGTAGTCTCTGGTGCTATAAGGCAGTAACTCTACCGCTGTTCCATCGTGCGGCCCTGATGTTAATTTGAAAAGGGATTGAACATGCTTCATTTGGCCTATCATCACGGCACCCCAAGGTTTGGTGTGTGGTGGTGGGGCGGGGAAACTAAAGCTGCTCCAGAGGTGTTGGGCCTAGTTTAGTGTAAGGATACAGCATGTAAACAGGCCCTTCGGCCCACTATGTTGATCATCTCTCACTCATTCACACTAATTCAATGTTATCCCACTTTCCCATCCACTCCTACACATTAGCGGAAAATCTACAGAGGCCAATAAACTAAAACCTACAAACCCGCAGGTCTTCGGGACGTGGGAGGCAACCAGAGCACCCAGAGAACCCCCCCCCCCCCCCCCCGCGGCCAGAGGGAGAACGTGCAAACTCCACACAGACAGCGCCAGGGTCAGGATTTCTGGCGCTGTGAGGCAGCGGCTCTACCACTGCGCCACCGTGCCGCTCGTCCTTTGCTTTGGGAGTGGAGGCCGCTGGATTTCTGATTGGTAATACTAATGAATTACTGTAATTATAGGTCGGCACAGTGGGCAGCGGTAGAGTTGCTGCCTCACAGCACCAGAGACACAGGTTTGATTCTGACCACTGGTGCAGTCTGTACGGAGTTTGTACATTCTCCCTGTCACTGCGTGGGTTTGCTCTGGTTTCCTCCCACACTCCAAAGACGCACAGGTTTGTAGGTTAATTAGCTTGTAAATTGTCCCTTGTGTGTGTAGGATAGTGCTAGTCTGCGGGGATTGCTGGTCGGCATGGACTCAGTGGGTCGAAGGGCCTGTTTCCATGCTGTATCTCTAAACTAAACTAAACTAAACTAAACTAAACTAAACTAAACTAAACTAAACTAAACTAAACTAAACTAAACTAAACTATATCAAACTAAACCAAACTATACTAAACTAAACAAGGAACAAAGGAGCAAAGCGATCTGTTGTAACTCAACTTCAATCCAGCCAAACAGCACAAAAGCCTGTGGGCATGTACGGCTTATCTTGTTATTTTTCTGTGCCTGCATCACCCAGGGATACTCTTGGTCTTTGTTCAATTATGCAAAATGGAAATAATTTTCAGCAGAGTTGTGAAACTGGTTGGCAGTTTATGCTGTCATTGACTTATGCTTTCAAGCAAAGCCAACGGAGTGTGGGGTATGGAAGTCGGCCCCAAAATCGACACGCTTCATCTTTCAGATGCCCAATCCAACAGCATGGCAACATTGTGGCGCAATGGTAGAATTGCTACCTTACAGCGCCAAAGACTCGGGTTCGATCCTGACTACGGGTGCTGTCTCTGTGGAGTATGTATGTTCTCCCTGGGGCAGCGTGGGTTTTCTCCGGGTGCTCTTGTTTCCGCCCACGCTCCAAAGACGTGCAGGTTTGTTGGTTAATTGGCTTCTGTAAATTGCCCCTAATGTGTAGGATGCCAGACTGGGATGACACAGAGCTTGCGTAGGAACAAAGAACCTCAGATTCTGGTTTATACCAAAGATGGACACAAAGTGGTGGACTGATCAGTATGGGTGCCAGGGGTTATGGGGGGGAAAGAATGGGGTTGAGAGGGAACAGTAGAGCGGCCATGATTGAATGGCAGAGTAGACTAGATTGGCCGAATGGCCGAATTCTGCTCTTATAAGTTATGAACTTATGAACTCAGTGGGTCAGGCAGCATCTCTGATGAAAAAGGATGGGTTACGTCTTGGTCGAGATCCTTCTTGTGAACGGGTGATTGTTGGGTGGCCCAAAGGCCCTGCTGCTTCCATGCTGCATGTCTAAACTAACCTACACTAAAACTTTCAACTTTCCATTCATACGCAGCGTCAGTGGTCAACTTCCATGCAACAAAAAGCTGCGTCATCGCTCAGTCACCGCAGCCCTGAGAAAAAACGGGTTCTGAAATATCACCTCATCATTGACACAACCCAAAACGCAAGGAATTTGCTCTTGAAATGTGATCTCAGCCTTTTTTTTGCTGATTGCCAGTTCTGCGGAACCCGAGCTGCAGATGAACCACATTTTTCTCAGAATCTGCGAGGCGATGCGTAAGATCTGCTTCCATGTAAAGCAGGCACGCTCGCCAACCAATGAGAAGAACAGGTTTGCATGCTTCATAAAGTGTTTTCAATGTCTGCATCTAATACACATGCAAAACCCTGCCTTGCAGTTAGTTATTTGATGCCTCATTCAACCCTTCATTTTAATGCTTTTATTTTGGCACCAATTAGCTTCAGCATTTTAAACAATGTTTTTCACAGACTTAATAAGTTTGGTTTAGCTTAGTTTCGAGACACAGCGTTGCAACAGGCCCTTCGGCCCACAGAGTTCACGCCGACCAGCGATCCCCCCCCCCCGTACACTAGGGACAATTTACCATTTACAGAATGCCAATTAACCTATAAACTTGTACGTCTTTGGCGTGTGGGCGAAGCTGTAGCACCCAGAGAAACACACGCAGGTCACAGGGAGAATGTATAAACTACATACAGACAGTGCCCGTAGTCAGGATCAAACCTGATTCTCTGGTGCTGTAAGGCAGCAACTCTACCAGCTGTGCCACTGTGACTTGCAGTTCTTTGATCTCATTCAACCCTTAATTTTAAAACTTGTTTTTGTCACCTATTAGGAACAGTGTCTGCACAATATCTTTCACAGAATCAATAAGTCTCAGATATCCTTTTTTCACCATAGATAAAGAATTCTCGTAAAATGTTACAAGCTGAAATTGCAGCAATGTCAATGTTCCTGGAAAGACTAGCAGTACCTTTCACACTTGGTCTAATTGATTGTGGTGGTACTTCAAGTTTAGTTTCGTTTGGAATCTAGACCCAGAGGACATTGGTTTAAGGTGACGGAGGAAAGATTTAATGGGAACATGAGGGGGGTCACGTTTTTACACAAAGGGTGGCGGGTGTATAGAACAAGCTGCCAGAAGAAGTAGTTGAGGCAGGTACTATTGCAATGTTTAAGAAACATTTAGACAGGTACATGGATAGGAGAGGGTTAGAGGGATAAGGGCCAAACGCGAGCAGGTGGGACTAGTGTAGATGGGACATGTTGGTCGGCATGGGCAAGTTGGGCCAATGGACCTGTTTCCATTCTCTATGACTCTATGACATAAAATGCTGGATTAACTTATCGGGTGGGGCAGCATCTCTGGAGAACAGGAATAGGTTGGGTTAGAACCCTTTAGCTTAGTTTAGTTTAGTTTACTCTAGAGATACAAGCCCTTCAGCCCACAAGATCCACACCGACCATTGATCACCCGCTCGCACTGGTTCTATGTTATCTCACTTTCTCATCCACTCCCTACACACTAGGAGCATTTTACAGAGGCCAATAAACCTACAAACCCGTACGTCTTTGGGATGTGGGAGGAAACCAGGCCACCTGAGGGAAACCCACGCAGTCCCATGGAGAACATTCAAATTTCACGCAGACATCACCTGAGGTCAGGATCGAACTTGGGTCTCTGGCGCTGTGAGGCAGCAGCTCTACCTGCTGCGCCACCGTGCCTCTCTCAACATAACGTTAATATATATCTTCCCTCGACTTAGTGGCAATGGGTGGGCTGGTGAGGACTGAGAAAGCAGATCAGAGAGAGAGAGAGAGAGGGCTCTGAAAAGATTCACTCGCACGCTTTCAGGGAAATATGTTCTCATTATCGGAGAAGCTCGGGGCATTGGGGAAAAGATGATTTAATAGAGTTGGAAAAGATCATGACAGATTTAGAGAGGGGAGTTATTCCCAGCAGCAGGTGGTTTAAGGATCAAGGGAAACAGTTTTAAAACTTGGGCAATAAGCACAAAGGAAATGTGAAGAAAATCTCTGTTTACTAGAGCAGGTGATCGAGGACTCACTAGCTATTTGCTGGTCTCGCTGCTGCCATCGGGAGGAAGGTACAGGAGCCTGAGAACCATGACCTCCAGGTTCAAGAACAACTTCATCAACCACTCTGCTCAACCCTAACCACAACCCTAGTCTCAGCACCAAACCATTACAGACTTTGCATTACTATAGTCGCTGTAAGTGTTTTTTCCACTATTATGGTCTAGTTGACTTTGTTTAGTTTAGTTTAATTTAGTTCCTTATTGTGTACCAAGGTGTAGCGAAGAGCTTTTGTTGTGTGCTATCCAGTCATCGGAAAGATTATACAAGATTACAATCAAGCCGTCCACAGTGTACAGGTACAGAATGAAGGACATAATGTTTAGTGCAAGATGAAGCCCAGAAAAGTCTGAGGGTCTCCAATGAGATGGATGGTAGCTCAGAACCGCACTCTAGTTGGTGACAGGATGGTTCAGTTGCTTGATAACAGCTGGGAAGGAACTGTCCCTGAATCTGGAGGTGTGGTTTTTCCACCTTATGTACTGCTCGCCTGATAGGAGAGGGGAGAAGAGGGAGTGACCATGGTGAGACTGGTCCTTGATTATGCTGTTGGCTTTGCTGAGACACGTTGATAGAGTCAATAGAAGGGAGGTTGGTTTGCATGACGGCTTAGGCTGCATCCACAACTCTTTGATATTTCTTGTGTACTTGGGTGGAGCTGTTCCCGAACCATAACATAACTGCCCAGGACTTGAAAGTGGCGTCACAGGTAGATAAGGTGGTCCTAAAGGCTCTTGGCACATTGGCCTTCATAAGTCTAAGTATTGAGTATAGAAGATAGGAGGTCATGTTACAGTTGTGCCAGCTATTGGTGAGGCCACATGCAGAGTATTGTGTTCAGGTTTGGTCACCACATTGTAGGAAAGATGTTGTCAATCTGGAGAGCATACAGAGATGGTTTACGAGGATGTTGCCAGTTCACGAGGGCCTGAGCTATAACGAGAGGTTGAGCAGACTATGGCTCTATTTCTTGGAGCGCAAGAGGATGAGGGGTGATCTTATAGAGATGTACAAAATCATGAGAAGAATAGATCAGGTAAATCCACAGTCTTTTGCCCAGAGTAGAGGAATCGGGAAATAGAGGATGTAGGTTTAAGGTGGGGGGTGGGGGATTTAATAGGAACCTGAGAGGTAACATTTTACACAAAGATGGTTGGTGTATGGAACAAGCCGCCAGAGGAGGTAGTTGAGGCCGATACTATCGTAACATTTAAGAGACATTTGGACAGGTACATGAACAGGACAGGTTTAGAGGGAGATGAGACAAGCGTGGGGAGGGAGTGGTGTAAACGGGGCATGTTGGGTCGGTGTGGGCAAGTTGGATGAAAGGGCCTGTTTACACTCTGTATGCCTATGACTGAACTGACTGCATGAAATGGATCAGATGAGTTATTTAACTGTTGACTTAAACAATATTAGCACCTTGTGTTACCGCCCAAGGTGAACTTCAACCCCATAATCACACAAGGAAATTACTAGAAAGCTGCAGTATATTTCAGTTTAGATTTTAGTTTAGAGATACAGCGCGGAAACAGGCCCTTCGGCCCACCAGGTCCGCACCGACCAGTGATCCCCGCATATTAACACTATCCTACACCCACTAGGGACAATTTTTACACTTACCAAGCCAATTAGCCTACAAACCTGTACGTCTTTGGAGTGTGGGAGGAAACCGAAGATCTCGGTGAAAACCCACGCAGGTCACGGGGAGAACGTACAAACCCCATGCAGACAGCACCCGTAGTCGGGATCGAACCCGGGTCTCCGGCGCTGCATTCGCTGCAAGGCAGCAACTCTATCGCTGCGCCACCGTGACCACCTGTTTCAATGAACAATGAACCACCAAACAATTTCAATGATCGGTGGTTCATAGCATAGAAATTGTTGGACACGTTTGTTTGATTTGCTGACAACCAGCGATTCATCCTGATTGTAATGCTACGATATTCTCCTTGGATATCTCCTTGAATAGGGCTCCCGACCTTGTTAGACTAGTTTGTCAACATGCAGGGCAGCGCTCCAGTTACACACTGTCAACAGATACTGGAAAATATTTTAAATTCTCTCTGTTACAGAAGTTTGGCCAATGAAGGTTTTGGCATCGGTTTCTAAATCGATATTATTTTATGCCATTTCTAACAAAATAAAGTGCTCATTGATCTGATTTGATAATTTCACCTCTCCCCTTCACTGTTGTTGTTGCGATGACGTATATTACTCGGGTTCAATTTAGTTTATTGTCATATATGCAATGAAATTCCATGTTCGCACAAAGTTCATAGAGTACACAGTACATAGTATACAGAGGGCGATGCAGGGCAGCACGGTGGCACAGTGTTAGAGTAGCTGCCTCACAGCATCAGAGACCCGGCCTCGATCCTGACTACGGGTGCTGTGTGTGCGGAGTTTGTACATTCTCCCTTGTGACTGCGTGAGTTTTCTCCTGGTGCTCCGGTTTCGTCCCGCATCCCAAAGTCTATTTCCCGGAGTAGGGAAATCAAGAATCATAGGTTTAAGGTGAGAGGGGAAAGGTTTAATAGAAATGTGTAGGAAGGAACTGCAGCTGCTGGTTTAAACCGAAGTTCGACACAAAATGCTCAGCGGGACAGGCAGCATCTCTGGAGAGAAGGAATGAGCGACGTTTCAGGTCAAGACCCTTCTTCAGAATAGAAAACCGAGGGGCAACTGTTTCACAAAGAAAGTGGTGCATGGAACGAGCTGCCAGTGGTTGAGGCAGGCACAATAACAACATTTAAAAGAAATTTGAACAGGGATGGAAAGATTTAGAAGGATATGTGCCAAACCCACTTAGATCGGGCATCTCCTAGTATAGACGAGTTGGGCCGAAGGGCCAGTTTCCATGCGGTATGGCTCTATGACGTATTTTGCACTACAATCTTGCACTAGTTTAGTTTAGTTTAGTTTAGTTTAGTTTGGTTTCGAGATACAGTGTGGAAACAGACCGTTTGGCCAACTGAGTTCACGCCGACCAGCAATCACCCAAACACGAGTTCTATCCTCCACACGAGAGAGAATTTACAGAAGGCAATTAACCTACATGTCTTTGGGATGTGGGAGGAACCCAGAGCCCCTGGAGAAAACTCACGCAGTCACGGGGAGAACGTACAAACTCCATACAGGCAGCACCCATAGTCAGGATTGAACCCGGGTTTCTGGTGCTGTGAGGCAGTAAAACAACAAGCTGTGCCACTGTGCCGCCTGTTAATCAGCTTTTTTGATGCAGTTAAGCCCCTGACCCACTTAGGAAATCTGAACGGAAACCTCTGGTTCCCGGAGGTTTTTGTCAGTCTCCCTACCTGCTTCCACTACCTGCAACCTCCGGCAACCACCTGCAACCTCCGGGAACCGCACGGAAACCTTGGGTGGGGCGCAAAGTCTCCAGAGGTTTCCATTCAGCTTTCCTAAGTGGGACAGGGGCATTACACTATGTTATTTTGGTTAACATTGGATTGTAAAATTCCTACATCTCTGGCCGTAGTTTGACAACATCACCCTGAATCCGCTGCTGAATTTTAACTCCTTCTCACATTAATGATTTATAGCTTCCACCTGTTAAGCTTCCAGGGAGAGATCATAATCATAACCAGAATTGTAATTGTAATTTAGTAGCCAAGTATGTTTTGCAACATACGAGGAATTTGGTTTTGCATACAGTCATATGAAAAAAGCAACAAGACTCACAACCACATAAAAAGTTGACATAAACATCCACCACAGCGGCTCCTCCACATTCCCCACTGTGATGGAAGGCAATAAAGCCTTATCTTGCTGTGGGGGGAATAGGAAGAACTGGATTCTCAGCCCTAGAAGTATCATCTACCAAGCACGTTCCACTGTGGAAGGATGGACGGTAGATGCTGGTTTAAACCGAAGAACCTTCTTCAGTCTGAAGAAGGGTCTCAACCTAAAACATCACCTATTTCTTTCCCTCACAAATGCTGTCTGATCCGCTGAGTTACTCCAGCTTTTTGTGTGTAAGCACATGACGCTAATCCCTACCGGTACTTATTTTGTGATGGTACGGTATATTACCACGGGCCGCACGGTGGCGCAACGGTAGAATTGCTGCCTTAAACCGTTCTCTCTTCATCTTAAACATGACCGCTAGTTTTAGATTCCCCTCCAGTGGGGATTAATCCGTCACCTTATCTATGCCCCTCATCATTTTGTGCACTCATATTGTTGGTGAGGCCACATTTAGAGTATTTTGTTCAATTTTGGGCACTATGTTACAGGAAAGACGTTGTCGAGGAAAAGGTGCAGAGAAGATTTATGAGGATGTTGCCAGGACTCATGGGCCTGACCCACTCATGGGCCTGAGTGGTTGAGTTGTACATGGATGGGATAGGTTTGGACCAAACACAGGCAGATGGGACTAGTGTAGATGGGACATATTGTTTCAGTGTGGGCAAGTCATATCTCTCCAAACCTTTTTTTGAGTTTAGTTTATTTTTACGTGCACCGAATTCTAGTGAAAGCTCTTTTGCTGTGTGCTATCCAGTCAGCAGAAAGGCTATACTTGATTACAATCGAGCCGTCCACTGTGTACAGATACACAATAAAGGGAATAATGTTTAGTGCAAGATAAATTCCAGTAAAGTCCGATTAAAGATAGTCCGAAGGTCTCCAATGAGGTAGATAGTAGCTCAGGACTACTCTCTAGTTGTTGGTAGGATGGTTCAGTTGCCTGAGAACAGCTGGGAAGAAACTGTCCCTGAATCTGGAGGCGTGTGTTTTCGCACTTCTGTACCTCTTGCCTGATGGGGGAGAGGAGAGGTAAAGAAGTGTGAAAACCCATACCTCCAGATTCCAGACTCTGGAATGAATCCGTGCCACAGATGGGTGTGGAGGCCAAATTGATGGATATTTTTAAGGTGGAGATTGACAGATTCCTGATTAATACGGGTGTCATGGGTTGTGAGGACAGGGCAGGAGAATGGGGTTGAGAGGGACGGATAGATCAGCCATGGTCGAATGGCGGAGTAGACTTGATGGGCCGAAAGGCCTCATTCTGCTCCTAGACCTTATGAACATGAACACCAATGCACTTTGGTCTTGTCCCATGACATGACAAACATATTATTGTGGTAAGATAAACCAGCGGAGGGCCTCGAATGAGTTGAATTCATATTTTTCTTTGCCGTGACTGCCTTCTAACTGTACTGATTAACACCACATGGTTTGGTGCTTGGAAATGAACAAATGCATCTCTTGGTGTTTATAGAAGGCTGAACCGAATGAAACAGCATTGCTACGCAAATATTTGTTGGCTGGGCTTGCACATGCTTGCTCCAGTGATCTGTATTTACCTCTGACATTTCAAAGCTTTCAATTGTCAGAGGACCACTGTCTGTTCGGCCCCGTTCGGCCTTGCCCTCTCCGTGGAAGGGATGTTTTTGTTCCTTTTCAGGATGGAAATGAGTGCTTAATTGTTCGCCTCAGGGGGGAAATTAGTCATCAAAACAAGAAAACAGAAAAAGGATTCTTGGAACATGATGTTGCCAGTTTAAAAAAATCCAAACAGCAATTTAAATACAAGTCTTCAAATAGCAAAGCACAGTTTGTGAGCGTTTGCTCGTTGTCAGAACAACTGCCTCCACAACCCCCTCAGGCAAACTCCACGTTGTGAATATTTACCTCTCAGATCCCTCTCACCCTGCTATCTCTCACATTACATAGGGAGATAGGCACAATGGCGCAGCGGTAGAGTTGCTGCCTTACAGCGCCAGAGACCCGGGTTTGATCCAGACTATGGGTGCTGTCTGTACGGAGTTTGTATGTTCTTCCTGTGACCTCGCGGGTTTCCTCTGGGTGCTCCAGTTTCCTCCTCCACCCCAAAGATGTACAGATTTGTAGCTCCATAGATGCTGCTGCACCCGCTGAGTTTCTCCAGCATTTTTGTGTACCTTCGATCTTCCAGCATCTGCAGTTCCTTCTTGAACAGATTTGTAGGTTAATTGGCTTTGGTAAAATTATAAATTGTCCCTAGTGTGTAGGACAGTGTTAGTATGTGGGGTGATCGCTGGGTCGGTGTGGACTTGGTGAGCCGAAGGGCCTGTTTCCTGTATCTATAAAGTCTATAAAGTCTTAAACGTGCGTTTCACTGTTAGATATTGGCTCTGTGGGGAAAAAAAGATTCTTACTATCCATCCTTTCTATCATCTTCCAGAATTTAGTAGTTTAGCTTATAACAGAGGGGAAGAGACTAACAACACACTCAGAAGCCTAATAACAGAAGGAAAGAGACTGTTCCTGAGTCTGGTGGTGTGTGCTTTCAAGCTTGTGTGTGGGCGCAGGGAGAAGAAGGAATGACCGGGCTGGGACAAGTCTTTGATTATGTTGGCTGCTTCCCTGAGGCAGTGTGGTGTAGATGGAGTCGATGGTGGGGAGCCTGGTCTGCTACATCCACAACTCTCTGCAATTTCTTGTGGTCTTGGGCAGAGCCGATCCCAAATCAATGTGTGGTGCAACCTGACAGTATGCTTTCTATGGTGCATCTGTAGAGGTTTGTCGAAGTCATTGGAGACAAGCTGAATGTCTCCCCACGATGTCGCCTTTGGTGTGCCTTCTTGGCTGTTGCTTCAATACGGTAGACAGAGAGAGTTAGGCATATAAGGTTTAGTTACTTGCAAATGGAGACAAACCTCGACGGGGTGGTGAAGGGAATGTTAGCCTCGCTTGCCTTCATCAATCAGAGGGCTGACCAAGAGTTGGGACAACTGCACAAGATGTTGGTTTGACCACACTTGGTGTACAGTTCTGGTTGTTGTGTTATAGGAAATATATAATTTGAGTTATAGAGTCATACAGTGTGGAAACAGACCTTCGGCCCAACTTGCCCATTGCGACCAACATGCCCCATCTACACAAGTCCTGCCTGCCTGCATTTGGCCCGTATCCCTCATAACCTATTCTATTCATGTACCCATCCAAATGTTTCTTAAACCTTGCGATAGTACCTGCATCAACTACCTCCTCCAGTAGCTCGTTCCATATACCCACCACCCTCTGTGTTAAAAAGTTACCCTTCAGGTTCATATTAAATCTTCCCCCTCTCACCTTAAAGCTATGTCCTCTAGCTCTTAATTCCCCTACTCTGGCCGAAAGACTTTTACCCGATCTATTCCTCTCTTGATTTTGTACTCCTTTATAAGATCACCCCTCATCCGCCTGCACTCCAAGGAATAAAATCCTAGCCTGCACAACCTCTCCCTATAGCTCAGGCCCTCGAGTCCTGGCAACATCCTCGTAAATCTTCTCTCCACCCTTTCCAGCTTGACAACATATTTCTTATAACATGGTGACCAAAACTGAATATGATACTCTTAATGTAGTCTTCTTCTTCTTCTTGCATATGGCGTGCGCAGCCTAAAGTTGCAGGACAACTTGTTCTATTTGATCTTATTTGTTTGTGTATGCCGGGTTGATTGCATTCGTCGAAACTGGGCGGACCACGTGAAGGTTGCAATCTTCCACCCCTAAATGTAGCCTCACCAATATCTTATATAACTGCAACTCGACCTTCCAATACTCTCAATACTCTGACTGATGAAGGCTAAGGTGCCTTTTTGACCACCCCATTTACCTGTATCACCATTTTCAAGAAACTTTGTGCATGAACTCCTAGATTCCTCTGCTTCACAACACTCCCCAGAGATCGACCATTCACTGTGAAGGTTCGACCCATGTTAGACCTCCATAAAAATCGAACTTGTGGTAAGCACGTAGAATGTACGTAGTGGGTACGTCGGAGCTCGGGACGTCTCTTAGCGGCTCGTAACGCTAACGGCAGGTACTTGGGAAACGCAGTAAGCTCTTGAAGACTCGTGAAGATTTTTCAACATGTTGAAAAATGTCCACGAGAGCCCCGAGTACCTACGAGCGGCTATTACCGTAATTCTCCGAGTTCGAATCAGGGGAAACTCAGGCGAACTCTTGAATTAGCTCGTACAGTGGGACAGGCCCTTAACATTTCTCCGTATTCCATATTTTCTCTGTATTAAATTCAGTATTTCTCTGTATTCCATTCTGCATTAAGTTGAAAAGGGTGCAGAGATGTTTCACAAGAGTGTAACCAGGACTAGTATGCTGGAATTATAAGGAGAGTGGATAGATTTGAGTTTTTTTCTTTGGAGCGTAGAAGACTGAGGGGTGACCTTATAGTGGTTACAAGGTGCTTAGATAAGGTAAATAAGGTAAAACTCCAAAGGGAGTGGTGTCAAAAACTAAAGGGCATAGATTTAAAGTGAAGGGGGAAAGTTTAAAGGGAAGGTGAGCAGCAACTTTTCTACACAGGTGGTGAATATATGTAACGAGCTGCAAGAGGAAGTTTTAGGAATGAATACAACTCCAATCTTAACAGACTTTTGGACAGGTTGATACTTTTCCGTTAGATTATGACTTTCCACACTTTTTGCTAATATAGTACATAGATAGTACATAGAATATCACAGCACAGGAACGGGCGCTTCGGCCCACGTTGTTTGTGCTGAGCATGATGCCAAATTAAACTGATCTCATAATATGGGTCCACATGATCCACATCCCTCCAATCCCTGCATTTCCATGTGCCAAACTAAAAGCCTCATAAGACTTTTAAACACCACTATCATATGTGCCTCCACCACCACCTCCGTCCGACAGTGTGTTCCAGGCCCCTACCACTCTCTGTGTAAAAAACTTGCTCCGCACATCTCCATTAAACTCCCCCCCCCCCCTCACCGTATAGCAATGGGGCGGCACAGTGGCGCAGCGATAGAGTTGCTGCCTTACAAAGACAGAGACCTTGGTTCGATCCTGACTACAGGTGCTGTCTGTATGGAGTTTGTGCGTTCTCCCTGTGACCACGTGGGTTTTCTCCGGGTGCTCTAGTTTCCTCCCACACTCCAAAGACCTCAGGCTTGTACGTTAAACGGCTTTGGTAAAATTGTAAATTTCTGCGCTGATTCTCTAAAGTCTAAAATCTATAAAGCCTACGCCCTCTTGTTTTGAACGTTTCCACCCTGGGAAAAACATTCTGTCTACCCTATCTATGCCTCTCATAATTGTATATACTTCTATCATGTTTTCCCTCAACCTCTGACATTTGAGAGAAAACAAATCCAAGTCTATCCAACCTCTCCCTGTAGCTGAAACCCGCTAATGCAAGCTGCATTCTGGCAAACCTCTGCTCCCTCTCCCAATATCTCCTGATTAATAAATGCTCGATTGATGTCTCATTCTTAATGACTTTTTAAATAAGAGTACAGGTGCACCATCAATTTTTCGGCACCCTTGGTTCTAGAGCCTTTCTGGATTATATCTTCTGCCAGAGCAACGGAGGTCAGGGTCTCTGAGAGGAGTCCAACGGTACCGGAACGGGCCGCCTAGGCAACCGAGGGACTGAGATAGCGCCGTGCAAAATTGGCCTCAGAAGTCGTCTATGGGAATAGATCTGCCGTCTCTGGCTGGGTTGGAGTTCCAGATCCCCGGCCACAGGGGGCCAGATGATCGGTGGTCCGGTTGTGGAAGTCCCGATGAGGTCAAGATCGGCTGCCTCACCCGGACTAGGCACCACATTTTCAGGGGGACTTCCGGGGAGGGGATTTCAAGTGCGCTCTCGTAATTTCGTATGGATTGAAGGAGGTGCCTGCCTGACCTTCACTTGCCAGAGGACCAATGGTGGACCCATATCTTACTGATCATTTCCCAATCCTGTGGTAGCTTTTCTGCATCAAAGGATTCTTGGAAGTTGATAAATGACAACCAATGCATCCACTATTTCCATAGCCATTTCTCCGCATACCCAGAAAGTCGTAAACAAATGCCCAGAACTGCAAACAGTCAAATATTCTTTCCTAGTTTGAGAATGGATATTGGCAAACCACGTTAAGCCTATGACCTTGGGTTTTGTTCCAAGGGAATTTTCAATGATCCACATTGAGAAATCATTAATGTTTAAAAATCTATATTTACTCTGAGTTCAGAGGTGTGTTTAGTCCTGTTAACATTGATAAACATTGCATCCCGATAGAGTTAGTCGTTTTGAATAATCTTGTCAGAGCATCCAACTCTGGAAAGTCTTGGAGCGTGTTTGCACAGTCGGTGGTTCGGGAGACTATTTGGTGACATCTAGCCACCGTCTCAGTTTCTGGGTTCAAACCCTCTCATGTTTCCCAAAAAGCGAGGCTTAGTTTAGTTTAGTTTAGTTTAGAGATACAGCACGGAAACAGGCCCTTCAGCCCATCGAGCCTGCGCCGACCAGCGATTCCCGCACACTAACACTATCCTGCACACACTAGAGACAACCCTGTACGTCTTTGGAGTGTGGGAGGAAACCGGAGCACCCGGAGAAAATCCATGCAGGTCACGGGGAGAATGTACAAACTCCGTACAGACAGCACCCGTAGTCAGGATAGAACCTGGGTCTCTGGCGCAGTGAGGCAGCAACTCTACTGCTCTGCCACCATGCGGCCCCAGGCATTGGAGAGGCACCACCAGGCTTTCCATGACCATTATCTAGAAGGGAGCGGGAATATGAAAAGTTTCAAAAAAGTGTGAGAAATATTAGAGACACGAGAGATGCTGGAATCAGGAGCAAAAAAAGCAACTGCTGGAATTAGTTTAGTTTAGATTGTTATTGTCACGTGTACCGAGGTACAACTAAAAACTTTCTGTGTGTGCTATCCAGTCAGCGAAAGGACTATACATGATTACAATCAAGCCGTCCACAGCGTACAGACTCAGGACCGCACTCTAGCTGGTGAGAGGACCGTTCAGTTGCCCAATAACAGCTGGGAAGAAACTGTCCCTGAATCTGGAGGTGTGCGTTTTCATACTTCTGTATCTCTTGCCTGATGGGAGAAGAGGGAGTGATGGGGGTGAGACTGGCCCTTGATTATGTTGGTTGCCTTGCCAAGGCAGCGTGAAGTGTAGATGGAGTCAACGGAAGTGAGGTTGGTTTGCGTGGTGGTCTGGGCTACGTCCACAATTCTCTGCAATTTCTTGCAGTCTTGGATGGCGGTGTTCCCAAACCATGCTTGTGACCCAATGATGGTATTCAGCTCTGGCCTCAGCCACTCTCACTTACATGAAGTCACTCTCACTTACATCTGGCCATTATCACTGTGCCGTATGTGGGAGTACTTTATGCATTAACTCTTGTGCTCTTTTCCACATTCCATCCCTGACCAATCCATCAAAGGATTTTAAGTACTGGTAAATACTACTAGCTTTCTCCTCCCTACCCCCTTGCCCTCCTTCTTCCACCCTAGACATTTCACCAGTTCCACAGTTCTCCACATTGTGTCCCTTGAGATCACACCTTCCCTAGCCAACAATGGACCTACCTGGCACCGCCCTGCCTGATATCATTTGTTGCCAGCCCTGACTGTCCTGGCCTTTTCTCGCCTCCAGCTCTTCAACTCCTCCCCACCCCCCTGCTAGCCCCTACATTCAGTCTGAAGAAGGGTCCCGACCCTAAACGTCACCCATCCTTTCCCTCCAGAGATGCTGCCTGACCCGCTGAGTTATGCTAGCACTTTGTGTCTATCTAAGGATAATTGAAAATTGCATTGAAATCTTGAAAGGCTCAACATCAGCGGTAATCTATCTGTGTTAAGTCTTTGTACTGGGTGCTCCTGTCCATGGTATAAATACAGTTACTGCATCAGATCTGAGCATGCAGCATTTAAGGGACAGGAGGAAGTTAAATCACTTCTCCCTGCCTTGCATGGAATTGCTGCCTCACAGCGCCAGAGACCCGGGGTTCGATCCTGACTATGGGTGCTGCCTGTAGGCAGTTTGTACGTTCTTGCCATCTGTGACTACGTGGGTTTTCTCCGGGTGCTCCAGTTTCCCCCCACACTCCAAAGACGCGCGGGTTTTAGGTTAATTGGCTTCAGTAAAAATTGAAAATTGCCCCTGGTCTATCGGATAGTGTTAGTGTACGGGGTGAACGATGGTCGACACAGACTCGGTGGGCTGAATAGCCTGTTTCCATGCTGTATCTCTAAAGTCTAAAGCTTCCCCAGCCTACAATGTCTGTGCCAAACATGATGCCAAGACCAACTCTTATCTGTATGCACATAATCCGTGTCTCTCCATTGCCTACACTTTCACATGCCAGTCCGAAAGTCTCTTAAACATCACTATCGTATCTGCATCCACCATCACCCCTGGCAGTGTGTTCAAAGCACTGAACAACCTCTGTGTAAAAAAGTTGCTCTGCGCACCTCCCTTTGACCTCCGGAGGTCTAGAGAAAACAATCTAAGTCTGTGCAGCCTCTCCCTGTAGCTGATACTCCTTAATTCCGGCATCATTCTGGTAAACTCCTTAATCCCGACATCATTCTGGTAAACCACCTCTGCACCTTTTCCAAAGCCTGCGCAAGCTTCCTGTAATGGAGCGACCAGAACTGCACACAATACTCTGTATGTGGCCTATGAAGCTGCATCATGACTATGGGTGCTGCCTGCGCAGAGTTTGCATGTTCTCCCGGACACAGAGTAAATGTTCTCCCGGTGTTCCGCTTTCCCACCACATTCCATTCCAAAGACGTGTGCGTTTGTAGGTTAATTGGCTTCTGTAAATTGTCCCTACTGTGTAGGATGTGAAACTGGGTAACAGTTTAGAGAGACACAGCGTGGAAACAGGCCCTTTGGCCCACTGGGTCCATGCTGACAAGCGATCACCAGTACACTCTTTCCATTCTACACACCAGGGACAATTTACAGAAGCCGCTTAAGCTAGAAACCTGCATGTCTTTGGAATGTAGGAGGAAACCAGAGCACCTGGAGAAAACCCTCGTGGTCACCGGGAGAACGTGCAAACCCCACACAGACAGCACCCGTAGTTGGGATGGAACCTGGATCTCTGGCGCTGAGATGCCCCTGTCCCACTTAGGAAACCTGAACGGAAACCTCTGGAGACTTTGCGCCTCACCCAAGGTTTCCGTGCGGTTCCCAGAGGTTGCAGGTGGTTGCCGGAGGTTGCAGGTAGTGGAAGCAGGTAGGGATACTGACAAAAACCTCCAGGAACCGCACGGAAACCTTGGGTGGGGCGCAAAGTCTCCAGAGGTTTCCGTTCAGGTTTCCTAAGTGGGACAGGGGCATAAGGCAGCAACTCTACCACTGCGCCACCCATCTGTACGGGCGATCGTTGGTCAGCGCGGACTCGGTTAGTCTCTGAACTAAACTAATCTAAAGCTGCACCAGTGCAACAGATGGAAGCGCGGGTTAAAAGATGGCCTGAGATTGCAAAACTATAAATACCCTTTCCAGGAAGAGACTATAGTTACTGGGAAGTGATCTCCGAGAAGGAGAAGGAAGGAGTTCCCCTGAAAGCCCACACTTCATGTCAGTGTGGTGTGCTGGGTGAGAAACCTAGTGGTGCTGTTATCTCAGTGTGCCAGCAAGACCAATCCAATCCTAATGCCCATATTGGCTGCGTGGAGTTTGCACATTCTCCCCGTGAACATGAGGGTTTCCTCCTGGTGCTCCGGTTTCCTACGACATCCCACAAATTCTTTGGGTTGTAAGATTAACTGGCCCACTGTATATTGCCGTGCGTGTGTGGAATAAGTGGTAGAATCTGTGGGGGGGGGGGCGGTTATTGGGAATGTGGGGAGAATAAAATGAGTTAGGGTAAGATTAGTCTCAGAATGGGCGGTTGATGGCTTGCACAGACTTGATGGGCCAAAGGGTCTGTCTCCATGCTGTATCTCTCTACGACTCTTTGATCATTACAGAAAGGTGTGTGCGACCAGTTCAGCATTTGGATGAAGGAATCTCTCTTATATATTGAGACAAAAAACTAACTGCTGGATAAACTCAGTATGTCAAGCAGTATCTACAATGAAAAAGATAGACGCAAAAAGCTGGAGCAACTCAATGGGTCAGTTAGCGTCTCTGGTGATGTTTCGGGTCGAGACCCTTCCTCAGACTGGCCCGCTGAATTACTCCAGCTTTTTGCGTCTATCTTCGGTTTAAACTAGCATCTGCAGTACCCTCCTACAGAGAAAAAGGGATGGTCGACCTTTTAGGTGGATGCCTCAAGGCAGATTAGACTTTTGACTTTTTATATACAGTGTGGAAGCACGCTGTCGGCCCACCGAGTGCGTGCCAACCAGCGATCACCCATACACTAGCACTATTCTACACACTAGACAATTGACAATTTTTTACAGAAGCCAATTAACCTACAAAGTTGCCTGTCTTTGGAATGTGGGAGAAAACCGGAGCACCCAGAGAAAATATATACACTGTGGAAACAGGCCATTCGGCCCACTGATTCCGTGCGAACTAGCGATCACCCATACACTAGTTCTATCCTACAAACTAGGGACAATTTATTGAGGCCAAATAACCTGCAAACCTGCACGTCTTTGAAATGTGGGAGGAAACCGGAGCACCTGAAGAAAACCCACGCGGTCATGGGGAGAACGTACAAACTCTGCACATTCAGCACCGGTAGTTAGGATCCCACCCGGGTCTCTGGCGCTGTGAGGCAGCAACTCTACAGCTGTGCCACCGTGCCTCCCTGTTCTGCTGTGTGTGTGGTTGTGGTCCCACTCAGCTGCTACTTCATGCCTTAGTTGTTTACAACCATTGTGGCTTTGCAACGACGGCTTTCCACTGAACGCCAACGCAGCACGGAGAACAATGTTATCATTGTGCATCAGGGTGTTCCGTCTGCGAGCTGCCACAGCCTCTGTGACAGAATGGCTGCCTTGCAGACAGTCTGTGTGTGATGATAAAGGATTATTTCCATTTCCATGATGTGAGCAGAATTCCACGTTTCAGGAACAGGCAACCAACCATCGCCTGTATGAATAAATCACCATTGAACCTTTGAATTAGTTTTACTTTAGTTTAGTTTAGAGATACAGCATGGAAACTGGCCCTTCGGCCCATCAAGTTCACACCGACCAGCAATCCCCGTACACTAGCTCTCTCCTACACACTAGGGATAATTTACAATCTTTACCGAAGCCAATAAACCTACAAACATGTATGTCTTTGTGTGTGGGAAGAAATCGGTGCAGCTTGGGAAAACCCACGTGGTCACAGGGAGAACGTACCATCTCCATACAGACAGCACCCGTAGTCAGTATCGAACCCGGCTCCCTGGCACTGTGATGTAGCAACTCTACAGCTGCGCCACCGTGCACTGAAAAAGGCCGCGCTTGCTGTTGCACTGGAGTTTGGTTGTTGCAATGTTTTAAACTAGACCATGGACTTCTCCCGTTGAGCAGAAGACACAAAAGCTTGAGATCACATGCCACCAGATTCACAAATAGTTTCCTCCCCGCTGTTATCAGACTCATGAACAGATCTCTCGGGAACTAAGAGCGTTGTCCCGATATCCCAGCCCAATTTGTTGCTCCCCAAGAGTCATAGAGGCACACAGCGTGGAAACGGGCCCTTCAATCCAACTTGCTTACGCTGACCAACATGCTCCATCTACACTAGTCCAACTTGTCTGAGTTTGTCCCACATCCCTCTAAACCCATCCATCCATGCATCCACGCTAGAATTTAGAAGATTGAGGGGGGATCTTATAGAAACTTACAAAATTCTTAAGGGGTTGGACAGGCTCGATGCAGGAAGATTATTCCCGATGTTGGGAAAGTCCAGAACAAGGGGTCACAGTTTAAGGATAAGAGGGAAGTCTTTTAGGACCGAGATGAGAAAATCATTTTTCACACAGAGAGTGGTGAATCTGTGGAATTCTCTGCCACAGAAGGTAGTTGAGGCCAGTTCATTGGCTATATTTAAGAGTTAGATGTGGCCCTTGTGGCTAAAGGAATCAGGGGGTATGGAGAGAAGGCAGGGATGGGATATTGATTTGGATGATCAGCCATGATCATATCGAATGGCGGTGCAGGCTCGAAGGGCCGAATGGCCTACTCCTGCACCTATTTTCTATGTTTCTATCTGTCTAACTGTTTCTTAAACGTTGCGATAGTACCGGCATCAACTACTTCCTCTGGCACCTCGATCCATAAACCCACCATCCTTTCTGTAAATAAGTTACTCAACAGGTTACTATTAAATCTTTCTCTCCCTCACCTTAAACCCATGTCCTCTGGTTATTGATCCCCCAACTCTGGGCGAATGGCTCTGCGTGTTTACGCAATCTATTCCTCTCATGATTTTGTTCATCTCTATAAGATCACAAATCCTCCTCCTGTGCTCTAAGGAATAGTCCGAGCCCACCCAACCTCTCTCTAGAGCTCAGACCCTCGAGTTCTGGCTACATCCTCATACATTTTCTCTGCACCCTTTCCAGCTTGACAACATCTTTCTTCTAACTTGATGCCAAAACCTAAACACAATACCCCAAATGTGCCCCACCAATGTCTTATATAACTGCAACATGACCTCTGGACTTCTATGCTCAGAGCTGTGGCTGATGAAGGCCAAACTGTGCGAAAAGCCTTTTTCACCACTCTATCTACCTGTGAGGCCACTTTCAAGGCACCTCTTGCACTTTCTACTCCCTGCAGATCAGTGGTAGCCATGGGCACTCGTGGAGTCATACAGCACGGAAACAGGCCCTTCTGTCCGACTCGCCCATGCTGACTGAGAAGGCCCATCTGAACTAGTCTCATTTGCCCACATTTGGTTCTATGTCCCTCTAAACCTTTCCTATCCGCGAACCTGTCAATATGAGCTAGACTCACATGGGATAGGCACAAAGGGGGCCAGGCAGCATCTCTGGAGAAAAAGGATGGGTGACGTTTTGATTCGGGACCTTTTTATTCAGACTGAAAGTGTGTGTGGGTGGGGGAGTTATTTTCTCACTGCTAGCTCTTTACCTCCCCACCTTACTTACCCCTTACTTACAGTCTGAAGAAGGGCCACCAAACTTTTTTTCCAGAGATGTTGCCTGACCCACCAAGTTACTCCAGCACTTTGTGTCTATCTCGGGCATAAACTAGCACCTGCAGTTTTGACCCTAGTAACTCCTGGCTGGCAATGAATGCGGTGTCTGAAGGTCTCCGAACGGCAGGTGGGTCAGAGTGACTTTTTGATATTAAAAGAATGAATCATTCCAACAAACAAGAGAGAGGTTTATTTTTAGCAGCGAGCCTTTTCCAAGGAAGCAGAACCAACTTCGATATCAGTAGCATAACATTTCTAAGCAGGAGACGCAGTCAGAGGGTAGCCACGAGTTTTAGAATGGTTAAAAATATCAGAGTTCCAAGTACTCCACTGCCTGTTATCATTTCATTAGCACGCAATGTTTGCAAGGCGATTACTGAGGCATGACTAAGGGGGAGAGGTTTGGGAGAGTTGCAGTGGAGATTCACCAAGGCATTGCCTGCGATGGTGTACAGGCCCACCACCGATTTTCTGGCAACTGATGGTTCGGCACCTCCTTGAATCCGGACAAAATTTCGAGAGCGCACTTGAAATCCCCCTCTGAAAATCCCCCCGAAAATGTGGCAGCTAGGCCGGGTGAGGCGGCCGATCCCGACCTCATCGGGACTTCCGCAGCCGATCGGCGGGTCGAGTTTGCCCCCCTGCAGCCGGGGCTCTGGAACTCCGGCCTGGCCAGAGCTGGCAGATCCGTTCCCATAGCCGACTTTTGAGGCCTATTTTGCGGGCCAGTATCTTGGTCCCTCGGTGGCCCAGGTGGACCGTCCAGGTACCGTTGGACTTCTCTCAGAGAGGCTCTGGAACCAAGTGTGCGGGGAAATCAATGGTGGACCCGTATTCTTACAGTATTTTAAAAATAGTCAGAGGCAAAGAGTCATTAAGAATGGGAAAATCAATCCTGCGTTTATTATTCAGGAGATATTTGGAGAGGGTGCAGGGGAGGTTTGCCAGAATGCTGCTTGCTGCTCAGAGACAGAGTTTGGATTGACTTGGATTGGTCACACTGTGGATGGCTCGATTGTAATCATGTATAGGCTTTCCGCTGACTGGATAGCGCCTGACAAAAGGCTTTTCACTGTATCATGGTGCACGTGACAATAAACTAAACTGAATTGACAATCATTTCTTGGGCTCTTGATATCTGGAGCAGGGCAGCTGGAGGGCCAAAAGACGTTTGTGGTTTCAGCTCTATTTCACAAGAGCTCACTCTAATCTAAATATAAAGCTGCGTTGGTCAGGCTATTTCACTCCCAGCCTGAACCAGCACCAATCTGTCATGAGTTCCTATTGCAAACCCCCCCCCCCCCTCCCTCCCACTCCTGTCATTTGCATGTCTGGCTTCACCGGACCATCCTGTCACTTTCCATCTGTTGTGTGTCATCATTAATTGCTGTCTAGCTCCCAGGAATAGCTTCGGCAACCCTATCCTCTTGTAACCAAGTCACCCATCATCTCATTCACACCAATTTATGCGTCGCACTAGCAACCTGATCACCTTTTCTAAGCAACAAGGATCCTTATGCATAGTGCAAATGGACCTTAAATCTGCAATTGACACAGTACACAGGGATAATTCTTGCCACGTACATCTTTCCTTTATTGGCGGTTGCTTGAAACTTTTATAATTTATGAACCTCTCGAGTTACCCAAGAAATGTTATTTTACCATAAGCAATCAAGTAACAGAAATGTCCTCAAAGTGTGGTTTCGTTGAAGAAAGTAATTCCCTATCTCTGACGGGAGCTTAGTTTAGTTTGGAGATGCAGCGTGAAAACTGGCTGCTCAGCCCACCAGGGTATCTGGTGCTGTGAGGCAGCAGCTCTACCTGCTGTGCTGTCCCTTAAGGGCCTGTCCCACGAGCATGCGACCTGCATGCGGCAAGCGCGACCTAAAGGGCCGGTCCCACCAGCATGCGCCTAACGTGGTTGCTTGAGCCGTACGGCCTCGCGGGGCCGGTCCCACTTCGATCGCCGGAGCCATATGGAGTTGTGCGGAGCTGGTCCCGACATCGCGCGGGGCTCCGAAAAACTGACCGTGTTTAAAAATTCCGCGCGGCAACGGCCTGCCGGCCCGCAGCCGCTTCAACGCCGTGTCACTCACTCGACCTCTGCGCGGCTCACGCTTCTGGTTTGGTTGTGCTTGCCGCATGCCGTACGGCTCAAGCGACCACGTTAGGTCGCGCTTGCCGCATGCAAGCGCATGCTGATGGGACCGGCCCTTTAGGTCGCGCTTGCCGCATGCAGGTCGCATGCTCATGGGACAGGCCCTTTAATGTCCATTCTTAGACTTTAGACTTTAGCGATACAGCACAGAAAAAGGCCCTTCGGTCGACGGAGTCCGTGCCAACCAGCGATCACCCCATACACTTGCACTATCCCACACATTAGGGACAATTAACCTACAAACCCACTCTAAAGGTGTACAGACAACACCCGAGGTCATGATCGAACCTGGGCATCTGGCGCTGTAAGGCAGCCACCCCAAGTTTAGAGATACGGCATGGAAACAGGCTCTTCAACACCTGAAGTCTCTGGCGCTGTGGGGCAGCAGCACTACCCGCCGCGCCGCACTTCATGTCTGTTGTTCTCTCTCCTCCCTCTCATTTAAGGGAGCGCATAAATATGAAACTGTCGTTTAATTCGATTTATGACCATTGGTAGAATTGTTAGGAATAATTCAATGATACTTTACCGTCACATATACCTAGGTACAGTGAAATCTGTTGTTTTTGCATACAATGCACAAAGTACACAGAGTCGCTAGGTTTCCGGCACACGACAAACAGGGCCGGCCTTAGGAGGTGCGGGGCCCAAATGGGAACAATTTTCACAGAAATATAAATAAATAATCATAAATGAGTCACGTGTCGTGAGTAAAATGACAAGTCAGTCGGCTTTAAAAAAATCTTAAACCGCGCATACGCAGATTGTTCTCCTCTCCGTAAAAATAAAAATAAAAATAAATAAAGTAACAATTTAATTTGCCCATGGCTTCCAAATCTCCTTCTTTCTGAATTACTGAATGGGTGGGGGGCGGAGGGTGACTGCAGGTGGAAAGATGGTGGGAAAAACGGGAGCACACCGGGACAAAATAAATCAGTTGTCATCTTATTGAATGACTATACTAGTTCAAGGGACCAATTGGGGGGGGTGGGAGGGAGGGGAGTTCCTTTCACAGCGTGTGGGGAGCCAGGGGTAAAGTTGCGGGGAGGGCGGGAGCGTTGAGAAGGAGGGGGCGGGGTTTATGCATTGTGGCCGGGGAGGAAAGCAGCTTGCGTGGCTACGAGCCACCGCCATCATCGGACAGTGGAACCAACTGCCATCTCAGCGCCTTCTGCCGGCCCGCTCACCTCTGGCAGTGCTCCCTGTCTGAACAGTGAGGGGACCAGCTCTAGAGCAAAGATCATAGAGCGGAGTGGGTCAGCGGGTGATGGATAACATCACAGCGGGCGGTGGAGCTTACTCCTGTGTCAGCACGAACAAGGGATCAATTGAGGTTACTCGCTCTGACATATGGAGTAAGCTCCACCGCCTGCTGTCCTGTTATCCATCACTCGCTGACCCGCTCTTGAGCTGGATGCTGGCATGATCCCCGACCGCCTCCTTCTCAACGCTCCTGCCCCCCCCGTAACTTTACCCTGGCCAGTCTACCCACACGCTGTGAAAGGAACTCTCCCTCCCATCAGCAGCTCTGTCCTTTTTACAGCCGCTTCCCACTTTACAGTCGCTTCCCATCAGCTGCTAGCAATGAGGGATAGACTTGGCTAACCCTCAGTACAGCAACATCGTTCTTGATGTTGCTGTACTGAGGGATAACGGAGTCTATCTTTCTTGGCTAACAACCTAACCTTCGGCCTCCAAGATGCAGGTACATTTTCTAGCAATGTTACAAAATTTTGAGATTTAAAAAATCAAGTGTGCAATTTATCCCAGATAAAGCATAAAAAGAAGTTTAATTTGACACCTAATTTACTTTCATATCTTCAGTATTAAAAAAGTTATGGCCATTTTCATACTGGGAAATTAGCATCTTGTTCCCTATTGCTTTTCCATTGACTTAACACAAAAGCTGTGATCGAGGACAGTCAAAAGCCCACAACTTTCTTAAAAATTAAGAGAACTGAATGAAATTTTCAGTTATTATAGATTGAAGCATTCTGAAACAAATATAAAACATCTTACTTGGATGACCTGAAATTAAAGCATATAATTATTTAATTACCTAATTGTAGCTAATTACAAAATTGACCGTAGTGACGGAAATAGTAATAAACACCCAGACTGCCTTGAAAATTCAAAAATGTGATATTCTCAAGATCAGAACTTTAATATTATTGTATTATATGCTGTAAGTCCGTAACAGATAGGTAAATAAATTACAATTTCTCGCAATAGACCAGGTCTTTATGGAGAAGATCAGTTGCTAGCCGGTACATTGGCATATCATAATCAGTAGCATCATCATACTCCTCAGATTGTAACCAATAAGCAACTCTGTACAACTCTGTACAACTCTGAAGAAGGGTTTCGGCCCGAAACGTCGCCTATTTCCTTCGCTCCATAGATGCTGCTGCACCCGCTGCGTTTCCCCAGCAATTTTGTGTACCTAGCAACTCTGTACACCTTGTTTTTCCTCAACTTTTCAATTTTGGCATTGTAAACTACAAGTTTTTGCTCTTCAAACCACGCATGACATGCCTTTCTGCCCACTACTTTCCCATTAAGAATGTCCTGTAGATTCCATTTCTTAAGAAAAAGATAATTAAAAAAAATAGACGCTATAAGCCCCCCATGAGAAAATCGAAGGTAGACAAAAATGCTGGAGAAACTCAGGGGTGAGACAGCATCTATGGAGCAAAGGAAATAGCCAATGTTTCGGGCCGGGTCTGAAGAAGGGTTTCGACCCGAAACGTTGCCTATTTCCTTCGCTCCATAGATGCTGCCTCACTCGCTGTGTTTCTCCAGCATTTTTGTCTACCGCAAAACGTCAATGATTCTGGGAATGCTGAGAGAGCTAGAGAGAGACGTGATGGGGAGCAGGAGAGAGAGAGAGCGCGCGCGAGAGAGAGAAGGAGGGAGAGAGCGAAACACAGAGAGACACAACGTGGGTCGGTAGGTAAATTGAATGACTAACCTGCTGCACACTAAGAAGCTCACCAAGAAGAAGCCCTCAATCATGATGGTGAGTTTTAAGAAATTCTCAATGTGTCATCAATTTGGGTTTTTAAATTACTGGAGCCAATTAACCTACAAACCTGTATGTCTTTGGAGTGTGGGAGGAAACCAGAGCACCCGGTGAAAACCCACACGGTCACAGGGAGAACGTACAAAGTATGTACAGACAGCACCTGTTGTCAGGATTGAACCCGGGTCTCTGGTGCTGAGGAGGCAACCGCTGTATTGTTAAGATAACTCACCCATTGTGCTGAACGTGCTGTAAATTCTGTAGTAGATTGGTCATGAGAGAAAAATAAGTCACAATTAATCCTACAGCTCCATACGCCCACACAGAGATTAAGAAAATTCCCAGTGGATGTGTGAGGAAGTGGAATTACTGGAAAGGCTATGTTCTCCCTGTGACTGCATCGGTGTCTCAGGGGGGCTCCAGTTGTTCATGTGATAGGAGCAGAATTAGGTCATTCGGTCAATCAAGCCTGCTCAAGAGACAAGAGTGTTTTATTGTCATATGTTCCAGATAGATATAAAAATATATATATCTACAAACACATACATGCACACAAAAAACAAACAATCAAAGTGCAATAATAACATAGAAACATAGAAAATAGGTGCAGGAGTAGGCCATTCGGCCCTTCGAGCCTGCACCGCCATTCAATATGATCATGGCTGATCATCCAACTCAGTATCCCGTACCTGCCTTCTCTCCATACCCTCTGATCCCCTTAGCCACAAGGGCCACATCTAACTCCCTCTTAAATATAGCCAATGAACTGGCCTCGACTACCCTCTGTGGCAGGGAGTTCCAGAGATTCACCACTCTCTGTGTGAAAAAAGTTCTTCTCATCTCGGTTTTAAAGGATTTCCCCCTTATCCTTAAGCTGTGACCCCTTGTCCTGGACTTCCCCAACATCGGGAGCAATCTTCCTGCATCTAGCCTGTCCAACCCCTTAAGAATTTTGTAAGTTTCTATAAGATCCCCTCTCAATCTCCTAAATTCTAGAGAGTATAAACCAAGTCTATCCAGTCTTTCTTCATAAGACAGTCCTGACATCCCAGGAATCAGTCTGGTGAACCTTCTCTGCACTCCCTCTATGGCAATAATGTCCTTCCTCAGATTTGGAGACCAAAACTGTACGCAATACTCCAGGTGTGGTCTCACCAAGACCCTGTACAACTGCAGTAGAACCTCCCTGCTCCTATACTCAAATCCTTTTGCTATGAAAGCTAACAATAATAGCAATAATAACAATAATAGTCTATGCAGTTCAGAGCTTATTTGAGGTTGTAGTGTTTAATAACCTGATGGCTGTGGGGAAGGAGCTGTTCCTGAACCTGGACATTACAGTTTTCAGGCACCTGTACCTTCTTCCCGATGGCAGGATTGAAATGAGTGGCCAGATGGTGTGGGTTTCTGATGATATTGGCTGCCTTTTTGAGGCAGCGACTCCGGTAAATCCCTTCGATGGTGGGGAGGTCAGAGCCGGTGATGGGATGGACAGTGGTCACAACTTTATGCAGTCTTTTTCAGTCCTGGACATTCAAGTTGCCGAACCAGGCCGTGATGCAACCCGTCAATATGCTCTCTACTGTACACCTGTAGAAGTTCAAGAGAATCCTCTCTGACATACTGAATCTCCGTAATCTTCCCAGGAAGTAGAGGCGTTGATGTGCTTTCTTTATAATTTACAATTTTAGTGAGCTGAGTCCAGGAAAGATCTTCGGAAAAATGCACTCCCAGGAATTTGAAGTTTAGGACCCTCTCCACCATCGTCCCGTTGATATAAACAGGATTGTGGGTCCTCATCCTCCCTCTTCCAAAGTCCACAATCAGTTCATTGGTCTTACTGATATTGAGAGCCAGGTTGTTGTGCTGGCAATCGGTCGATCTCATTTCTATACTCTGACTCATCACCATCTGTAATTCGTCCAACAACGGTGGTGTCGTCAGCGAACTTGATGGTGGAGTTCGCCTGTGTCCGGCTACACAGTCACGAGTATAGAGTGAGTACAGCAGGGGGCTGAGCACAGCTCCCGTACTGATTGTTATTGAGGAAGAAGTGTTTCTGCCAATTCTGTTGATGAGGAAGTTGAGGATCCAATTGCAAAGAGACCCAGTTCCGTGAGCTTGGTAACCAGCTTTTTTTATTCACAGAATGCAATACAAAATTTATTCAAAATTTAGTTAAACTTTTGTAGCACAAACAATCAAGATATTGAAATAATTTGAGACTGAAAAACTATAAAAAAAACATGGCTAGATGCCACTAAGTAGATGGCATTGCCGTAACCATTTGTGTGTTGTAAGGTCACTAGGGCCCCTTCCATCCTTATCAAGGGGAATACTAATCTTCTCTCCTTTCATACAACACTGGTAACAAGCTTTTTTTTTAAATTTTATTTTTTTTAATCAAAAATATTTATTCAAATATTAAAATAGTATTTACAATACAATAAAACAAAACACCACCATAATACAAGATGAAACAAATATGCTAAGCAACTGCTAAATAACTATATTGCAATCCTTGTCCAGGATACATTCAACCCCCCTCGGTGCCCAGCAGTCGCAGAACTCCCTCAGGGTGCCCGTAGACATGGCGTATTCCTTTTCCATCCGCACCCGGGCAAGGACGTATCCCCGGAAAAGGGGCAGGCAGCCGGCTCGGGTAGAGCCCTCCACCGCCTGGCGCCTTGACTCGCGGTTGGCCAGCTTGGCCAGGCCCAGGAGTAACCCAACCAGGACATCTTCAGCCCTACCCTCTCCCCTACGCACAGGGTGTCCAAAGATGAGGATGGTGGGTGTAAAATGCAGCCAGAAGGCAAGGAGCAGCCCCTTTAGGTATTGAAACAGTGGCTGCAGCCTCACACACTCCATGTACACGTGGTACACAGACTCTTCCAGCCCGCAAAAGTGGCAGGCGGCTGGCGAGTCTGTGAACCGTGAGAGAAACAGGTTGCAGGAAACTCCTCGGTGCAATACCCTCCACCCCAGGTCCCCACTGGTAACAAGCTTGGAGGGGATGATGGTATTGATCGCCGAGCTGTAGTCTATAAACAACAGCCTGATGTACGTGTTTTTATTGTCCAAGTGGTCCAGTGCAGAGTAGAGAGCCAGTGAGATCACATCCTCCTTTGACCTGTTGTGGCAGTAGGCAAACTGTAGTGGGTCTAGGTTCTTGTTGAGGTAGGAGTTGATATGCACCATAATGATCCTCTCAAAGCATACAATCATGGCTGATCTATCTTTCCCTCTCAACCCCATTTTCCTGCCTTCTCCCCATTGTAAATATGCTCTTCTCAGCTTACCCCCCAGTCTAGTTCAGTCAAAAAACACTGAGTCAAGCACGGGAATAACTAACCTTTATTTTTAGATTGAACAGCAAATTCCCCTATACGATACCTAAACCACCGCGGGTTCGATCCTTGTCTCTGCCTGGCCAAGCCCTTCAGCCTCATGCAAGCAGACACACTCCAAAAGGTCACGCAGTCCCAGGCATACTTCCAGAAGATTGACATTGATCTAAGATGGAGCCACCTTTTATAGGTCCATAAACCTTGAGGGGCAGAACTACATAGGGGTTGTCTCTTTACAATCCAATCAAACATATCAATGACATCAATACATTATTGACAGTTCCCCAAACCAATTACAGAGTCTCCCATACATTGTTTCTAGGAGAAGCTTCTGGAAGGAAGCTAACTTAAGTTCAAGTTCAAGTTCAAGTGAGTTTATTGTCATGTGTCCCTGTTTAGGACAATGAAATTCTTGCTTTGCTTAAGCACACAGAAAATAGTAGGCATTTACTACAAAACAGATAAATGTGTCCATGTACCATGATATAAATATATACACACATGAATAAATAAACTGGTAGTGCAAATAACAGAAAGTGGTTGCTAATAATCAGAGTTTTGTCCGAGCCAGGTTTAATAGCCTGATGGCTGAGGGGAAGTAGCTATTCCTGAACCTGGTTGTTGCAGTCTTCAGGCTCCTGTACCTTCTAACTGAAGGTAGCAGGGAGATGAGTGTGTGGCCAGGATGGTGTGGGTCTTTGATGATACTGCCAGCCTTTTTGAGGCAGCGGCTGCGATAAATCCCCTCGATGGAAGGAAGGTCAGAGCCGATGATGGACTGGGCAGTGTTTACTACTTTTTGTAGTCTTTTCCTCTCCAGGGCGCTCAAATTGCCGAACCAAGCCACGATGCAACCGGTCAGCATTGTGACTTAACTGATTAATGTAACATTTACCCTGGAACTCAAACAAACTTGCCAGGGCTTAACACTTTGGCCAATCAACAAACAGCAGGATAACTGTCTCGCAACATTATTTACATTATTTACAATCCTTTTGCAGTAATCCAATCAACTTCATGCATATATACTAATTTGGAGGTCCTCTGCAAACATGTCATTCATTATGTCAATTGAAGAGATACTCATACATTTATTACCTGCAACATTGATCTGGGATCTAGACTTACTGACACCATTCAGCAGCTTGTCTTGTTATACACAGAAACACAGACTAAAATGGCCTTACAATGCATGAATCCTGCTCAATCTATTCCTGCTCCTTTTTGGCCAGGATTTACACCATAACCCCTGACACCTGTACTAATCAAGTTGTCTCCCATATCCCCAAAACGTGAAGGTTGTCAGGTTACTTGGATAGTGTAAATTGCCTCTTGTGTGGAGGTGACTGGTAGATTATGGGAATGTGGGAAGAATTATGTGGCTGAGGGGATGATTGGTGTAGCAATGGCTGCTTTGGACTCGGTGTTGACTGGGCAAAGAGTCTGTTTCAAGGAACAGAGCCGTACAGCACTGGAACAGGCCCCCATCAGCCCACAATATCCATATTGAACACAATGCCAAGTTAAACTAATCACCTCTGCCTGCACATGATTCATATCCCTCCATTCCCTGCAAATACATATGCCTCTTCAATGCCACTATCATATGTGCCTCCACCATCACCCCCACCCCAGGCACCCACCACGCACAGTGTAAATACATTTGCCCAGTGAAACACTTCACAGAATCAGACTTTTCTTGTCCTTTTGTGTAAACAAGATCTGCAGTTCCCGGTTTCTACAGAATCAGGCTGTTTGGTGCAGGGTGTATCTTAGCCACAAGCTATCTATTTATACTTTTCCTACACACAGCCCTTTGTATCCCCTTCATGATTCTTCACAGTGGCGCAGCAGTAGAGTTGCTGCCTTACTGCACCAGAGACCTGGGTTCGAGCCTAATTACGGGTTACTGTCCTTCGGCCCTGTTTATTGAAACCAACTAACTTACAAATCTGTACATTTTTGCAGTGTGGAGGGAAACCAGAGCACCCGGAGAAAACCCACGTGGTCACAGGGAGAATGCATAAACTCGGTACGGACAGCACCCGGGCCTGTCCCCGGTCTCTGGTGCTGTAAGGCAGCAACTCTGCTGCTAAGCCACAGTGCTGCCCAATTTATCCCATTGTGCTAGTGTATGGAGTGATCGCTGGTCTGCAAGGACTCTGTGGGCTGAAAGTCCTGTTTCCGCACTGTATCTCTAAAGTCTAAAGTCCAAAACCCACAAGACTATAGGAGTGGGAGTAGGCCCCTCAGCCCCTCTAACCTGCTCTGCCACTCAA